>NW_028137052.1:40000-370000 GCF_965140915.1 Aythya marila | reverse complement strand
GGTTAGGGTTAGGTTTTGATTAGGGTTGGGGTTAGGGTTAGGGTTAGGGTTTGGGTTAGGATTCTGTTAGGGATAGGCTTAGGGTTAGGTTTATGGTTAGGGTTAGGGTTAGAGGATTAGGGTTAGGGTTAGGGTTAGGGGTTAGGGTTATTAGGGTTAGGGTTAGGGTTAGGGTTAGGGTTAGGGTTAGGGTTAGGGTTAGGGTTAGGGTTAGGGTTAGGGTAAGGGTTAGGGTTAGGGTTAGGTTAGGGTTAAACTTAGGGTTACGGTTAGGGTTAGGGTTAGGGTTGGGTTATGTTCAGGGTTAGGGTTAGGTTAGGGTTAGGATTAGGGTTAGGGTTAGGGTTAGGGGTCAGGTTAGGGTTAGGGTTCGTATTCTGATTAGGGTTAGGGATAGGTTTAGGGTTAGGGTTATATTTTAGGGTTAGGTTAGGGTTAATGTTAGAGTTAGGTTTAGTGTTAGGAATAGGGTTAGGTTTAGTGTTAGGGTTAGTGTTATGTTAGGGTTAGTGTTAGGGTTAGGGTTAGGGTTAGGGTTAGGTTAGGGTTAGGATTAGCTTTAGGGTTAGGGTTAGGATTAGGGTTAGGGTTAGGTTATGGTTATGGTTATGGTTAGGGTTAGGTTAGGGTTAGAGTTAGGGTTAGGATTAGGGTTAGGGTTAGGTTTAGGGTTAGGGATAGATTTATGTTAGGGTTAGGTTAGGGTTAGGATTAGCTTTAGGGTTAGGGTTAGGATTAGGGTTAGGGTTAGGTTATGGTTATGGTTATGGTTAGGGTTAGGTTAGGGTTAGAGTTAGGGTTAGGATTAGGGTTAGGGTTAGGTTTAGGGTTAGGGATAGATTTATGTTAGGGTTAGGTTAGGGTTAGGGTTATGATTAGGGTTCTGTTAGGGTTAGGGTTAGGGTTAGGGCTAGGGTTAGGGTTAGGGTTAGGGTTAGTTTTAGGGTTACAATTAGGGTTAGGGTTACGTTTAGGGTAACTTTGATTGTAATCCTATTTGGGACTTTTATTTATTATAACAGACAACCTTGTAAAACGCAGACAACCAGAATCCTTACAGCAATTAGGTGGAAATCACGGCGTAAGAAACATTACCACCTCAAAGAGTAAAAACCTCAAAAGAAATGTGACTTGTAACAGGCCAGCAGCTGTGTATTTTCTGTGAAGCACCAGCTAGATTATGAACCTTGAAAAGCACAGTTAAAGGGGAAACAGGGGAGGGTCCCGGTCCTCGGCAGAAAAAAAAAGTGTATAAACTGTGTATGGAATTAGTAGGCACCCTCCTGCTTGTGGGACACCCGCCATTGTAATCTCGAATAATAATGCTACTGTACTGAGATCCTCGACTCAGCCTATGCTATTTGCTACAGATTGATTCAGGGTTTTAAGGTTTCAGGGATTGGGCACTAGGGTTGGGTTTCAGGGTAAGGGGTTTCAGGGTTTATGTTTAGGATTTTAAGGTTTTTAGGGTTGGAGTTTTAACGGTTAGGGTTTTAAGGGTTTGGGGGTTAGGGTTTTAAGGGTTTCAGGGTTAGCGTGTTAGGGTATTAGAGTTTTTTGGGTTGTAGTGTTGATATGGGTTTTTTAGGGTTAGAGTCTTAAGGTTTTATTTTTGGTCAGTTATTTACGGTTAGGGTTTTAAGATCTTTTTTTTTTTGTTTTGTTTTGTTTTGTTTTTTCAGGTTAGGTTCTCCAGGGCCAGGGTTTTGAGTATCCTAATTTTGGGGGTTGGATTTTGAGCATCTTAATTTTGGGGGTTAGGCTTTTGTGTGCCCTAATTTTTTGGGATAGGCTTTCAAGCATCCTAAGTAGTTGGGTTAGGGTTTTGAGCATCTTAATGTTTCCAGGATAGGGTTTGGAGCATCCTAAGTTTTCGGGAAAGGGTTTTGAGCATCTTTATGTTTCCAGGATAGGGTTTTGAGCGTCCTAAATTTTCGGGATAGGGTTTGGAGAGTCCTAAGTTTTTGGAATAGGGTTTGGAGAGTCCTAAGATTTCTGGATAGAGTTTGGAGCGTCCTAGTGTTTTCGGGATAGGGTTTTGAGCGTCCAAAGTATTATAAGTTGCCCCCTTAATTAATTTTCATAGAGCATTGTATTAATCATAGAAAGGAATTATTGAGTGAGCAAACATCAAGCAAAACTGCACTGGGCGGCCGGGGAGTCTCAGCTCCGCCAACGGCATGCACCTCACCCCCGCCAGGGTCCCTTTTTATTTATATTTTGCTAATTCCGGGATTACGCAGCACATCCTGGTATATTCTGCGACTGCGCGCACTGTTGCCACGGGGTCGTCTCTGTCCCTCTGGTGGTCGTGAAGATGAAGGCCGTAGTCTTCCTCCGCGTTGTGGTTCAACTTCTTTTATTATTTGGTCATGTTGGACCAGCGTGAGACAGGAAGGCATGTATGTCGATACACTACTTTAGCAACTTATCAGGAGATGGTTACATGAGTTTTGCAGCAGTGTCTTTGAACAAAAGAGGCAACTGAGATGCAGATGGAGAATGGGTTGGGGGGTCTCTTTTTTGTTACGTTAAGCAAAAGAATTTTCATAGTGTCTAGGCAAGCATTATGCAGCTCCTTACTTCAGCAGGGAGCTTTTGCAACTCCCGCTCCTCAAACACAACTCCTTGTTTTTATAATACAAAAGACAATGAACAAACATTTATGGTGTATTACCCTAAGTTTTTGGGTTAGGGTTTTTTGCATCTTAATGTTTTGGGGTTAGGGTTTGGAGCGCCCTAAGTTTTTGGGCTAGGGCATTGAGCATTCCTAACGTTTTGGGTTGCGTTTAGGTTTTGAGCATCCTAAGATTTTGGGTTAGGGGTTTTAGGCATAGGTCTTCAGGGGTTTAGTGTGGTAAATAGTTTGGGTTAGGTCTGTAGGGGTTTCGAGGTTTTTTGGATGTTAGGGCTTGAGGCTTTTTTTGTAAGGGCGGTGAGGGTTCCAGTGAGTGCTGGTAAATGCAGTTCTCGAGCACTCGGCCTGTGATTGGCCATGCTGGCTGTGCGGGGAATGCTGGTAGGTGTAGTTTTCCGGCACTGGGAGGCCATGTTGTGTGCCCAGAGCATGCCGGGAGATGTAGTTCTCGGGACTCCAGACTTCCGGGAGGCCATGTTGCGTACCCAGAGTATGCCGGGAAATGTAGTTGTCGGATTCGGGACTTCCGGGAGGCCATGTTGAATGCCCGGAGCATACCGGGAGATGTAGTTCTCGGGAACTAGGGTTAGGGTTAGGGGCTAGGGCTGGGGCTAGAGTTAGGGTTTCGGGTGAGGGTTGGGGTTGAGGGTTATTGTTAGGGTTAGTGGTTTAGGGTTCGGCTTAGAGGGTTATGGTTAGGGATAGGTTAGGGGTAGGTTTAGAGGGTTAGGGTAAGGGTTAGGGGTTAGGGGTTGCGACTGTGGTTAGGCTTAGGGTAAGGGTTAGGGTGAGAGTATTAGGGTTAGGGTTTGGGTTCAGATTAGGGTAAGGGTTAGGGCAAAGTTAAGTGTTAGGGTAAGGCTAAGGGTAAGGCTTAGGGTGAGGATAAGGTTTAGGGAAAGGGTTAGGTTTAGGGTAAGGGTTGGGGTAAGGGTTAGGGTAAGGGTAAGAGTTAGGGTAAAGGATAGAGTAATGGTAAGTATAAGGGTAGGGTAAGGATTAGGGTAAGGGTAAGGATTAGGGTTAGGTTTAGGGTAAGAATAAGGGTAAGCTAATGGTTAGGATAAGGGTAAGGGTTAGGGTAAAGGTTTTCATTTGTTAAAGCTGAAACGCAGTATGCAATCTGGGACGTCACAGCCAGAGCTGCCTATGGCAAGGTGAGAGAGGAAAAGATGGAGCAGATGTTCTACTCCTAGTTTTTTCTTTATACGTAAATACAAGTTTGAGCTAATTCCAGTTGGAAGAGTTCCAATTACTTGCTTGGTCATAATGTCTTTTAATATTGAAAGCTGCAGCAAAAGCATGGGGATTTTTGCTTCTAGAAACACCCTAGTTCTCTTGTCTGCACTATGCATGCTTTTGAGCTAAAACTGATTAAAAAATAAAAAGAAAAATCACACACACAAAAAAAAATATGTACAAACGCAGCTGCTGCTGCTCTCTTCCAACTTCCTTGTGCTTTGCCCCTACCCTTCCCAGGTGATTGGGTTTGGGTGCTAGTCGGGGCCAAATGGTATATGAGTCCCAGGCATCCCCTCAGAGAGCTCATTCTGCTTGGGCTGCTCTTTGGGGTGTTTGTTTTTCCTTCGGTCAGTTGCAGGCTTCTTCAGGTGGATGAGAGTTTATGGACTGATGCGTTTCCAAGTAGCGAGGGGTACGCACATCTTTTTGAGGTAACAGCTAGTAGGATCTGTTAGAATAAACTAATGTAGTATTGATGCCTTTATTGCATGCAGTTCTTTATCAGGTGAGTAACTGTTGCGAGTAACTGAAGTCAATGTTACTTGGTGTGTTTGCTATGCAGTGCCTGTGCGGACTATTGCACGAGACACAGCTTTCTGACATCTGGCCCAGCAACTACTAAATAAGGGGAGGGGAGAAGCTGAAGAACGACCAAAGGACAAAGCCTGGGAGGAAGACTATGAGCCTTCAGTACGAGCGGCCCCCAGAGGGACCACCGGAGACTGATAACGCCTGCACCAGTGGGAGGGTTCGGATTCTGGGAACTAATTAGAATAACCCTGCCTTTTGTAGAAGTAGTAATGAATATGTATTAGCCTAGCAGCATAAAAACCAGCCGCCTGATGTAACTTGTGTGCGTCTTGGTGGAGCAGAGACTCCTGGCGCACCCAGCGCTGCTTGCTTACCTCTATTCCTTTAATAAATCATAAACATTAATTGTAAGCCTATTTGGGACTCGGTCATTTATTACAAGTGGGACCTCCCGATGGGTGGAAGCTGTCGGGATAGCTCGGGATGCTGAGGCGTGGTGCTGCAAGGAGGTTGGTGGTCGGTGGCGCCCTGGGGCAGGCCGAATTGGGAGGGGGCGAGGCGGCGGGTGGTCGGTGGCTTCTGTGGAAAAGGCGCTTGTATGGGGGGCTGCGCATTCAGAGGAACCTTGACAAGCTGCAGACAGGGGCAGGCAGGAACCTTTTGAAGATCAGGAGAGGGAAATGCCAAGCCCTACCCCTAGGGAGAAACACCTCTGTTTACCAGCACTGGCTAGCTCGATACTGAATAAGCATTTCTTCATGGAAGGGGTGCTTTGCTATTAGAACAGGCTGCCCGGGGAAGTGGTAAGAGACCCGATCCTTAAAAGTATTGAAGAGACATGTGGACA
Organism: Aythya marila; assembly: GCF_965140915.1. Lineage (NCBI taxonomy): Eukaryota > Metazoa > Chordata > Aves > Anseriformes > Anatidae > Aythya > Aythya marila. The sequence continues at coordinate 364,742 of NW_028137052.1, read as the reverse complement.
TAGCCCGGGAGTCCGGCCTCCGGCAGGGCGTGAGCTGGCTCTTCCGAGCCCCTGTGCTCCGGTCTTGTGCGACGCGTTTGCAAGCAGCACCGGGTGCCGGGTCCGACATCGGACGGTTCGGGGACGGCGATTCCGGGGCCGTCGGCTAGCGGGGGGACTATCTCGTGTCCCGGGGATCCGAATTCAGGGGGCGTGGGGGCCGGCCGTGCAGTGAAGCGGGGGGCTGGCGTCCGCCGGCTTCCCAGAGAGCGGGCTTTCGGTGCCGTGCGGTTCGGTGGCCGGCCGTCCCGAAACCCTGGGCACCGGTCTTGTGCTGGACTCAGCGGGGTCCGGGGCCGAACTCGGCTTCTCGGGGACGGCGGTCCCGGTGTCCAGGTGTCCCGCCTCGGGCGGCGCGGGGCCGGCTGTCTCTAGCAGCTGGGCTCCCAAGAGCTTCTGGACTCCCAAGCGTCGCCCAAGACCGGATCGCAGAGAATCGGGACGGCCGGCCACAGCTTCGCACGGGACCGAACCCCCTGTCTCCGGGACGGCCAGACCCCGAGCCGGCAGACAGCAGCCTCCCGCTTCACGGCACAGTCGGCCCCCAACCCGCCCGAGTTCTGATCGCCGGGACACGGGACAGCCGGCCGCGCCGCCCGAGGCCGGACACCTGGAGCCCGGGACCGCCGTCCCTGACAAAGCCAAAGTCGGACCCTGACCCCGCTGCGGCTAGCACACGCGTCGCCCAGGACCGCAGCCTAGGACCTCGGGACGGTCGCATCCCGCGCCTCCGGCAGGAGCTACCCGGGAGGGCAGGACGGCCTGCCGCAGCTCCGCAAGAGACCGAACCTGCTGGATTCCGGGACGGCCAGAGCCCGAGCCGGTGGGCAGCAGCCTCCCGCTTCACGGCTCGGCAGGCACCCACGTCGCCCGACTTCGGACCCACGGGACAGCCGGCACCCGCGCCGCCGGAGGCCGGACACACGGGCCTCGGGATCGCCGTCCCCGAACCGCACGAAGTCACACACGGTCTCCGGTGCGTCCAGCACACGCATCGCAAAGACCGGAGCCCAGATTATAGGATCAGCCAGCCCCGCGCCGCCCGAGGTCGGACCGGGAACCCGGTGCGCTTGGCACATGCGTCGCCCAAGAACGGCGCCCAGGGCCGCGGGATGGCCGTGCGTCACGCAGCCCGAGTTCGGACCCATGGAACACGGGACAACTGGCACCTGCTCTACCGGAGGACAGAATCCCGTGCCCCGGGGGGATCACCGACCTCAAAGCGCCCGAAGTCGGCTCCGGAACTCGCTGCATCTGGCACATGCCTCGCCCAAGACCTGAGCACAGGTTCTAGGGACACACAGCTCCAGAGCCGTCCGAGGTCGTACCGGGAACCCGGTGCGGTTGACACATGCGTCGCCAAAGCGACTCCAGCTACGAGTGCAGAGTACAGCACTGTGCGGGCTGCTGCAGGGAAAAGGTGACTCCAGCTCAGACAGACCCAACACAACTTCCACCCCTTATTTCATAACATTTGTGTCACAATTAGGTCAGTTTAGTATATAGATGGTCTCATCACCATAGTTTTCTGTCCATTGAAGCATTTTTATGTCTGTGCTTCTCTTTAAGATTAATTTTCTCCCAGTGTTAAATCTCCTTGAGGCACACACTTGATATCCCCATCTTTCTGCATCACCCACCAGGTATACCCTGGACCTTGGGCAAAGACAATCCCACGAGTGGGTTTGCCTTTTCCCATGGCAGGGGCAACCCACACCGCCTTCCCCATCCACTTCCCCACATGCACTACAGTGACTTTAGCTTCTCCCACAGTGTGTAGGGGTTTTGTTTCAGCAGGACCAGCACGGCTTTCAGACCCCCTGTTGTTAACTAGCCAAGTGGCCTCTGGTAGGTTTATATCCTAATGTTTCCATGTCGCAGCACCCAATGCTCGCAGCATAGTTTTTAACAGTCCATTGTACCTCTCAATCTTCCCAGAGGCTTGTGGGTGATAAGGGATGTGATACACCCATTCAATGCCATGTCTCTTGGCCCAGGAAGTGATCAAATTGTTTCGGAAGTGACTCCCATTGTCGGACTCAATTCTTTCTGGTGGACCATGTCGCCACAGTACTTGTCTTTCCAGGCCCAAGATAGTGTTTCGGGCCGTGGCATGGTTTACAGGGTATGTTTCCAGCCACCCAGTAGTTGCTTCTTCCATGGTGAGTATGTACCGTTTGCCTTGGCGGGTTTGTGGAAGTGGTCCGATGTAGTCAATCTGCCAGACCTCACCAGATCGAAATCAAAGCCATCTGCCCCTGTTCCAGGAAGGCTTTACCCTCACGGCTCGTTTGATTGCAGCACAGGTCTCACACTGATGGGTAACCTGTGTGATGGCCTCAATGGTCAGTTCCTCTTTCGAGTCACTCAGTATAGAGTACTCACAAGCTGACTATAGCCTGGCACATGCATTCTCCAAAATCCCACAAGACCTAGGAACGCTTCTGTTTCTTTTTTGCTGGTTGGCGGAGACAGAACTGTTATTTTGTTGATCACATCCGTCGGAATGTGGCGACGTCCATCCTGCCATTTTACCCCCAAGAACTGGATTTCCTGTGCAGGTCCCTTGACCTTATTCTGTTTAATGGCAAATCCAGCTTTCAGGAGAATTGGAATTATTTTCTTCCCTTTCCCAAAAACTTCTTCTGCTGTGTTACCCCATACGATGATATCATCGATGTACTGCAGGTGTTCAGGAGCGTTCCCCTGTTCCAGTGTCGTCTGGATCAGTCCATGGCAGATGGCAGGGCTGTGTTTCCACCCCTGGGGCAGTCGATTCCAAGTGTACTGAATGCCCCTCCAAGTGAAAGCAAATTGTGGCCTGCATGCTGCTGCTAGACGGATAGAGAAAAATGCATTAGCAGTATCGATAGTAGCATTCCACTTGGCTGCCTTTGACTCTAGTTCGTACTGGAGTTCTAGCATGTCTGGCACTGCTGCACTTAGTGGTGGTGTGACTTCATTCAGGCCCCGATAGTCCACTGTTAGCCTCCACTCGCCATTGGACTTTCGCACTGGCCATATAGGACTGTTAAAAGGTGAATGAGTCTTGCTGATCACTCCTTGGCTCTCCAGATGGTGAACTAACTCATGGAGAGGAATCAGGGAGTCTCGGTTGGTGCGCTATTGCCGCCGGTGCACAGTTGTAGTCACAATTGGCACTTGCTGTTCTTCAATCCTCAGCAATCCTACAGCAGAAGGGTCTTGTGAGAGACCAGGCAGGGTAGACAGCTGCTTAATCTTCTCTGTGCTCAAGGCAGCTATGCCAAAAGCCCACCGGTTGATCCCTGTTGGATCCTTGAGGTACCCTTTCCTGAGGTAGTCTATGCCGACGATGCACGGAGCCTCTGGGCCAGTCACGATGGGGTGCTTTTGCCACTCATTCCCAGTTAGACTCACTTCAGCTTCCAATATGGTTAGCTCTTGGGATCCCCCCGTCACTCCGGAGATAGAGATGGGTTCTGCTCCTTGGTGGCCTGACGGCATTAGGGTACACTGTGCGCCTGTGTCCACTAAAGCTTTCTATTTTTGCGGCTCCGGTGTGCCAGGCCATCGAATCCACACAGTCCAGTAAATCCGGTTGTCCCTCTCTTCTACCTGGCTAGAGGCAGGGCCCCACTAGTCCTGGTCGGAGTATCAATCAATTATTTCTTCCAAACGTGAAAGAGAAGTCTCTTCATCAGGGTCAGGAGTATTACTATTCCTTCTACTCCCTCTGGGGGACTGTTCAACAGAAACTGGGGCAGCAATCCTCCTAGGGGCCCTCTTTGTTGCTGCTGTATCTTTCCGTAGCTCACGTAGCCGAGCAGCTAGGGCCGAGGTCGGTTCACCGTCCCGCTTCCTCATATCTTCCCCGTGGTCCCGTAAATAAAACCACCGGTGTGTTTCCCGGATTCTCCCTTGTTTGAGCCGGGGACTGCTGGTGCTTGAAGGCGGAAAGATTTTTCCGTCTAGGTGAGGACGAAGCTATGTGTTCATCTAACCGTTGGGACAGTCTCTCCACAGCTGAAATGCAGCCCCGTACTGGGGCAGAGAGATTTTCTTCATATTTATGAAGTTGATTGGACACGTTGTCCACAGTTGGCCCCATCCCCTCGTCCCAACCCATGACTGCCAGTGTGCTGGCATGTTTTGGGGGTGCAGCCCGTACAAACTTCCGCCACATGGACGCTGTGCATTGGACTTCATCGGGGTCTTTAGGTGCCTGGGCGTTGTTTAAATCACTATAAAGCATCTCCAGCACAGCTAATTCCCGCAGCTGCTGGAATCTTATCCATATCCATAGTGGTCCCTTATCCATAGTGGTCCATTTGTTTACTTGGGAGACAATACCCTCTTTGTGGGGATACCTTTCTTTCACAGCTGTTAGGATTCGCCTCCAGAGGCTGATAACTTGTGCCTCTCTTCCAATTACTCTGTCAATGAGCCTTTCTCTAGAAAGGGATCCCAGCTGCTTGGCTTCGTTGCCTTCTAGCTGTTGGGTATTGGCCCCACTATCCCAGCGTCGAAGCAGCCAAGTGAGGATGTGCTCACCTGGACAGCGACTGAAGTCTTTTCGTATTTCTCGCAGCTCACTCAAGGATAGAGACCGAGTAGTTTCTGATTCATCTATGATTTCAGTCTCTTCTTCGTGATGTTGCCGTGATAACGCTGCTTTAGAGCCGCTTGCCTTTTCCTCTTCTCCCTCATCCATAGGAGGCGCTCCTTCCCTTACTAAACGACCTGATCTCCGTTTCCACTGTTTCGTCTTTACTACGGGGGCGACTGATACCAAAGATGGTCGGTCCTCTGGGGTGGTCACAGTGTGTGCTGTCTCATCATCAAATTCAAGAACCTCCCTATCCCCTTGAGGGTGCTGGGCAATGTTAATTGACATCTGATAGGCGTAAGCCAGACCCCAGCAGAGTGCAGACAGCTGGTGGAGTTCTCTAGTATTGCCAGGGTCAGGGCATACATCTTTCAAACATTCTACCAGCTTTCTTGGATTTTGTACTTGTTCAGGGGTGAAATTTAGAACCATTGGAGGAGAAAACCGTGATAGGTACCTGCCCAAATCCCGCCACACACCTTGCCACCCACAACTTTGTCTGGGGACAGGTCCTTGGATAATATTCTTAATAAACTGCTTTGCCTTGGGGAAGAAGACAAACACTAGACCCAGTAATAGGAGGATAATATCTCACCAGGGGTATCCAAGATACTGAAAGGCTGCTGTAATTAGCCCACAGGGAGAAAAGTAGAAGGCACCACACCCGATATTATTCACTGATTGACTGCTGAGGGCAAAAAAGAAGGCACTGTAATTCTTAATATTTTCAATACTATAATCTCCAGGAGGCAAGGAGGATAACAATGCCGGGCTTGAATACCAAACAAAACTGAAGGCCAGTATGTTACAGCACAACATGTTAAAAAAACAAGCACAGACTTCAACATTTTCTCCGATCGGATGTAAAGGAAAAAAGAAAACAGAGAGTGGGCTACATACAACATATCCACACAGAAAAGTATTACCAGAAAACCGAGCATTATGACAACCAATATGTTAGTTGTAAATACTTCAATCAATACTACTGTTATCTCAACCCTCGAGCCCCACGTTGGGCGCCAAAAAGGACAGATATGGTTTTACTCAGGTGGGCAGCCGAGCTCCACCACAACCGCTCCCTCACTCCCCCTCTCCTCAAAGAGGGAGTGGGAGAAAATACAATCCCGAGGCACGGGATTCTGTCCTCCGGTAGAGCAGGTGCCAGTTGTCCCGTGTTCCATGGGTCCGAACTCGGGCTGCGTGACGCACGGCCATCCCGCGGCCCTGGGCGCCGTTCTTGGGCGACGCATGTGCCAAGCGCACCGGGTTCCCGGTCCGACCTCGGGCGGCGCGGGGCTGGCTGATCCTATAATCTGGGCTCCGGTCTTTGCGATGCGTGTGCTGGACGCACCGGAGACCGTGTGTGACTTCGTGCGGTTCGGGGACGGCGATCCCGAGGCCCGTGTGTCCGGCCTCCGGCGGCGCGGGTGCCGGCTGTCCCGTGGGTCCGAAGTCGGGCGACGTGGGTGCCTGCCGAGCCGTGAAGCGGGAGGCTGCTGCCCACCGGCTCGGGCTCTGGCCGTCCCGGAATCCAGCAGGTTCGGTCTCTTGCGGAGCTGCGGCAGGCCGTCCTGCCCTCCCGGGTAGCTCCTGCCGGAGGCGCGGGATGCGACCGTCCCGAGGTCCTAGGCTGCGGTCCTGGGCGACGCGTGTGCTAGCCGCAGCGGGGTCCGGGTCCGACTTTGGCTTTGTCAGGGACGGCGGTCCCGGGCTCCAGGTGTCCGGCCTCGGGCGGCGCGGCCGGCTGTCCCGTGTCCCGGCGATCAGAACTCGGGCGGGTTGGGGGCCGACTGTGCCGTGAAGCGGGAGGCTGCTGTCTGCCGGCTCGGGGTCTGGCCGTCCCGGAGACAGGGGGTTCGGTCCCGTGCGAAGCTGTGGCCGGCCGTCCCGATTCTCTGCGATCCGGTCTTGGGCGACGCTTGGGAGTCCAGAAGCTCTTGGGAGCCCAGCTGCTAGAGACAGCCGGCCCCGCGCCGCCCGAGGCGGGACACCTGGACACCGGGACCGCCGTCCCCGAGAAGCCGAGTTCGGCCCCGGACCCCGCTGAGTCCAGCACAAGACCGGTGCCCAGGGTTTCGGGACGGCCGGCCACCGAACCGCACGGCACCGAAAGCCCGCTCTCTGGGAAGCCGGCGGACGCCAGCCCCCCGCTTCACTGCACGGCCGGCCCCCACGCCCCCTGAATTCGGATCCCCGGGACACGAGATAGTCCCCCCGCTAGCCGACGGCCCCGGAATCGCCGTCCCCGAACCGTCCGATGTCGGACCCGGCACCCGGTGCTGCTTGCAAACGCGTCGCACAAGACCGGAGCACAGGGGCTCGGAAGAGCCAGCTCACGCCCTGCCGGAGGCCGGACTCCCGGGCTATGTCCACATGTCTCTTCAATACTTTTAAGGATCGGGTCTCTTACCACTTCCCCGGGCAGCCTGTTCTAATAGCAAAGCACCCCTTCCATGAAGAAATGCTTATTCAGTATCGAGCTAGCCAGTGCTGGTAAACAGAGGTGTTTCTCCCTAGGGGTAGGGCTTGGCATTTCCCTCTCCTGATCTTCAAAAGGTTCCTGCCTGCCCCTGTCTGCAGCCTGTCAAGGTTCCTCTGAATGCGCAGCCCCCCATACAAGCGCCTTTTCCACAGAAGCCACCGACCACCCGCCGCCTCGCCCCCTCCCAATTCGGCCTGCCCCAGGGCGCCACCGACCACCAACCTCCTTGCAGCACCACGCCTCAGCATCCCGAGCTATCCCGACAGCTTCCACCCATCGGGAGGTCCCACTTGTAATAAATGACCGAGTCCCAAATAGGCTTACAATTAATGTTTATGATTTATTAAAGGAATAGAGGTAAGCAAGCAGCGCTGGGTGCGCCAGGAGTTTCTGCTCCACCAAGACGCACACAAGTTACATCAGGCGGCTGGTTTTTATGCTGCTAGGCTAATACATATTCATTACTACTTCTACAAAAGGCAGGGTTATTCTAATTAGTTCCCAGAATCCAAACCCTCCCACTGGTGCAGGCGTTATCAGTCTCCGGTGGTCCCGCTGGGGGTCGCTCGTACTGAAGGCTCGTAGTCTTCCTCCCAGGCTTTGTCCTTTGGTCGTTCTTCAGCTTCTCCCCTCCCCTTATTTAGTAGTTGCTGGGCCAGATGTCAGAAAGCTGTGTCTCGTGCAGTAGTCCGCACAGGCACTGCACAGCAAACACACCAAGTAACATTGACTTCAGTTACTCGCAACAGTTACTCACCTGATAAAGAACTGCATGCAATAAAGGCATCAATACTACATTAGTTTATTCTAACAGATCCTACTAGCTGTTACCTCAAAAAGATGTGCGTACCCCTCGCTACTTGGAAACGCATCAGTCCATAAACTCTCATCCACCTGAAGAAGCCTGCAACTGACCGAAGGAAAAACAAACACCCCAAAGAGCAGCCCAAGCAGAATGAGCTCTCTGAGGGGATGCCTGGGACTCATATACCATTTGGCCCCGACTAGCACCCAAACCCAATCACCTGGGAAGGGTAGGGGCAAAGCACAAGGAAGTTGGAAGAGAGCAGCAGCAGCTGCGTTTGTACATATTTTTTTTTGTGTGTGTGATTTTTCTTTTTATTTTTTAATCAGTTTTAGCTCAAAAGCATGCATAGTGCAGACAAGAGAACTAGGGTGTTTCTAGAAGCAAAAATCCCCATGCTTTTGCTGCAGCTTTCAATATTAAAAGACATTATGACCAAGCAAGTAATTGGAACTCTTCCAACTGGAATTAGCTCAAACTTGTATTTACGTATAAAGAAAAAACTAGGAGTAGAACATCTGCTCCATCTTTTCCTCTCTCACCTTGCCATAGGCAGCTCTGGCTGTGACGTCCCAGATTGCATACTGCGTTTCAGCTTTAACAAATGAAAACCTTTACCCTAACCCTTACCCTTATCCTAACCATTAGCTTACCCTTATTCTTACCCTAAACCTAACCCTAATCCTTACCCTTACCCTAATCCTTACCCTACCCTTATACTTACCATTACTCTATCCTTTACCCTAACTCTTACCCTTACCCTAACCCTTACCCCAACCCTTACCCTAAACCTAACCCTTTCCCTAAACCTTATCCTCACCCTAAGCCTTACCCTTAGCCTTACCCTAACACTTAACTTTGCCCTAACCCTTACCCTAATCTGAACCCAAACCCTAACCCTAATACTCTCACCCTAACCCTTACCCTAAGCCTAACCACAGTCGCAACCCCTAACCCCTAACCCTTACCCTAACCCTCTAAACCTACCCCTAACCTATCCCTAACCATAACCCTCTAAGCCGAACCCTAAACCACTAACCCTAACAATAACCCTCAACCCCAACCCTCACCCGAAACCCTAACTCTAGCCCCAGCCCTAGCCCCTAACCCTAACCCTAGTTCCCGAGAACTACATCTCCCGGTATGCTCCGGGCATTCAACATGGCCTCCCGGAAGTCCCGAATCCGACAACTACATTTCCCGGCATACTCTGGGTACGCAACATGGCCTCCCGGAAGTCCGGAGTCCCGAGAACTACATCTCCCGGCATGCTCTGGGCACACAACATGGCCTCCCAGTGCCGGAAAACTACACCTACCAGCATTCCCCGCACAGCCAGCATGGCCAATCACAGGCCGAGTGCTCGAGAACTGCATTTACCAGCACTCACTGGAACCCTCACCGCCCTTACAAAAAAAGCCTCAAGCCCTAACATCCAAAAAACCTCGAAACCCCTACAGACCTAACCCAAACTATTTACCACACTAAACCCCTGAAGACCTATGCCTAAAACCCCTAACCCAAAATCTTAGGATGCTCAAAACCTAAACGCAACCCAAAACGTTAGGAATGCTCAATGCCCTAGCCCAAAAACTTAGGGCGCTCCAAACCCTAACCCCAAAACATTAAGATGCAAAAAACCCTAACCCAAAAACTTAGGGTAATACACCATAAATGTTTGTTCATTGTCTTTTGTATTATAAAAACAAGGAGTTGTGTTTGAGGAGCGGGAGTTGCAAAAGCTCCCTGCTGAAGTAAGGAGCTGCATAATGCTTGCCTAGACACTATGAAAATTCTTTTGCTTAACGTAACAAAAAAGAGACCCCCCAACCCATTCTCCTTCTGCATCTCAGTTGCCTCTTTTGTTCAAAGACACTGTTGCAAAGCTCATGTAACCATCTCCTGATAAGTTGCTAAAGTAGTGTATCGACATACATGCCTTCCTGTCTCACGCTGGTCCAACATGACCAAATAATAAAAGAAGTTGAACCACAACGCGGAGGAAGACTACGGCCTTCATCTTCACGACCACCAGAGGGACAGAGACGACCCCGTGGCAACAGTGCGCGCAGTCGCAGAATATACCAGGATGTGCTGCGTAATCCCGGAATTAGCAAAATATAAATAAAAAGGGACCCTGGCGGGGGTGAGGTGCATGCCGTTGGCGGAGCTGAGACTCCCCGGCCGCCCAGTGCAGTTTTGCTTGATGTTTGCTCACTCAATAATTCCTTTCTATGATTAATACAATGCTCTATGAAAATTAATTAAGGGGGCAACTTATAACACTTTGGACGCTCAAAACCCTATCCCGAAAACACTAGGACGCTCCAAACTCTATCCAGAAATCTTAGGACTCTCCAAACCCTATTCCAAAAACTTAGGACTCTCCAAACCCTATCCCGAAAACTTAGGACGCTCAAAACCCTATCCTGGAAACATAAAGATGCTCAAAACCCTTTCCCGAAAACTTAGGATGCTCCAAACCCTATCCTGGAAACATTAAGATGCTCAAAACCCTAACCCAACTACTTAGGATGCTTGAAAGCCTATCCCAAAAAATTAGGGCACACAAAAGCCTAACCCCCAAAATTAAGATGCTCAAAATCCAACCCCCCAAAATTAGGATACTCAAAACCCTGGCCCTGAAGAACCTAACCTGAAAAAACAAAACAAAACAAAACAAAAAAAAAAGATCTTAAAACCCTAACCGTAAATAACTGACCAAAAATAAAACCTTAAGACTCTAACCCTAAAAAACATATCAACACTACAACCCAAAAAACTCTAATACCCTAACACGCTAACCCTGAAACCCTTAAAACCCTAACCCCCAAACCCTTAAAACCCTAACCGTTAAAACTCCAACCCTAAAAACCTTAAAATCCTAAACATAAACCCTGAAACCCCTTACCCTGAAACCCAACCCTAGTGCCCAATCCCTGAAACCTGAAAACCCTGAATCAATCTGTAGCAAATAGCATAGGCTGAGTCGAGGATCTCAGTACAGTAGCATTATTATTCGAGATTACAATGGCGGGTGTCCCACAAGCAGGAGGGTGCCTACTAATTCCATACACAGTTTATACACTTTTTTTTTCTGCCGAGGACCGGGACCCTCCCCTGTTTCCCCTTTAACTGTGCTATTCAAGGTTCATAATCTAGCTGGTGCTTCACAGAAAATACACAGCTGCTGGCCTGTTACAAGTCACATTTCTTTTGAGGTTTTTACTCTTTGAGGTGGTAATGTTTCTTACGCCGTGATTTCCACCTAATTGCTGTAAGGATTCTGGTTGTCTGCGTTTTACAAGGTTGTCTGTTATAATAAATAAAAGTCCCAAATAGGATTACAATCAAAGTTTACAATTCACTGAATGAATAGAGGTAAGCAAACAGTGCTGGGTACGCCGGGAGTCTCTGCTCCACCAAGACGCGCACCAGTTATACACCAGTTACCTCCCTTAAGGGATATAGAGAAGCCCTCTCAGATACGTCCGTCCTACTTCTCCTGCATGCGGCCGGAGGTCGGTCTAATTCTGGTGCTGTTGGTGGTGGAAGCTGGGGCAACGGTGGTACTGGTGGCGATACCACAGCCACCGGAGGGGGAGCCGCCGGGGGTGGATTGTTAGGATATGGAGGTGGTAGCTTATCCAACGGCTCACGTTTATCTTCTTTTTCTTTGTCATGTTCTTCTTGTTCTTCAAATTTCTTACCTGCTTTTAGTGTAAATATTGAGGCTGGAAAAGGACGTGAAGTCCTCCTGATCCATAATCCTGCATAATCACTTTCTTCCTGGCTAAAAGGTTCCTTTGAATTAACATGGATATTTAAGGCCTGGCAAATCCAGTCTTTGAAGGATCCAAAAACAGGCCAAAAGACATGTAGTCTTAAAGGCTCCTTTGGCCATTCTGTCACACAATACTGGACCATTTTTAATTTACTTTTCCCTTTTCTGGGGTCCCTATCATTCCAATTTCTAATCGTTATTCCTAATGGACTTTCTGGTGGTATGACTGGTAATTTGCTCCCTTTCTTCTGGTCTCTGGTCTTCGATTTTGTCTGACCCATCTAGGAATTTTACTATGGCAATTCCCACAGCCCTTGGTTACCTTAGTAAGAGTGTCTTGCAGGGGGTCGAGGACCTATCACACACCCACAAATCCTATAGGAATCCCTTCGGTCCTTCACCGGCCAAGTCCCTCGCGGGAGATTGGAACCGCGGTTAGAAGACCTCCACAATCGCTTCGGAACTAAGTTCCATCTCAGTCACACTCTTACACACACAGGCAACCGAACCCCACCCAACCGAACGGTATACGCTTTAAATGCTTACGACTCCGTCATCTTCGTTCGGATCTTCACACACACAATTACGGGCAAAATATAATGCTGCAGCTGGCAAGGGAGCTGAAAAAAAGAATCAGAAACTTTGCTTACCTTTATTCAGGTTTAAGACGCCATTAGTTCCGACCTGACTCAAAGAGCAGCCACCAAATGGTGGGGGTGCCTCTCCTAGATCAAACCAGAAATCAGGAACCAAAGCCCTCCCGGACGAGCCCCCACTTGTAATAAATGACTGGGTCCCAAATAGGATTGCAATTGAAATTTACAATTTATTAAAGGAATAGAGGTAAGCAAGCAGCGCTGGGTGCGCCAGGAGTCTCTGCTCCACCAAGACACACACAAGTTACATCAGGCGGCTGGTTTTTATGCTGCTAGGCTAATACATATTCATTACTACTTCTACAAAAGGCAGGGTTATTCTAATTAGTTCCCAGAATCCAAACCCTCCCACTGGTGCAGGCGTTATCAGTCTCCGGTGGTCCCTCTGGGGGCCGCTCGTACTGAAGGCTCGTAGTCTTCCTCCCAGGCTTTTCTCTTGTCCATCTCCTTTGTCCATCTTGGCTGGATGGCAGACACTTGCATAGTGTCCCATGCAACAGTTGTAATAGTTAGCAGTTATTCTGAAACCCCTTTGTTCTCTTATCCCCTATTGACCCAAATTGCTGGACCATTCCTTTGCAAGATACAAGAACTATATACATTAACCACTCTGGTTTTCTCAGACTTTTCATCATATCATGCGGCCCTAGCATTGTTCCATATTGACACGAATCAGATGAACTCATTTCACACTGTTAAGCTGTCTTATCACTGCAAGCATATCTCAATACCACCTTCCTTCGCTCTACAGGATGTAACTGCGCAAAAACATTTTTATTCCCACAACCTTGATCCCCTTACCCTGAAATCCTTATTCCCCTTAAACCTAACAACTCTAACCACAACCCTAACCCTTATTATCAACCCCCTAACGCTAATGACACTGACCTTAATCCAAACCCCAAACTGCCCCTAACCCCAGACAACCAACAACGAAACACACACACACAAAGATGGAAACTACAAAAAAGGCAAAACCCTAGATACAGGCCCCAAATCACAAATACGCAACCAAAATGCTACAGAAAAGCCCCAGATGCAGGCCCCAAATCCTACTGCTAGGCCTCAAAAGCTCAAGATGCATCCCAAAGCAAAAATGCAGGCCCCAAACGTTACAGAAAAGCCCCCAAACCCAGGCTGCACAAGTCTACAAGCAGGCCCCAAACTGCCAACAGAAGCAGGCACCAACCACAGCCAGATGCAGACCCCAACTGCCCACAAGCAGCTCCTACCCCACCACCCCCTCCCAAGAACTGGACTCCACCCAGACACTGGCCCAAGACCCGGACCCGACCCCCGCCAACCCCCCTACCCTCCCCCCGACACAGGTGTACAAGCAGCTCACAACCCGCCCCTTCAGAGACCGGTCCCACTCCCCCCACCCCCCCAAGACATGGGATGCGGAGGTGTACAACCAACTCCCAACTCCCTCCCCCTCAAAGGGAGGCCCCAAAGACCCCCAAATGGAGGCTCCTAGAGTGAACAAACACCTCCCAACTTCCCCAGGCACAGGCCAACCCCCCCCCCCCCCCCAAACACAGGCCACAAAGGTGTATAAACAGCCCAGACCCCCCTCCAAGACCATGGCCCCTATAGTGTACAAGCAGCTCCCAACCACGCACAGATGCAGGCCCCAACCCTTCTCAAAAGGGAGGCACCTAGAATGCATGAGCAACTCCCATCCAGCCTAAACATAGGTCCAAAAGTGCACAAGCAGCTCCCAACCCCACTCAAATACAGACCCCAAAAGTGTACAAGTAGCTCCCCCCCAGGGACAGGACCCAAAGGTGTACAACCAGTTCCCAACACCCCTGAGACACAGGCCCCAACTCCCCCCCAGACACAGGGACCCAAATTCTACAAGCAGCTCCCAACCCCTGCCAGGCAGGCCCCCTACCCTATACAAGCAGCTCCCAACCCTCCCCCCCCCCCCCCCCCGACGGAGGCCCCCAAGCCCCCCACAAACACAGGCCCCTACAGTGTACAGGCAGCTCCCAGCCACCCCCAGATGCTGGCCCCAAAGTTGTACAAACAGCTCCCAGCCACCCTGCAGAAACAGATTCCTACATTGTACAAGCAGTTCCCAGCCCGCTAGACACAGGCCCTGACCCCCCACAGATGCAGGCCCCAAAGGTGTACAAGCAGCTCCCACCCCTCCCCCAGACGCAGGTCCCAAGCCCCCCCCCCCAAACACAGGCCCCTACAACCAGCACCCAACCCCCTACCCCCGATGCCAGGCCCAAAGGTGTAGAAGCAGCTCCCAACCCCCTCAATGCTGGCCCCAAGGGTCTACAAGCAGCTCCCCCTTGCCCCCGGATACCGGCCCCCAGACACGGACCCCAAAAGCCTAATCACAGGCCCTGAACTCTAGAGGCAGGCTCCAAAACCCAGGACAAAGCCCCAGTGGTTCGAGACAGGGCCCGAATCCCAGACACAGGCCCCAAACGCTAAACATATGCCAAAAAAAGTATTAGTGCTGGTGCCAAATGTTACAGACAGGCCGAAAAGCCCGAGATGCTCAAGGCTGAGACGTAACTTGGCTTTCTGAATTACTGGAAAGCAGCTTTCTTTCTCAGATAATTGTGTGCAGGCTAGATAGGATGGGGCTTCAGGCACCTCTTCACCTGAGGAAACACACTGCCATCAGGCACCGCTGTGCCAGACAAGCTTGTTCTGCTAGAACACCCTACTCAGATGCACTGTGGCATTCAAGTGAACTGCTTTCATGCAAATATAACGACTGATGTTACAACCCACCTTGCCTGTGGCACCTGATGAACAGAAGAGTAAGCCACTGCAGCGCTTCAAAACCATCCCTGCACGTGCCGCTCCTTGTCGCTCTCTGGCCTTATCTCATATCCTTATCCACTTCTGTGGAGAGCCTGCCACGGCACCTGCAAAGCAAGACGGACACCTTTCATAGTCACCTTGTGCTACTTGGTCGTTCTGCTCCAACCCAGCTCATGACCAGCCCCTCTTCTTACACAGCTCTTCAGAGTGCAGTTTGCTCCTTTGAGCCTGTGCGAGACACCTGTGAAAGAAAAAGAAACGCATAGGCCGATGCAGCATCCAAAGACACAGCACAACTAGGTAAGTTACTCTCATCTGCTCCCTTACCTCTGCCGCTTACCAGCCCCCGAGGCAGATGCTTCAATCTACCCTCTTCAAACAGCTACAACACCTCTAAAAGACAAAGAGGGGATGCTTAGAGGAACAGTGAGACCTACAACACAACAACTGCTACATCTGTTCCTCACTCACCTTGCCAGAGGCAGCTCTGCGTGTGACGTCCCAGGTTGTACACTGCGTTACCTAACCCTTATCGTAACCCTTACCCTAACCCTTCTCACCCTTACCATTACCCAAATCCTTACCTTTACTTTTTCCTTACCCTTACTCTTTCCTTTAACCATAACCTTACCCTTACCCTATACCTTACTCCAACCCTTCCCCTTACCTTCCCCTTCCCCTTACACTTAACCTAACCCTTACCCTTCTGCATCCCCTAAAACATATCCTAACACTTTCCCTTACCCTTAAACTTACCCTAACCCTTTCTATTACCCTTACACTTACTCTTGCCCTAATCCTTGCTTGCACCCTTACACTTATCCTAACCCTTACCCTTACCCTTACTCAAACCCTTACTCTAACCCTTACCCTGACCCGTACCCTTACCCTTACCCTTAACCTAAGCCTAAACCTTAAACCTTACCGTTAACCTTACCCTTTCTGCTACACTTACCCTTAGCCTAAATCTAAACCTTACACTTACCCTTATCCTAACCCTCATCCTTACCCTTACCCTTACCCTTATTCTTACCCTTACCCTAACCCTTACCTTTGCACTTACGGTTACCATTAACCTTACCCTAACACTTATCCTTAACCTAACCCTTACCCTAAACCTTACACTTACTCTTAACCTTAACCTTACCCTTAACATTAACCTAATACTTACGCATACGTTTTCCTGACTTTAACCCTAAAACTAACCCTAACCATTACCCTAACACTTAACCTTACCCTAACCCTAACCCTAACCCTTACTCTAACACTTACCCTGACCCGTACCCTTACACTTACCCTTATACTTACCCTAAATCTTACCCGTACCATAACCCATACCCTAACACATATTTGTACCCTTAACCTTACCGTTACCCTTAACCTTACCCTTACCCTTACTCTATCCGTTACCCTTATGCTTAACCTTAACATAAACCTTGCCCTTGCCCTTACCCTTACCATAAGCCCTACAACAACACTTACATGTACACTTACGCTTACACTTACCCTAGCAATTACTCGTACAATTACCCTTAGCCTTACCCTTACCAAACCATTACCTTTACCCTTAACCTAACCATAAACATTAAGGATAAGCTAAAGGGTCACCCTTAAGGTTAACGTTATCCTAACACTTACACTTAAGTGGGTAAGTGGAAATGTAAGGGTACAGTTCAGGGTAAGGGTTAGAGTAAGGGTAAGTGTTAGCGTAATGGTTAGGCTAATTTTAGGTTTAGGGTGAGGGAAACGGAAGGGTAAGTATTAGGTTAAGTTTAAGGATAAGGTTAAGAGTTATGGTAAGGGTTCGGTTTAATGTAAGGGTAAGGGTTTGGGAAATGTTTAGGATAAGGGTAAGAGAAGGGATAATGGTAAGGGTAAGGATGATGTTTAGTGTAAGGGTTAGATTTAGTTAAGGGTAAGGGTTAGTGTAAGTTTAAGAGTAAGGGTAAGTGTAAGGGTATGTGTAAAAGTAAGGGTAATTGTAAGGGTTAGAGAAAGGGTTAGGGTAAGGGTAAGAGTAAGGGTATTGGTAATGATAAGGGTGAGGGTTACAGTAAGGGTAAGTGTAAGGTTTAGATTTAGGCTAAGGGTAAGTGTAGCAGAAAGGGTAAGGTTTACTGTAAGGTTTAAGGTTTCGGCTTAGGTTAAGGGTAAGGGTAAGGGTAATTGTACGAGTAATTGCTAGGGTAAGTGTAAGCGTAAGTGTACATGTAAGTGTTGATGTATGGCTTATGGTAAGGGTAAGGTTAAGGGTAAGGTTTATGTTAAGGTTAAGCGTAAGGGTAACGGATAGAGTAAGGGTAAGGGTAAGGTTAAGTGTTAGGGTAATGGTTAGGGTTAATTTTAGGATTAGGGTGAGAAAAATTTAAGGTTAAGTACTAGCTTAAGGTTAATGGTAAGGTTAAGGTTAAGAGTAAGTGTAAGGTTTAGGTTAAGGGTTAGGGTTAATGTAAGGTTCAGGGAAAGGTTTGGGGTAAGGTTTAGGGTTAGGTTCAGCTTAAGGGTAAGGGTTGGGGTAAGGTTAAGGGTATGGATAAGGATAAGTGTAAGGGATAGGGTAAGGGTAAGGGTTAGCGTAAGGGTAAGATTAATGGTAAGGTTTATGTTAAGGGTAAGCGTAAGGGTAACGGATAGAGTAAGGGTAAGGGTAAGGGTAACGGTAAGGTTAAGGGTACAAATATGTGTTAGGGTATGGGTTATGGTATGGGTAAGAGTTATGGTAATGTAAGGGTAAGGGTGAGTGTAAGGGTATGGGTCAGGGTAAGGGTTAGAATAATGGTTAGGGTTAATTTTAGGGTTAGGGTGAGGGATACGTAAGGGTAAGTATTGGGTTAAGGTAAGGGTAAGTGTAAGGTTTAGATTTAGGCTAATGGTAAGTGTAGCAGAAAGGGTAAGGTTTACGATAAGGGTAAGTGTTAGGGTAAGGGTAAGGTTTAGGGTAACATAAAGGGTAAGGATTACGGTAAGGGTAAGTGTACGGGTAGAAGAATTTGTTAGAGTATGGCTTATGGTAAGGGTAAGGTTTAGGGTAAGAGTAAGTGTAAGTGTATGTGTAAGGGTACGGGTCATTGTAAGGGTTAGAGTAAGAGTTAGGGTAAGGGTGTTAGGGTAATGGTTAGGGTAAATTTTAGGCTTATGGTGAGGGAAACGTAAGGGTAAGGATTAGGTTAAGGTTAAGGGTAAGGTTAAGGTTAAGAGTAAGTGTAAGGTTTAGGATAAGGGTTAGGGTTAATGTAAGGGTCAGGGTAAGGGTTGGGGTAAGGTTTAGGGTAAGGAGAAGAGTAAGGGTATGGTTAATGGTAAGGGTGAGGGTTAGGGTTAGGGTAAGGATAAGGGTAAGTGTAAGGTTTAGGGTAAGGGTAATGGTATGGAGAAGGGTAAGGGTAAGGGTAAGTGTAAGGGTAAGGGTAGGAGTAATTGAACGAGTAATTCCTGGGGTAACTGTAAGCGTAAGTGTACATTTAAGTGTTGTTGTATGGCTTATTGTAAGGGTAAGGTTAAGTGTTAGGGTAATGGTTATGGTTAATTATAGGGTTAGGGTGAGAAAAACGTAAGGTTAAGTATTAGCTAAAGGTTAAGTGTAAGGTTAATGTTAAGAGTAAGTGTAAGGTTTAGGGTAAGGGTTAGGGTTAATGTAAGGGTCAGGGTAAGGGTTGGGGTAAGGTTTAGGGTAAGGGTTAGGTTCAGGATAAGTGTTAGGGTAAGTGTAAGGTTAATGGTAACCGTAAGTGTAAAGGTAAGGGTTAGGGTAAGGATAAGGGTATGGGTAATGGTAAGGGTGAGGGTTAGGCTAAGGGTAAGTGTAAGGTTTAGATTTAGGCTAAGGGTAAGTGTAGCAGAAAGGGTAAGCTTTACGGTAAGGTTTAAGATTTAGGCTTAGGTTAAGGGTAAGGGTAAGGGTAAGGATTAGATTTAGGAAAAGGGTAAGTGTAGCAGAAAGGTTAAAGGTTAGGGTAAGTGTTAGGATAAGGGTAAGGTTAAGGGTAAGGGTAATGGTATGGATAAGGGTAAGTGTAAGGGTAAGGGTAAGGGTACGGGTTAGGGTAAGGGTTAGAGTAAGGGTTTGAGTAAGGGTAAGGGTAAGGGTTAGGATAAGTGTAAGGGTGCAAGCAAGGATTAGGGCAAGAGTAAGTGTAAGGGTAATAGAAAGGGTTAGGGTAAGTTTAAGGGTAAGGGAAAGTGTTAGGATATGTTTTAGGGGAAGGGGAAGGGTAAGGGTTAGGTTAAGTGTAAGGGGAAGGGGAAGGTAAGGGGAAGGGTTGGAGTAAGGAATAGGGTAAGGGTAAGGTTATGGTTAAAGGAAAGGGTAAGGGTAAGGAAAAAGTAAAAGTAAGGATTTGGGTAATGGTATGGGTGAGAAGGGTTAGGGTAAGGGTTACGGTAAGGGTTAGGTAACGCAGTGTACAACCTGGGACGTCACATGCAGAGCTGCCTCTGGCAAGGTGAGTGAGGAACAGATGTAGCAGTTGTTGTGTTGTAGGTCTCACTGTTCCTCTAAGCATCCCCTCTTTGTCTTTTAGAGGTTTTGTAGCTGTTTGAAGAGGGTAGATTGAAGCATCTGCCTCGGGGGCTGGTAAGCGGCAGAGGTAAGGGAGCAGATGAGAGTAACTTACCTAGTTGTGCTGTGTCTTTGGATGCTGCATCGGCCTATGCGTTTCTTTTTCTTTCACAGGTGTCTCGCACAGGCTCAAAGGAGCAAACTGCACTCTGAAGAGCTGTGTAAGAAGAGGGGCTGGTCATGAGCTGGGTTGGAGCAGAACGACCAAGTAGCACAAGGTGACTATGAAAGGTGTCCGTCTTGCTTTGCAGGTGCCGTGGCAGGCTCTCCACAGAAGTGGATAAGGATATGAGATAAGGCCAGAGAGTGACAAGGAGCGGCACGTGCAGGGATGGTTTTGAAGCGCTGCGGTGGCTTACTCTTCTGTTCATCAGGTGCCACAGGCAAGGTGGGTTGTAACATCAGTCGTTATATTTGCATGAAAGCAGTTCACTTGAATGCCACAGTGCATCTGAGTAGGGTGTTCTAGCAGAACAAGCTTGTCTGGCACAGCGGTGCCTGATGGCAGTGTGTTTCCTCAGGTGAAGAGGTGCCTGAAGCCCCATCCTATCTAGCCTTGATTCAAAGATCGAAGCCAGAATTCCTTTAAGTGGTATATTCTTTATGGCAGCGCTGGATGGGGGAGGGGGGAGGGGGAGGGTGAGCGAACAGCTGCGTGGTGTTTAGCTGCCGGCCGGGTTAAACCACGACACACCTTTTACCCTAACATAATAATTCTGTGAAGGCATTAATGCTTGATTTAGAACTGAATACGTTGCCCCATAGCAATAAGAAATTTCACTTCCATTCCTCCCCTAGCTTCATTATAACCAGTGGAGGATCCGCTAGGGTAGATTCCCCAGGTCCCCGTTATTCCTGTTGAAATCAGGGGTTGATTACCCTAGGAAAAGGCTAGTCAATTTGTCCTCCAAAGCCAGGTCCAAACCGTTTTGTTTTATTTATTTATTTATTTATTTATTTTCATTACATTTCGGAGTTGGTCCAAAAATTCCATAGGGCTTTCTTTTAGACCTTGTTGGAAGCATATTCTCAATTCCCAATTCATCCAGGTTTTAGTATTTACTTAACCGTTCATAATTTTCAGGATGATTCGGGTCTTAGCGGGGGTCGGTCAGGGGAATGCAATTGTCCACAGTTCCCTGAACGGTCCCATCAGCAATCTGAGCTCGCACATGAACTCAGGTTGTTTTAAGAGTTGACCTCTTTTCTGTTTCTGTGACAACTCTCTCGGACCGATCATGGTCCCTTTGCCCTAAAGGGCTAACACCCATGATTTTAAGATCTCTGCCTCGGGCAGAGGCAGAACTATTAACATTCCTACATCCTCTTTCCCTGCTCATTCAACTTCAAACATCTTTAACACTTTCAACAACCCTTTTAACACTTCCTTTATCTTTCTCCAGCCTGTACTTCTCTAATGCCAACATCAAAGGTTCATTCAGGGGCCAACTTAATTCCGTACCTTTTCCCACCAAGATGCTGAAACATCAGTATACAACATTTCATCCTGTTCTGCTTCTCACAAAACAACATTAACTGTAGCAAAATATTATAGTTTAAAGTTCCATTTAGGGGCCACTTTTCTCCACATTCCAGCTTATAAAGCGGCCACCACTGATTACGATATTTTATCAATGTTTTCCTGTTCACACTTCCACCGGCAGATCCTCCAATATCCTTCCAGTGACTTAAAACACATCCTAACACACTTTTCTTTAAAATTTCACTGCTTGTTTGCCCCCCCAGTTTCCAGTTTACACTTTCAGAATACACATGTTACTTACAAAAGCGTATCACAAAACGTATCACTCACAAAAATACGGGCACGAAATATCTTTCAGTAGCGATGTCACAAAACTACTATTACCAGCAATATTGCCAAAATCACAGTAACAATAGTCAGAGTCAAATTCCACATGCGATAAGTCAGAAAACCGAACTGTGTAACACCGTAACGATATCTTTCTTATAACAATGCCACGAACCTACTATTACCACCAGGAAAATAGCCAAAATCGCAGTAACAAGAACCAGAGTTAAATACCATACTCCATGAGTCAGAAAACCAAAATAGACAACACAATTCCAGATGGACCTTAAAGCCAGCTCCTTCCTTAAGGTCCCCAAACATGTACTTATGGTGCTAACCACAAAGTATATACCAAACACTGCCTCGCAGAAGATCACCTTCTGACTTACAGACAGTTCCAGATGACCGGTCTACCAGAAAACCAAACCAGAATAAAGAATATACTCACTTACAATGATGGGGTCCTTGTCTGCCTCCGCAGTGATCCGGTGAGTCGAGGAGTCCCTCCGGGAAATCCTGGGGGTACCCTAGGGAGTCCTGTTCCCAGCGGGTCCTGCGGTCCGGCAGAGAGGTTGTCCCATCTGGGTCGCCAAACTGATTCAAAGATCGAAGCCGAAATTCCTTTAAGTGGTATATTCTTTATTGCAGCGCTGGATGCACGGGGGATCTCTCCACCTATCGTGCATACCCAAAGCAGAGAGCAGTCTTGAATTTATACAATCAATCTATCAATATTCTACAAGCACCTATACATATGCATTACCTATCCCCGCCTTCCCTCGCTTCTCATGCTAATTAGCCTTTTGGCACCTTGCGCCTGCGCAGAGCCTTCCAAGAATTGTGGGCAGGGGTCTTTGGGACGTGGGCAGGGGTCTTTGGGAGGAAGGCCCCGAGTCTTCCTCACAGTGTACTTTTCACCTTTGGTCAGGAATCTGCTGAATTGGCATGTTTCTTAATTGCAAGAGCTGGTTGTTGCTAATTCTCCCGTTTGTTGTATCTTTATAATGAATTCCAATGTCCAGTTTTGAGATTTATAGTCCTTACATTCGTTTCTCTGTCCGCCTGCCGCTTCCTTATCATGAGTTCCAGTGTCTTGTTTCGAGATATACAGTCCTTGTCTGGAGATTGTCCTTGCCTCCCCAATACCTCCTTAATCAATCCCCCCTTTTCTTTTCCCATGCAAATTCTTTTGCATCAGATACTTTCATTATTTACAGTAACACAACAAAGCAGGCATCTAAACAACATGCACACAAATATTCCTAACACTACTAATACGATGAGAGCAATGAATACTTGTTTCAACCATTGGAAATTGGGCAACCAGGAGGTTAACTTATTCCATAGTTCACTAAAACTCCATGAAAGATCGTCTTTACTGATCTCATGTAGGATCCTTGTCTGCTTCCATCTTTCTTCCAGGTCGGTAGAGATCCTTCCACTCTGATCTACATACATACAACAACTTGTGTTTATTACTGTACAGACTCCCCCTTGAGTGGCCAGTAACAAGTCTAGGGCCATCCGATTTTGGAATACTACCTGTGATAAACTAGATATCTCTTCTTGTTGAGCCTTTATAGCATCCAGAATTTTGTTTTCTAACTTCTCTATGATTGCAGAAATATTAACTATTGCCTTTTCCAATTCACTCACTCCTAACCATGGGATAAACCATCGCACAAAACTATGAAAAGGGGTGTGTCTCTCTACCAATGGATTGTTAATTTTTCATCTGATTCTCCGGATATGATTTCTCAAGTAACCTCGAGGCACTACATCATGTACTGTCATATTGGGGACTACCGCTCCAAGAGTGCAAGTTCCCTTCCAATTCTCAGGCAAGACCTTACGGGCTGTATCATTGCATAGCCAATACCACCCTTTTCCTTCTGGAACCGGCCAGCTGGTTGAATTTGCCCAGCCGCTAGTCGTACTAATATCAATTGTTCAATTACAAGATGTCTGATTTCCCACATAAGTAGTATCCGTATTTATACAATGCTGTTTTCCTATACCCTTAGGCGGGTTACACCTTTGTACACATACATAATAGGATTCTAACGGCATGAAGCTACTCACTTCTAGTTCCAAAACTGCTTAATATTTTCGACCCCGAGATGTGTTTTCCCACAAATTAGTCCAAGATAAGTTTGCAGGCAAGGGAATCCCAATTAACGATACACCCTTATTCCCATGCTGTGGCAGATGGGTGCATACCCAACAGTTCGTCTTATTAGTTACTTGAGAAATTGTTTGTATTAAGGTCAGGTGTAAGTTCTCATCCCAAGTTGCCCACCCCAAATCCGAGAACCGCACCCCTGCAATCATTAGGATCTGGAAAACCGTAATTTTGTTGGTCCAATTGGAGTGGTGGTCCATATCCTCGCCGGGGCCTTCTTCACCCTTGAATTGTGGATCCAAGCTGCTTGCTTCTTAATCTTAATGGCGGTGTGTGTTGTCAGTAATACTTGGTATGCTCCCATCCACTTTCCTTCCATTTTTCCTGCACGGGTTGTCCTGAAAAAGTCTTTATATATATATAATCCCCGAGCTTCAAGGGGTGGATTGGTTGATCCAACCCTCTAGCCCTGGTCCCTAAAACAAATTTATGTACTTTCTTTAATTGTTTCTGAAGTTCAGTTATATAAGCATATAAATATTCTGATCCTAACTGCGTTAGGTCCTCTCCACTAAATAGAAATTGCTATGGCCTTCCATATAAGATTTTGAAGGCACTCAAATTTCCTTTTATGCTAGGTTTAACTCTAATTCCAAGTAATGCTAAAGGGAGGGATTGAGGCCATGACAAATTAGCTTCTTATCCAATTTTAGCTATTTATTGTTTAATTAAATGGTTCATTTTTTCTACCTGTCCACTTGCCTGTGGTCTATAAGGAGTATGCAGTTGCCAATCTATCTTTAGAATCTTACTTATCTGTTCTACCACTTGTGCACAAAAATGTGAAACTCTATCAGAAGACATTGCTACTAGAATCCCAAAGCATGGTATTATTTCATTTAACAAGACTTTAACCACTTCTCTTGCTTTGTTTGTTCGACAGGGAAAGGCTTCAGGCCTTCCTGAAAACGTGTCAGTCAGAACCAGTAAATAATGATACCCCCCTTTTCTAGGGAGTTCTGAAAAATCAATTTGCCACTGTTGCCCCGAATAATTTCCTTTACCGATTATTCCAAATTTTATTCTATCCTTGGTATTGGGGTTATTGTGTAAGCAAATGCTCCATTGTTGAGTTACTTGTTTTATCATATCGTCCCACTAATGTCTGACTCGGGCTCTTATGCAGTGTGCCAGCTCCCCAGTGCGTTTTATTGTGTTCTGTAAGAACTATGGGCCATGTCAAACTAGAGGGTATTACTATGTGGTTATCTTTTAAATATACTCATCCATCTGGTTTCATTTTACCTTTCAAATCTTCAATTAATTTTAAGTCTTCTTTTGTATAATTTGGATATAGTTTGGATTTTACCGTCTGGTATCAAAGACAATGCCTTCACCTCAGTTATTTCAGCTGCCTGCTTAGCCTCTGCCAATCGATTTTCCAATTTCAAAATCGCTGTTCCCCTTTTGGTGTCCCTGACAATGCATGATAGCTACCTTTTCTGGTTGTTTTACAGCCTCTAACAATTTTAAAATTTCTTCAGCATACTTTGTGTTTTCACTGAGCGGTCAGCAATCCATGTTCTTTCCAAATTGCTCCATGAGCATGTACCACGCCGAATGTATATTTAGAATCTGTCCAAATATTTACCCTTTTTCCCGCTGCCAGTTCCAATGCTCTCGTGAGAGCAACTATCTCCGCCTTTTGAGCTGATGTTCCAGGGGGTAAAGGCTTAGACTCGATTACCTGCTGAGTAGTTGTTATAGCATATCCAGCTTTACGTTGTCTTTGCGTAACAAAACTGCTCCCATCCGGGAACCAAGTTTCTTCCGCATCTTCCATGGGCTCCTCCTTAAGGTCTGGTCGGCTGGAATACACAGTCCCTGTAGTTTCTAAACAATCGTGAATCACAGCTTGTGCCGGAGCATCACTAAGAAAAGAGGCTAGATTCACAATATTAATTATCACAATTTCCACGTCGTCCTGTTCTACCAATATTGCTTGATGTTTCAAAATCATCAATTCTTGTTTAAGTTGTTTAAAGACTTTTTGTGCTTCTCCAGTCCAGACTAACTTTGACTGGTTAATCTTTATCAATTCACATAGAGGCTTTACCAATAGTCCATAATTATAAATCCAAAGGCGACACCAACCTGTCATTCCTAAAAAGGTTTGTAGCTCCTTTACCATTTGAGGTTCTGGAGTCCGGCAAATGACTTCCTTATGTTCAGTTCCTAGTTCTCGTTGTCCTTCCAAAATGTCAAATCCCAGATAGGTCACACTTTGTTGAGCCAGCTGGACTTTCTGTCAAGAGACTTGATATCCATTTAAACCCAGAAAATTAAGACGACTTATAGTCCATTGAATCCAACTCCCTTTAGTCTCGGTAGCTATTAAGAGATCATCTACATATTGTAACAAAGCACCTTCAGTGTCCGGAGGTATCCATGTTTCGAGTTCCCTTGCTAATTGGTTTCCAAAAATAGTGGGGCTATTCTTGAATCCTTGAGGTAGTAATGTCCACGTAAGCTGCGTCTTTCTGCCTGAATCGGGATTTTCCCATTCAAAGGCGAATAGGTTTTGGCTTTCTGTGGCTAAGCCTAGGCAGAAGAAGGCATCTTTTAAACCCAGTACGGTAAACCAGACTTGACTATTCTTTAATTTAGTCAGCAAAGTATAAGGGTTTGCCACTACTGGATGTATATCCTCAGTGATTTTATTTATGGCCCTCAAATCCTGAACTAGCCTATAGCTTTTTCATCTGCCTTTTTAATTGGCAATATGGGTGCATTGTATTCTGATTCGCATTCAATCAATAATCCATACTGTAAAAATTTATCAATTATCTCTTTAATTCCTTTCCTATCTTCTATCCTCAAAGGATATTACTTAACCTTAACGGGTTTCTCTCCTGGCTTTAATTTAATAATTAGTAAGGTCACATTTTTAGCTCTTCCAGGGACTTCGGTAGCCCAAACTCCTGGACATACTTGATCTGTGATCTCTAAAGGTATTTCACTTTTAGGGTCAGTTTGTATTAGTGCCAAGCTTAACACATTTATTAGTTGTTCTTCTCCTCTTCTTAATTCCATTTTCCCTTTTTCAAAGACAATTTCTGCTCCTACTTGCTCTAATAAATCTCTACCTAAGAGTGCCCATGAGGAGCTAGGCATAGATAAAAATCTGTGTATGCCCCATTGTTTCCCTAACTTGTACTTCAAAGGTTCACAAAAATAAGCCTTTTCGGTTACACCTTGTCCTGGTTTCAGTTAGAACAGAGTTAATTTTCTTCCTAGTAGCTGGGAGAATGCTATGTTTTGGCTTAGGATGAGAAGAGTGCTGATAACAGCCCGATGTTTTAATTGTTGCAGAGCAGTGCTTATACCAAGCCAAGGACATCTCAGCTTCTTGCTCTGTCCTGCCAACAGGCAGGCTGGGGGTGCAGTAAGAGCTGGGAGGGGACAGACCCAGGACAGGTGACCCAAACTAGCCAAAGGGGTATTCCATAGCATCTGACGTCAGGCTAAACAATACATAGGGGTGGCTAGCCAGGGGGAGGGGGCTGGACTGCTCGGGGTTAGGCTGGGCATCGGTCAGCGGGTGGTGAGCAATTGCATTGTGCATCACTTGTTTGTACACATTATTAGTAGTGGTACTATTATCATCATTGCATTATTATTATTATTATTATTATTATTATTATTATTATTATTATTATTATTATTATTATTTTGTCTTATTAAACTGTCTTTATCTCAACTCACGGGCTTCACTTTCCATTTCTCTCCCCCGTCCCAGAGAGGGAGGGGGAGGGTGAGCGAACAGCTGCGTGGTGTTTAGCTGCCGGCCGGGTTAAACCACGACACACCTTTTACCCTAACATAATAATTCTGTGAAGGCATTAATGCTTGATTTAGAACTGAATACGTTGCCCCATAGCAATAAGAAATTTCACTTCCATTCCTCCCCTAGCTTCATTATAACCAGTGGAGGATCCGCTAGGGTAGATTCCCCAGGTCCCCGTTATTCCTGTTGAAATCAGGGGTTGATTACCCTAGGAAAAGGCTAGTCAATTTGTCCTCCAAAGCCAGGTCCAAACCGTTTTGTTTTATTTATTTATTTATTTATTTATTTTCATTACATTTCGGAGTTGGTCCAAAAATTCCATAGGGCTTTCTTTTAGACCTTGTTGGAAGCATATTCTCAATTCCCAGTTCATCCAGGTTTTAGTATTTACTTAACCGTTCATAATTTTCAGGATGATTCGGGTCTTAGCGGGGGTCGGTCAGGGGAATGCAATTGTCCACAGTTCCCTGAACGGTCCCATCAGCAATCTGAGCTCGCACATGAACTCAGGTTGTTTTAAGAGTTGACCTCTTTTCTGTTTCTGTGACAACTCTCTCGGACCGATCATGGTCCCTTTGCCCTAAAGGGCTAACACCCATGATTTTAAGATCTCTGCCTCGGGCAGAGGCAGAACTATTAACATTCCTACATCCTCTTTCCCTGCTCATTCAACTTCAAACACCTTTAACACTTTCAACAACCCTTTTAACACTTCCTTTATCTTTCTCCAGCCTGTACTTCTCTAACGCCAACATCAAAGGTTCAGTCAGGGGCCAACTTAATTCCATACCTTTTCCCACCAAGATGCTGAAACATCAGTATACAACATTTCATCCTGTTCTGCTTCTCACAAAACAACATTAACTGTAGCAAAATATTATAGTTTAAAGTTCCATTTAGGGGCCACTTTTCTCCACATTCCAGCTTATAAAGCGGCCACCACTGATTACGATATTTTATCAATGTTTTCCTGTTCACACTTCCACCGGCAGATCCTCCAATATCCTTCCAGTGACTTAAAACACATCCTAACACACTTTTCTTTAAAATTTCACTGCTTGTTTGCCCCCCCAGTTTCCAGTTTACACTTTCAGAATACACATGTTACTTACAAAAGCGTATCACAAAACGTATCACTCACAAAAATACGGGCACGCAATATCTCTCAGTAGCGATGTCACAAAACTACTATTACCAGCAATATTGCCAAAATCACAGTAACAATAGTCAGAGTCAAATTCCACATGCGATAAGTCAGAAAACCGAACTGTGTAACACCGTAACGATATCTTTCTTATAACAATGCCACGAACCTACTATTACCACCAGGAAAATAGCCAAAATCGCAGTAACAAGAACCAGAGTTAAATACCATACTCCATGAGTCAGAAAACCAAAATAGACAACACAATTCCAGATGGACCTTAAAGCCAGCTCCTTCCTTAAGGTCCCCAAACATGTACTTATGGTGCTAACCACAAAGTATATACCAAACACTGCCTCGCAGAAGATCACCTTCTGACTTACAGACAGTTCCAGATGACCGGTCTACCAGAAAACCAAACCAGAATAAAGAATATACTCACTTACAATGATGGGGTCCTTGTCTGCCTCCGCAGTGATCCGGTGAGTCGAGGAGTCCCTCCGGGAAATCCCGGGGGTACCCTAGGGAGTCCTGTTCCCAGCAGGTCCTGCGGTCCGGCAGAGAGGTTGTCCCATCTGGGTCGCCAAACTGATTCAAAGATCGAAGCCGAAATTCCTTTAAGTGGTATATTCTTTATTGCAGCGCTGGATGCACGGGGGATCTCTCCACCTATCGTGCATACCCAAAGCAGAGAGCAGTCTTGAATTTATACAATCAATCTATCAATATTCTACAAGCACCTATACATATGCATTACCTATCCCCGCCTTCCCTCGCTTCTCATGCTAATTAGCCTTTTGGCACCTTGCGCCTGCGCAGAGCCTTCCAAGAATTGTGGGCAGGGGTCTTTGGGACGTGGGCAGGGGTCTTTGGGAGGAAGACCCCGAGTCTTCCTCACAGTGTACTTTTCACCTTTGGTCAGGAATCTGCTGAATTGGCATGTTTCTTAATTGCAAGAGCTGGTTGTTGCTAATTCTCCCGTTTGTTGTATCTTTATAATGAATTCCAATGTCCAGTTTTGAGATTTATAGTCCTTACATTCGTTTCTCTGTCCGCCTGCCGCTTCCTTATCATGAGTTCCAGTGTCTTGTTTCGAGATATACAGTCCTTGTCTGGAGATTGTCCTTGCCTCCCCAATACCTCCTTAATCAATCCCCCCTTTTCTTTTCCCATGCAAATTCTTTTGCATCAGATACTTTCATTATTTACAGTAACACAACAAAGCAGGCATCTAAACAACATGCACACAAATATTCCTAACACTACTAATGCGATTAGAGCAATGAATACTTGTTTCAACCATTGGAAATTGGGCAACCAGGAGGTTAACTTATTCCATAGTTCACTAAAACTCCATGAAAGATCGTCTTTACTGATCTCATGTAGGATCCTTGTCTGCTTCCATCTTTCTTCCAGGTCGGTAGAGATCCTTCCACTCTGATCTACATACATACAACAACTTGTGTTTATTACTGTACAGACTCCCCCTTGAGTGGCCAGTAACAAGTCTAGGGCCATCCGATTTTGGAATACTACCTGTGATAAACTAGATATCTCTTCTTGTTGAGCCTTTATAGCATCCAGAATTTTGTTTTCTAACTTCTCTATGATTGCAGAAATATTAACTATTGCCTTTTCCAATTCACTCACTCCTAACCATGGGATAAACCATCGCACAAAACTATGAAAAGGGGTGTGTCTCTCTACCAATGGATTGTTAATTTTTCATCTGATTCTCCGGATATGATTTCTCAAGTAACCTCGAGGCACTACATCATGTACTGTCATATTGGGGACTACCGCTCCAAGAGTGCAAGTTCCCTTCCAGTTCTCAGGCAAGACCTTACGGGCTGTATCATTGCATAGCCAATACCACCCTTTTCCTTCTGGAACCGGCCAGCTGGTTGAATTTGCCCAGCCGCTAGTCGTACTAATATCAATTGTTCAATTACAAGATGTCTGATTTCCCACATAAGTAGTATCCGTATTTATACAATGCTGTTTTCCTATACCCTTAGGCGGGTTACACCTTTGTACACATACATAATAGGATTCTAACGGCATGAAGCTACTCACTTCTAGTTCCAAAACTGCTTAATATTTTCGACCCCGAGATGTGTTTTCCCACAAATTAGTCCAAGATAAGTTTGCAGGCAAGGGAATCCCAATTAACGATACACCCTTATTCCCATGCTGTGGCAGATGGGTGCATACCCAACAGTTCGTCTTATTAGTTACTTGAGAAATTGTTTGT
The DNA here is from genome assembly GCF_965140915.1 of Aythya marila. Classification (NCBI taxonomy): domain Eukaryota; kingdom Metazoa; phylum Chordata; class Aves; order Anseriformes; family Anatidae; genus Aythya; species Aythya marila. The sequence goes on along the minus strand of NW_028137052.1, from coordinate 333,863 downwards.
ATTAAGGTCAGGTGTAAGTTCTCATCCCAAGTTGCCCACCCCAAATCCGAGAACCGCACCCCTGCAATCATTAGGATCTGGAAAACCGTAATTTTGTTGGTCCAATTGGAGTGGTGGTCCATATCCTCGCCGGGGCCTTCTTCACCCTTGAATTGTGGATCCAAGCTGCTTGCTTCTTAATCTTAATGGCGGTGTGTGTTGTCAGTAATACTTGGTATGCTCCCATCCACTTTCCTTCCATTTTTCCTGCACGGGTTGTCCTGAAAAAGTCTTTATATATATATAATCCCCGAGCTTAAAGGGGTGGATTGGTTGATCCAACCCTCTAGCCCTGGTCCCTAAAACAAATTTATGTACTTTCTTTAATTGTTTCTGAAGTTCAGTTATATAAGCATATAAATATTCTGATCCTAACTGCGTTAGGTCCTCTCCACTAAATAGAAATTGCTATGGCCTTCCATATAAGATTTTGAAGGGACTCAGATTTCCTTTTATTCTAGGTTTAACTCTAATTCCAAGTAATGCTAAAGGGAGGGATTGAGGCCATGACAAATTAGCTTCTTATCCAATTTTAGCTATTTATTGTTTAATTAAATGCTTCATTTTTTCTACCTGTCCACTTGCCTGTGGTCTATAAGGAGTATGCAGTTGCCAATCTATCTTTAGAATCTTACTTATCTGTTCTACCACTTGTGCACAAAAATGTGAAACTCTATCAGAAGACATTGCTACTAGAATCCCAAAGCATGGTATTATTTCATTTAACAAGACTTTAACCACTTCTCTTGCTTTGTTTGTTCGACAGGGAAAGGCTTCAGGCCTTCCTGAAAACGTGTCAGTCAGAACCAGTAAATAATGATACCCCCCTTTTCTAGGGAGTTCTGAAAAATCAATTTGCCACTGTTGCCCCGAATAATTTCCTTTACCGATTATTCCAAATTTTATTCTATCCTTGGTATTGGGGTTATTGTGTAAGCAAATGCTCCATTGTTGAGTTACTTGTTTTATCATATCGTCCCACTAATGTCTGACTCGGGCTCTTATGCAGTGTGCCAGCTCCCCAGTGCGTTTTATTGTGTTCTGTAAGAACTATGGGCCATGTCAAACTAGAGGGTATTACTATGTGGTTATCTTTTAAATATACTCATCCATCTGGTTTCATTTTACCTTTCAAATCTTCAATTAATTTTAAGTCTTCTTTTGTATAATTTGGATATAGTTTGGATTTTACCGTCTGGTATCAAAGACAATGCCTTCACCTCAGTTATTTCAGCTGCCTGCTTAGCCTCTGCCAATCGATTTTCCAATTTCAAAATCGCTGTTCCCCTTTTGGTGTCCCTGACAATGCATGATAGCTACCTTTTCTGGTTGTTTTACAGCCTCTAACAATTTTAAAATTTCTTCAGCATACTTTGTGTTTTCACTGAGCGGTCAGCAATCCATGTTCTTTCCAAATTGCTCCATGAGCATGTACCACGCCGAATGTATATTTAGAATCTGTCCAAATATTTACCCTTTTTCCCGCTGCCAGTTCCAATGCTCTCGTGAGAGCAACTATCTCCGCCTTTTGAGCTGATGTTCCAGGGGGTAAAGGCTTAGACTCGATTACCTGCTGAGTAGTTGTTATAGCATATCCAGCTTTACGTTGTCTTTGCGTAACAAAACTGCTCCCATCCGGGAACCAAGTTTCTTCCGCATCTTCCATGGGCTCCTCCTTAAGGTCTGGTCGGCTGGAATACACAGTCCCTGTAGTTTCTAAACAATCGTGAATCACAGCTTGTGCCGGAGCATCACTAAGAAAAGAGGCTAGATTCACAATATTAATTATCACAATTTCCACGTCGTCCTGTTCTACCAATATTGCTTGATGTTTCAAAATCATCAATTCTTGTTTAAGTTGTTTAAAGACTTTTTGTGCTTCTCCAGTCCAGACTAACTTTGACTGGTTAATCTTTATCAATTCACATAGAGGCTTTACCAATAGTCCATAATTATAAATCCAAAGGCGACACCAACCTGTCATTCCTAAAAAGGTTTGTAGCTCCTTTACCATTTGAGGTTCTGGAGTCCGGCAAATGACTTCCTTATGTTCAGTTCCTAGTTCTCGTTGTCCTTCCAAAATGTCAAATCCCAGATAGGTCACACTTTGTTGAGCCAGCTGGACTTTCTGTCAAGAGACTTGATATCCATTTAAACCCAGAAAATTAAGACGACTTATAGTCCATTGAATCCAACTCCCTTTAGTCTCGGTAGCTATTAAGAGATCATCTACATATTGTAACAAAGCACCTTCAGTGTCCGGAGGTATCCATGTTTCGAGTTCCCTTGCTAATTGGTTTCCAAAAATAGTGGGGCTATTCTTGAATCCTTGAGGTAGTAATGTCCACGTAAGCTGCGTCTTTCTGCCTGAATCGGGATTTTCCCATTCAAAGGCGAATAGGTTTTGGCTTTCTGTGGCTAAGCCTAGGCAGAAGAAGGCATCTTTTAAACCCAGTACGGTAAACCAGACTTGACTATTCTTTAATTTAGTCAGCAAAGTATAAGGGTTTGCCACTACTGGATGTATATCCTCAGTGATTTTATTTATGGCCCTCAAATCCTGAACTAGCCTATAGCTTTTTCATCTGCCTTTTTAATTGGCAATATGGGTGCATTGTATTCTGATTCGCATTCAATCAATAATCCATACTGTAAAAATTTATCAATTATCTCTTTAATTCCTTTCCTATCTTCTATCCTCAAAGGATATTACTTAACCTTAACGGGTTTCTCTCCTGGCTTTAATTTAATAATTAGTAAGGTCACATTTTTAGCTCTTCCAGGGACTTCGGTAGCCCAAACTCCTGGACATACTTGATCTGTGATCTCTAAAGGTATTTCACTTTTAGGGTCAGTTTGTATTAGTGCCAAGCTTAACACATTTATTAGTTGTTCTTCTCCTCTTCTTAATTCCATTTTCCCTTTTTCAAAGACAATTTCTGCTCCTACTTGCTCTAATAAATCTCTACCTAAGAGTGCCCATGAGGAGCTAGGCATAGATAAAAATCTGTGTATGCCCCATTGTTTCCCTAACTTGTACTTCAAAGGTTCACAAAAATAAGCCTTTTCGGTTACACCTTGTCCTGGTTTCAGTTAGAACAGAGTTAATTTTCTTCCTAGTAGCTGGGAGAATGCTATGTTTTGGCTTAGGATGAGAAGAGTGCTGATAACAGCCCGATGTTTTAATTGTTGCAGAGCAGTGCTTATACCAAGCCAAGGACATCTCAGCTTCTTGCTCTGTCCTGCCAACAGGCAGGCTGGGGGTGCAGTAAGAGCTGGGAGGGGACAGACCCAGGACAGGTGACCCAAACTAGCCAAAGGGGTATTCCATAGCATCTGACGTCAGGCTAAACAATACATAGGGGTGGCTAGCCAGGGGGAGGGGGCTGGACTGCTCGGGGTTAGGCTGGGCATCGGTCAGCGGGTGGTGAGCAATTGCATTGTGCATCACTTGTTTGTACACATTATTAGTAGTGGTACTATTATCATCATTGCATTATTATTATTATTATTATTATTATTATTATTATTATTATTATTATTATTATTATTATTATTATTATTATTTTGTCTTATTAAACTGTCTTTATCTCAACTCACGGGCTTCACTTTCCATTTCTCTCCCCCGTCCCAGAGAGGGAGGGGGAGGGTGAGCGAACAGCTGCGTGGTGTTTAGCTGCCGGCCGGGTTAAACCACGACACACCTTTTACCCTAACATAATAATTCTGTGAAGGCATTAATGCTTGATTTAGAACTGAATACGTTGCCCCATAGCAATAAGAAATTTCACTTCCATTCGTCCCCTAGCTTCATTATAACCAGTGGAGGATCCGCTAGGGTAGATTCCCCAGGTCCCCGTTATTCCTGTTGAAATCAGGGGTTGATTACCCTAGGAAAAGGCTAGTCAATTTGTCCTCCAAAGCCAGGTCCAAACCGTTTTGTTTTATTTATTTATTTATTTATTTATTTTCATTACATTTCGGAGTTGGTCCAAAAATTCCATAGGGCTTTCTTTTAGACCTTGTTGGAAGCATATTCTCAATTCCCAGTTCATCCAGGTTTTAGTATTTACTTAACCGTTCATAATTTTCAGGATGATTCGGGTCTTAGCGGGGGTCGGTCAGGGGAATGCAATTGTCCACAGTTCCCTGAACGGTCCCATCAGCAATCTGAGCTCGCACATGAACTCAGGTTGTTTTAAGAGTTGACCTCTTTTCTGTTTCTGTGACAACTCTCTCGGACCGATCATGGTCCCTTTGCCCTAAAGGGCTAACACCCATGATTTTAAGATCTCTGCCTCGGGCAGAGGCAGAACTATTAACATTCCTACATCCTCTTTCCCTGCTCATTCAACTTCAAACACCTTTAACACTTTCAACAACCCTTTTAACACTTCCTTTATCTTTCTCCAGCCTGTACTTCTCTAACGCCAACATCAAAGGTTCAGTCAGGGGCCAACTTAATTCCATACCTTTTCCCACCAAGATGCTGAAACATCAGTATACAACATTTCATCCTGTTCTGCTTCTCACAAAACAACATTAACTGTAGCAAAATATTATAGTTTAAAGTTCCATTTAGGGGCCACTTTTCTCCACATTCCAGCTTATAAAGCGGCCACCACTGATTACGATATTTTATCAATGTTTTCCTGTTCACACTTCCACCGGCAGATCCTCCAATATCCTTCCAGTGACTTAAAACACATCCTAACACACTTTTCTTTAAAATTTCACTGCTTGTTTGCCCCCCCAGTTTCCAGTTTACACTTTCAGAATACACATGTTACTTACAAAAGCGTATCACAAAACGTATCACTCACAAAAATACGGGCACGCAATATCTCTCAGTAGCGATGTCACAAAACTACTATTACCAGCAATATTGCCAAAATCACAGTAACAATAGTCAGAGTCAAATTCCACATGCGATAAGTCAGAAAACCGAACTGTGTAACACCGTAACGATATCTTTCTTATAACAATGCCACGAACCTACTATTACCACCAGGAAAATAGCCAAAATCGCAGTAACAAGAACCAGAGTTAAATACCATACTCCATGAGTCAGAAAACCAAAATAGACAACACAATTCCAGATGGACCTTAAAGCCAGCTCCTTCCTTAAGGTCCCCAAACATGTACTTATGGTGCTAACCACAAAGTATATACCAAACACTGCCTCGCAGAAGATCACCTTCTGACTTACAGACAGTTCCAGATGACCGGTCTACCAGAAAACCAAACCAGAATAAAGAATATACTCACTTACAATGATGGGGTCCTTGTCTGCCTCCGCAGTGATCCGGTGAGTCGAGGAGTCCCTCCGGGAAATCCCGGGGGTACCCTAGGGAGTCCTGTTCCCAGCAGGTCCTGCGGTCCGGCAGAGAGGTTGTCCCATCTGGGTCGCCAAACTGATTCAAAGATCGAAGCCGAAATTCCTTTAAGTGGTATATTCTTTATTGCAGCGCTGGATGCACGGGGGATCTCTCCACCTATCGTGCATACCCAAAGCAGAGAGCAGTCTTGAATTTATACAATCAATCTATCAATATTCTACAAGCACCTATACATATGCATTACCTATCCCCGCCTTCCCTCGCTTCTCATGCTAATTAGCCTTTTGGCACCTTGCGCCTGCGCAGAGCCTTCCAAGAATTGTGGGCAGGGGTCTTTGGGACGTGGGCAGGGGTCTTTGGGAGGAAGACCCCGAGTCTTCCTCACAGTGTACTTTTCACCTTTGGTCAGGAATCTGCTGAATTGGCATGTTTCTTAATTGCAAGAGCTGGTTGTTGCTAATTCTCCCGTTTGTTGTATCTTTATAATGAATTCCAATGTCCAGTTTTGAGATTTATAGTCCTTACATTCGTTTCTCTGTCCGCCTGCCGCTTCCTTATCATGAGTTCCAGTGTCTTGTTTCGAGATATACAGTCCTTGTCTGGAGATTGTCCTTGCCTCCCCAATACCTCCTTAATCAATCCCCCCTTTTCTTTTCCCATGCAAATTCTTTTGCATCAGATACTTTCATTATTTACAGTAACACAACAAAGCAGGCATCTAAACAACATGCACACAAATATTCCTAACACTACTAATGCGATTAGAGCAATGAATACTTGTTTCAACCATTGGAAATTGGGCAACCAGGAGGTTAACTTATTCCATAGTTCACTAAAACTCCATGAAAGATCGTCTTTACTGATCTCATGTAGGATCCTTGTCTGCTTCCATCTTTCTTCCAGGTCGGTAGAGATCCTTCCACTCTGATCTACATACATACAACAACTTGTGTTTATTACTGTACAGACTCCCCCTTGAGTGGCCAGTAACAAGTCTAGGGCCATCCGATTTTGGAATACTACCTGTGATAAACTAGATATCTCTTCTTGTTGAGCCTTTATAGCATCCAGAATTTTGTTTTCTAACTTCTCTATGATTGCAGAAATATTAACTATTGCCTTTTCCAATTCACTCACTCCTAACCATGGGATAAACCATCGCACAAAACTATGAAAAGGGGTGTGTCTCTCTACCAATGGATTGTTAATTTTTCATCTGATTCTCCGGATATGATTTCTCAAGTAACCTCGAGGCACTACATCATGTACTGTCATATTGGGGACTACCGCTCCAAGAGTGCAAGTTCCCTTCCAGTTCTCAGGCAAGACCTTACGGGCTGTATCATTGCATAGCCAATACCACCCTTTTCCTTCTGGAACCGGCCAGCTGGTTGAATTTGCCCAGCCGCTAGTCGTACTAATATCAATTGTTCAATTACAAGATGTCTGATTTCCCACATAAGTAGTATCCGTATTTATACAATGCTGTTTTCCTATACCCTTAGGCGGGTTACACCTTTGTACACATACATAATAGGATTCTAACGGCATGAAGCTACTCACTTCTAGTTCCAAAACTGCTTAATATTTTCGACCCCGAGATGTGTTTTCCCACAAATTAGTCCAAGATAAGTTTGCAGGCAAGGGAATCCCAATTAACGATACACCCTTATTCCCATGCTGTGGCAGATGGGTGCATACCCAACAGTTCGTCTTATTAGTTACTTGAGAAATTGTTTGTATTAAGGTCAGGTGTAAGTTCTCATCCCAAGTTGCCCACCCCAAATCCGAGAACCGCACCCCTGCAATCATTAGGATCTGGAAAACCGTAATTTTGTTGGTCCAATTGGAGTGGTGGTCCATATCCTCGCCGGGGCCTTCTTCACCCTTGAATTGTGGATCCAAGCTGCTTGCTTCTTAATCTTAATGGCGGTGTGTGTTGTCAGTAATACTTGGTATGCTCCCATCCACTTTCCTTCCATTTTTCCTGCACGGGTTGTCCTGAAAAAGTCTTTATATATATATAATCCCCGAGCTTAAAGGGGTGGATTGGTTGATCCAACCCTCTAGCCCTGGTCCCTAAAACAAATTTATGTACTTTCTTTAATTGTTTCTGAAGTTCAGTTATATAAGCATATAAATATTCTGATCCTAACTGCGTTAGGTCCTCTCCACTAAATAGAAATTGCTATGGCCTTCCATATAAGATTTTGAAGGGACTCAGATTTCCTTTTATTCTAGGTTTAACTCTAATTCCAAGTAATGCTAAAGGGAGGGATTGAGGCCATGACAAATTAGCTTCTTATCCAATTTTAGCTATTTATTGTTTAATTAAATGCTTCATTTTTTCTACCTGTCCACTTGCCTGTGGTCTATAAGGAGTATGCAGTTGCCAATCTATCTTTAGAATCTTACTTATCTGTTCTACCACTTGTGCACAAAAATGTGAAACTCTATCAGAAGACATTGCTACTAGAATCCCAAAGCATGGTATTATTTCATTTAACAAGACTTTAACCACTTCTCTTGCTTTGTTTGTTCGACAGGGAAAGGCTTCAGGCCTTCCTGAAAACGTGTCAGTCAGAACCAGTAAATAATGATACCCCCCTTTTCTAGGGAGTTCTGAAAAATCAATTTGCCACTGTTGCCCCGAATAATTTCCTTTACCGATTATTCCAAATTTTATTCTATCCTTGGTATTGGGGTTATTGTGTAAGCAAATGCTCCATTGTTGAGTTACTTGTTTTATCATATCGTCCCACTAATGTCTGACTCGGGCTCTTATGCAGTGTGCCAGCTCCCCAGTGCGTTTTATTGTGTTCTGTAAGAACTACGGGCCATGTCAAACTAGAGGGTATTACTATGTGGTTATCTTTTAAATATACTCATCCATCTGGTTTCATTTTACCTTTCAAATCTTCAATTAATTTTAAGTCTTCTTTTGTATAATTTGGATATAGTTTGGATTTTACCGTCTGGTATCAAAGACAATGCCTTCACCTCAGTTATTTCAGCTGCCTGCTTAGCCTCTGCCAATCGATTTTCCAATTTCAAAATCGCTGTTCCCCTTTTGGTGTCCCTGACAATGCATGATAGCTACCTTTTCTGGTTGTTTTACAGCCTCTAACAATTTTAAAATTTCTTCAGCATACTTTGTGTTTTCACTGAGCGGTCAGCAATCCATGTTCTTTCCAAATTGCTCCATGAGCATGTACCACACCGAATGTATATTTAGAATCTGTCCAAATATTTACCCTTTTTCCCGCTGCCAGTTCCAATGCTCTCGTGAGAGCAACTATCTCCGCCTTTTGAGCTGATGTTCCAGGGGGTAAAGGCTTAGACTCGATTACCTGCTGAGTAGTTGTTATAGCATATCCAGCTTTACGTTGTCTTTGCGTAACAAAACTGCTCCCATCCGGGAACCAAGTTTCTTCCGCATCTTCCATGGGCTCCTCCTTAAGGTCTGGTCGGCTGGAATACACAGTCCCTGTAGTTTCTAAACAATCGTGAATCACAGCTTGTGCCGGAGCATCACTAAGAAAAGAGGCTAGATTCACAATATTAATTATCACAATTTCCACGTCGTCCTGTTCTACCAATATTGCTTGATGTTTCAAAATCATCAATTCTTGTTTAAGTTGTTTAAAGACTTTTTGTGCTTCTCCAGTCCAGACTAACTTTGACTGGTTAATCTTTATCAATTCACATAGAGGCTTTACCAATAGTCCATAATTATAAATCCAAAGGCGACACCAACCTGTCATTCCTAAAAAGGTTTGTAGCTCCTTTACCATTTGAGGTTCTGGAGTCCGGCAAATGACTTCCTTATGTTCAGTTCCTAGTTCTCGTTGTCCTTCCAAAATGTCAAATCCCAGATAGGTCACACTTTGTTGAGCCAGCTGGACTTTCTGTCAAGAGACTTGATATCCATTTAAACCCAGAAAATTAAGACGACTTATAGTCCATTGAATCCAACTCCCTTTAGTCTCGGTAGCTATTAAGAGATCATCTACATATTGTAACAAAGCACCTTCAGTGTCCGGAGGTATCCATGTTTCGAGTTCCCTTGCTAATTGGTTTCCAAAAATAGTGGGGCTATTCTTGAATCCTTGAGGTAGTAATGTCCACGTAAGCTGCGTCTTTCTGCCTGAATCGGGATTTTCCCATTCAAAGGCGAATAGGTTTTGGCTTTCTGTGGCTAAGCCTAGGCAGAAGAAGGCATCTTTTAAACCCAGTACGGTAAACCAGACTTGACTATTCTTTAATTTAGTCAGCAAAGTATAAGGGTTTGCCACTACTGGATGTATATCCTCAGTGATTTTATTTATGGCCCTCAAATCCTGAACTAGCCTATAGCTTTTTCATCTGCCTTTTTAATTGGCAATATGGGTGCATTGTATTCTGATTCGCATTCAATCAATAATCCATACTGTAAAAATTTATCAATTATCTCTTTAATTCCTTTCCTATCTTCTATCCTCAAAGGATATTACTTAACCTTAACGGGTTTCTCTCCTGGCTTTAATTTAATAATTAGTAAGGTCACATTTTTAGCTCTTCCAGGGACTTCGGTAGCCCAAACTCCTGGACATACTTGATCTGTGATCTCTAAAGGTATTTCACTTTTAGGGTCAGTTTGTATTAGTGCCAAGCTTAACACATTTATTAGTTGTTCTTCTCCTCTTCTTAATTCCATTTTCCCTTTTTCAAAGACAATTTCTGCTCCTACTTGCTCTAATAAATCTCTACCTAAGAGTGCCCATGAGGAGCTAGGCATAGATAAAAATCTGTGTATGCCCCATTGTTTCCCTAACTTGTACTTCAAAGGTTCACAAAAATAAGCCTTTTCGGTTACACCTTGTCCTGGTTTCAGTTAGAACAGAGTTAATTTTCTTCCTAGTACCTGGGAGAATGCTATGTTTTGGCCTAGGATGAGAAGAGTGCTGATAACAGCCCGATGTTTTAATTGTTGCAGAGCAGTGCTTATACCAAGCCAAGGACATCTCAGCTTCTTGCTCTGTCCTGCCAACAGGCAGGCTGGGGGTGCAGTAAGAGCTGGGAGGGGACAGACCCAGGACAGGTGACCCAAACTAGCCAAAGGGGTATTCCATAGCATCTGACGTCAGGCTAAACAATACATAGGGGTGGCTAGCCAGGGGGAGGGGGCCGGACTGCTCGGGGTTAGGCTGGGCATCGGTCAGCGGGTGGTGAGCAATTGCATTGTGCATCACTAGTTTGTACACATTATTAGTAGTGGTACTATTATCATCATTGTATTATTATTATTATTATTTTGTCTTATTAAACTGTCTTTATCTCAACTCACGGGCTTCACTTTCCATTTCTCTCCCCCGTCCCAGAGAGGGAGGGGGAGGGGGAGCGAACAGCTGCGTGGTGTTTAGCTGCCGGCTGGGTTAAACCACGACACACCTTTTACCCTAACATAATAATTCTGTGAAGGCATTAATGCTTGATTTAGAACTGAATACGTTGCCCCATAGCAATAAGAAATTTCACTTCCATTCCTCCCCTAGCTTCATTATAACCAGTGGAGGATCCGCTAGGGTAGATTCCCCAGGTCCCCGTTATTCCTGTAGAAATCAGGGGTTGATTACCCTAGGAAAAGGCTAGTCAATTTGTCCTCCAAAGCCAGGTCCAAACCGTTTTGTTTTATTTATTTATTTATTTATTTATTTTCATTACATTTCAGAGTTGGTCCAAAAATTCCATAGGGGTTTCTTTTAGACCTTGTTGGAAGCATATTCTCAATTCCCAATTCATCCAGGTTTTAGTATTTACTTAACTGTTCATAATTTTCAGGATGATTCGGGTCTTAGTGGGGGTCGGTCAGGGGAATGCAATTGTCCACAGTTCCCTGAACGGTCCCATCAGCAATCTGAGCTCGCACATGAACTCAGGTTGTTTTAAGAGTTGACCTCTTTTCTGTTTCTGTGACAACTCTCCAGGACCGATCATGGTCCCTTTGCCCTAAAGGGCTAACACCCATGATTTTAAGATCTCTGCCTCGGGCAGAGGCAGAACTATTAACATTCCTACATCCTCTTTCCCTGCTCATTCAACTTCAAACACCTTTAACACTTTCAACAACCCTTTTAACACTTCCTTTATCTTTCTCCAGCCTGTACTTCTCTAATGCCAACATCAAAGGTTCAGTCAGGGGCCAACTTAATTCCGTACCTTTTCCCACCAAGATGCTGAAACATCAGTATACAACATTTCATCCTGTTCTGCTTCTCACAAAACAACATTAACTGTAGCAAAATATTATAGTTTAAAGTTCCATGTAGGGGCCACTTTTCTCCACATTCCAGCTTATAAAGCGGCCACCACTGATTACGATATTTTATCAATGTTTTCCTGTTCACACTTCCACCGGCAGATCCTCCAATATCCTTCCAGTGACTTAAAACACATCCTAACACACTTTTCTTTAAAATTTCACTGCTTGTTTGCCCCCCCAGTTTCCAGTTTACACTTTCAGAATACACATGTTACTTACAAAAGCGTATCACAAAACGTATCACTCACAAAAATACGGGCACGCAATATCTCTCAGTAGCGATGTCACAAAACTACTATTACCAGCAATATTGCCAAAATCACAGTAACAATAGTCAGAGTCAAATTCCACATGCGATAAGTCAGAAAACCGAACTGTGTAACACCGTAACGATATCTTTCTTATAACAATGCCACGAACCTACTATTACCACCAGGAAAATAGCCAAAATCGCAGTAACAAGAACCAGAGTTAAATACCATACTCCATGAGTCAGAAAACCAAAATAGACAACACAATTCCAGATGGACCTTAAAGCCAGCTCCTTCCTTAAGGTTCCCAAACATGTACTTATGGTGCTAACCACAAAGTATATACCAAACACTGCCTCGCAGAAGATCACCTTCTGACTTACAGACAGTTCCAGATGACCGGTCTACCAGAAAACCAAACCAGAATAAAGAATATACTCACTTACAATGATGGGGTCCTTGTCTGCCTCCGCAGTGATCCGATGAGTCGAGGAGTCCCTCCGGGAAATCCCGGGGGTACCCTAGGGAGTCCTGTTCCCAGCGGGTCCTGCGGTCCGGCAGAGAGGTTGTCCCATCTGGGTCGCCAAATTGATTCAAAGATCGAAGCCGAAATTCCTTTAAGTGGTATATTCTTTATTGCAGCGCTGGATGCACGGGGGATCTCTCCACCTATCGTGCATACCCAAAGCAGAAAGCAGTCTTGAATTTATACAATCAATCTATCAATATTCTACAAGCACCTATACATATGCATTACCTATCCCCGCCTTCCCTCGCTTCTCATGCTAATTAGCCTTTTGGCACCTTGCGCCTGCGCAGAGCCTTCCAAGAATTGTGGGCAGGGGTCTTTGGGACGTGGGCAGGGGTCTTTGGGAGGAAGACCCCGAGTCTTCCTCACAGTGTACTTTTCACCTTTGGTCAGGAATCTGCTGAATTGGCATGTTTCTTAATTGCAAGAGCTGGTTGTTGCTAATTCTCCCGTTTGTTGTATCTTTATAATGAATTCCAATGTCCAGTTTTGAGATTTATAGTCCTTACATTCGTTTCTCTGTCCGCCTGCCGCTTCCTTATCATGAGTTCCAGTGTCTTGTTTCGAGATATACAGTCCTTGTCTGGAGATTGTCCTTGCCTCCCCAATACCTCCTTAATCAATCCCCCCTTTTCTTTTCCCATGCAAATTCTTTTGCATCAGATACTTTCATTATTTACAGTAACACAACAAAGCAGGCATCTAAACAACATGCACACAAATATTCCTAACACTACTAATACGATGAGAGCAATGAATACTTGTTTCAACCATTGGAAATTGGGCAACCAGGAGGTTAACTTATTCCATAGTTCACTAAAACTCCATGAAAGATCGTCTTTACTGATCTCATGTAGGATCCTTGTCTGCTTCCATCTTTCTTCCAGGTCGGTAGAGATCCTTCCACTCTGATCTACATACATACAACAACTTGTGTTTATTACTGTACAGACTCCCCCTTGAGTGGCCAGTAACAAGTCTAGGGCCATCCGATTTTGGAATACTACCTGTGATAAACTAGATATCTCTTTTTGTTGAGCCTTTATAGCATCCAGAATTTTGTTTTCTAACTTCTCTATAATTGCAGAAATATTAACTATTGCCTTTTCCAATTCACTCACTCCTAACCATGGGATAAACCATCGCACAAAACTATGAAAAGGGGTGTGTCTCTCTACCAATGGATTGTTAATTTTTCATCTGATTCTCCGGATATGATTTCTCAAGTAACCTCGAGGCACTACATCATGTACTGTCATATTGGGGACTACCGCTCCAAGAGTGCAAGTTCCCTTCCAATTCTCAGGCAAGACCTTACGGGCTGTATCATTGCATAGCCAATACCACCCTTTTCCTTCTGGAACCGGCCAGCTGGTTGAATTTGCCCAGCCGCTAGTCGTACTAATATCAATTGTTCAATTACAAGATGTCTGATTTCCCACATAAGTAGTATCCGTATTTATACAATGCTGTTTTCCTATACCCTTAGGCGGGTTACACCTTTGTACACATACATAATAGGATTCTAACGGCATGAAGCTACTCACTTCTAGTTCCAAAACTGCTTAATATTTTCGACCCCGAGATGTGTTTTCCCACAAATTAGTCCAAGATAAGTTTGCAGGCAAGGGAATCCCAATTAACGATACACCCTTATTCCCATGCTGTGGCAGATGGGTGCATACCCAACAGTTCGTCTTATTAGTTACTTGAGAAATTGTTTGTATTAAGGTCAGGTGTAAGTTCTCATCCCAAGTTGCCCACCCCAAATCCGAGAACCGCACCCCTGCAATCATTAGGATCTGGAAAACCGTAATTTTGTTGGTCCAATTGGAGTGGTGGTCCATATCCTCGCCGGGGCCTTCTTCACCCTTGAATTGTGGATCCAAGCTGCTTGCTTCTTAATCTTAATGGCGGTGTGTGTTGTCAGTAATACTTGGTATGCTCCCATCCACTTTCCTTCCATTTTTCCTGCACGGGTTGTCCTGAAAAAGTCTTTATATATATATAATCCCCGAGCTTAAAGGGGTGGATTGGTTGATCCAACCCTCTAGCCCTGGTCCCTAAAACAAATTTATGTACTTTCTTTAATTGTTTCTGAAGTTCAGTTATATAAGCATATAAATATTCTGATCCTAACTGCGTTAGGTCCTCTCCACTAAATAGAAATTGCTATGGCCTTCCATATAAGATTTTGAAGGGACTCAGATTTCCTTTTATTCTAGGTTTAACTCTAATTCCAAGTAATGCTAAAGGGAGGGATTGAGGCCATGACAAATTAGCTTCTTATCCAATTTTAGCTATTTATTGTTTAATTAAATGCTTCATTTTTTCTACCTGTCCACTTGCCTGTGGTCTATAAGGAGTATGCAGTTGCCAATCTATCTTTAGAATCTTACTTATCTGTTCTACCACTTGTGCACAAAAATGTGAAACTCTATCAGAAGACATTGCTACTAGAATCCCAAAGCATGGTATTATTTCATTTAACAAGACTTTAACCACTTCTCTTGCTTTGTTTGTTCGACAGGGAAAGGCTTCAGGCCTTCCTGAAAACGTGTCAGTCAGAACCAGTAAATAATGATACCCCCCTTTTCTAGGGAGTTCTGAAAAATCAATTTGCCACTGTTGCCCCGAATAATTTCCTTTACCGATTATTCCAAATTTTATTCTATCCTTGGTATTGGGGTTATTGTGTAAGCAAATGCTCCATTGTTGAGTTACTTGTTTTATCATATCGTCCCACTAATGTCTGACTCGGGCTCTTATGCAGTGTGCCAGCTCCCCAGTGCGTTTTATTGTGTTCTGTAAGAACTATGGGCCATGTCAAACTAGAGGGTATTACTATGTGGTTATCTTTTAAATATACTCATCCATCTGGTTTCATTTTACCTTTCAAATCTTCAATTAATTTTAAGTCTTCTTTTGTATAATTTGGATATAGTTTGGATTTTACCGTCTGGTATCAAAGACAATGCCTTCACCTCAGTTATTTCAGCTGCCTGCTTAGCCTCTGCCAATCGATTTTCCAATTTCAAAATCGCTGTTCCCCTTTTGGTGTCCCTGACAATGCATGATAGCTACCTTTTCTGGTTGTTTTACAGCCTCTAACAATTTTAAAATTCCTTCAGCATACTTTGTGTTTTCACTGAGCGGTCAGCAATCCATGTTCTTTCCAAATTGCTCCATGAGCATGTACCACGCCGAATGTATATTTAGAATCTGTCCAAATATTTACCCTTTTTCCCGCTGCCAGTTCCAATGCTCTCGTGAGAGCAACTATCTCCGCCTTTTGAGCTGATGTTCCAGGGGGTAAAGGCTTAGACTCGATTACCTGCTGAGTAGTTGTTATAGCATATCCAGCTTTACGTTGTCTTTGCGTAACAAAACTGCTCCCATCCGGGAACCAAGTTTCTTCCGCATCTTCCATGGGCTCCTCCTTAAGGTCTGGTCGGCTGGAATACACAGTCCCTGTAGTTTCTAAACAATCGTGAATCACAGCTTGTGCCGGAGCATCACTAAGAAAAGAGGCTAGATTCACAATATTAATTATCACAATTTCCACGTCGTCCTGTTCTACCAATATTGCTTGATGTTTCAAAATCATCAATTCTTGTTTAAGTTGTTTAAAGACTTTTTGTGCTTCTCCAGTCCAGACTAACTTTGACTGGTTAATCTTTATCAATTCACATAGAGGCTTTACCAATAGTCCATAATTATAAATCCAAAGGCGACACCAACCTGTCATTCCTAAAAAGGTTTGTAGCTCCTTTACCATTTGAGGTTCTGGAGTCCGGCAAATGACTTCCTTATGTTCAGTTCCTAGTTCTCGTTGTCCTTCCAAAATGTCAAATCCCAGATAGGTCACACTTTGTTGAGCCAGCTGGACTTTCTGTCAAGAGACTTGATATCCATTTAAACCCAGAAAATTAAGACGACTTATAGTCCATTGAATCCAACTCCCTTTAGTCTCGGTAGCTATTAAGAGATCATCTACATATTGTAACAAAGCACCTTCAGTGTCCGGAGGTATCCATGTTTCGAGTTCCCTTGCTAATTGGTTTCCAAAAATAGTGGGGCTATTCTTGAATCCTTGAGGTAGTAATGTCCACGTAAGCTGCGTCTTTCTGCCTGAATCGGGATTTTCCCATTCAAAGGCGAATAGGTTTTGGCTTTCTGTGGCTAAGCCTAGGCAGAAGAAGGCATCTTTTAAACCCAGTACGGTAAACCAGACTTGACTATTCTTTAATTTAGTCAGCAAAGTATAAGGGTTTGCCACTACTGGATGTATATCCTCAGTGATTTTATTTATGGCCCTCAAATCCTGAACTAGCCTATAGCTTTTTCATCTGCCTTTTTAATTGGCAATATGGGTGCATTGTATTCTGATTCGCATTCAATCAATAATCCATACTGTAAAAATTTATCAATTATCTCTTTAATTCCTTTCCTATCTTCTATCCTCAAAGGATATTACTTAACCTTAACGGGTTTCTCTCCTGGCTTTAATTTAATAATTAGTAAGGTCACATTTTTAGCTCTTCCAGGGACTTCGGTAGCCCAAACTCCTGGACATACTTGATCTGTGATCTCTAAAGGTATTTCACTTTTAGGGTCAGTTTGTATTAGTGCCAAGCTTAACACATTTATTAGTTGTTCTTCTCCTCTTCTTAATTCCATTTTCCCTTTTTCAAAGACAATTTCTGCTCCTACTTGCTCTAATAAATCTCTACCTAAGAGTGCCCATGAGGAGCTAGGCATAGATAAAAATCTGTGTATGCCCCATTGTTTCCCTAACTTGTACTTCAAAGGTTCACAAAAATAAGCCTTTTCGGTTACACCTTGTCCTGGTTTCAGTTAGAACAGAGTTAATTTTCTTCCTAGTACCTGGGAGAATGCTATGTTTTGGCCTAGGATGAGAAGAGTGCTGATAACAGCCCGATGTTTTAATTGTTGCAGAGCAGTGCTTATACCAAGCCAAGGACATCTCAGCTTCTTGCTCTGTCCTGCCAACAGGCAGGCTGGGGGTGCAGTAAGAGCTGGGAGGGGACAGACCCAGGACAGGTGACCCAAACTAGCCAAAGGGGTATTCCATAGCATCTGACGTCAGGCTAAACAATACATAGGGGTGGCTAGCCAGGGGGAGGGGGCCGGACTGCTCGGGGTTAGGCTGGGCATCGGTCAGCGGGTGGTGAGCAATTGCATTGTGCATCACTAGTTTGTACACATTATTAGTAGTGGTACTATTATCATCATTGTATTATTATTATTATTATTTTGTCTTATTAAACTGTCTTTATCTCAACTCACGGGCTTCACTTTCCATTTCTCTCCCCCGTCCCAGAGAGGGAGGGGGAGGGGGAGCGAACAGCTGCGTGGTGTTTAGCTGCCGGCTGGGTTAAACCACGACACACCTTTTACCCTAACATAATAATTCTGTGAAGGCATTAATGCTTGATTTAGAACTGAATACGTTGCCCCATAGCAATAAGAAATTTCACTTCCATTCCTCCCCTAGCTTCATTATAACCAGTGGAGGATCCGCTAGGGTAGATTCCCCAGGTCCCCGTTATTCCTGTAGAAATCAGGGGTTGATTACCCTAGGAAAAGGCTAGTCAATTTGTCCTCCAAAGCCAGGTCCAAACCGTTTTGTTTTATTTATTTATTTATTTATTTATTTTCATTACATTTCAGAGTTGGTCCAAAAATTCCATAGGGGTTTCTTTTAGACCTTGTTGGAAGCATATTCTCAATTCCCAATTCATCCAGGTTTTAGTATTTACTTAACTGTTCATAATTTTCAGGATGATTCGGGTCTTAGTGGGGGTCGGTCAGGGGAATGCAATTGTCCACAGTTCCCTGAACGGTCCCATCAGCAATCTGAGCTCGCACATGAACTCAGGTTGTTTTAAGAGTTGACCTCTTTTCTGTTTCTGTGACAACTCTCCAGGACCGATCATGGTCCCTTTGCCCTAAAGGGCTAACACCCATGATTTTAAGATCTCTGCCTCGGGCAGAGGCAGAACTATTAACATTCCTACATCCTCTTTCCCTGCTCATTCAACTTCAAACACCTTTAACACTTTCAACAACCCTTTTAACACTTCCTTTATCTTTCTCCAGCCTGTACTTCTCTAATGCCAACATCAAAGGTTCAGTCAGGGGCCAACTTAATTCCGTACCTTTTCCCACCAAGATGCTGAAACATCAGTATACAACATTTCATCCTGTTCTGCTTCTCACAAAACAACATTAACTGTAGCAAAATATTATAGTTTAAAGTTCCATTTAGGGGCCACTTTTCTCCACATTCCAGCTTATAAAGCGGCCACCACTGATTACGATATTTTATCAATGTTTTCCTGTTCACACTTCCACCGGCAGATCCTCCAATATCCTTCCAGTGACTTAAAACACATCCTAACACACTTTTCTTTAAAATTTCACTGCTTGTTTGCCCCCCCAGTTTCCAGTTTACACTTTCAGAATACACATGTTACTTACAAAAGCGTATCACAAAACGTATCACTCACAAAAATACGGGCACGCAATATCTCTCAGTAGTGATGTCACAAAACTACTATTACCAGCAATATTGCCAAAATCACAGTAACAATAGTCAGAGTCAAATTCCACATGCGATAAGTCAGAAAACCGAACTGTGTAACACCGTAACGATATCTTTCTTATAACAATGCCACGAACCTACTATTACCACCAGGAAAATAGCCAAAATCGCAGTAACAAGAACCAGAGTTAAATACCATACTCCATGAGTCAGAAAACCAAAATAGACAACACAATTCCAGATGGACCTTAAAGCCAGCTCCTTCCTTAAGGTTCCCAAACATGTACTTATGGTGCTAACCACAAAGTATATACCAAACACTGCCTCGCAGAAGATCACCTTCTGACTTACAGACAGTTCCAGATGACCGGTCTACCAGAAAACCAAACCAGAATAAAGAATATACTCACTTACAATGATGGGGTCCTTGTCTGCCTCCGCAGTGATCCGATGAGTCGAGGAGTCCCTCCGGGAAATCCCGGGGGTACCCTAGGGAGTCCTGTTCCCAGCGGGTCCTGCGGTCCGGCAGAGAGGTTGTCCCATCTGGGTCGCCAAATTGATTCAAAGATCGAAGCCGAAATTCCTTTAAGTGGTATATTCTTTATTGCAGCGCTGGATGCACGGGGGATCTCTCCACCTATCGTGCATACCCAAAGCAGAAAGCAGTCTTGAATTTATACAATCAATCTATCAATATTCTACAAGCACCTATACATATGCATTACCTATCCCCGCCTTCCCTCGCTTCTCATGCTAATTAGCCTTTTGGCACCTTGCGCCTGCGCAGAGCCTTCCAAGAATTGTGGGCAGGGGTCTTTGGGACGTGGGCAGGGGTCTTTGGGAGGAAGACCCCGAGTCTTCCTCACAGTGTACTTTTCACCTTTGGTCAGGAATCTGCTGAATTGGCATGTTTCTTAATTGCAAGAGCTGGTTGTTGCTAATTCTCCCGTTTGTTGTATCTTTATAATGAATTCCAATGTCCAGTTTCGACAGTCATAGTCCTTACATTCGTTTCTCTGTCCGCCTGCCGCTTCCTTATCATGAGTTCCAGTGTCTTGTTTCGAGATATACAGTCCTTGTCTGGAGATTGTCCTTGCCTCCCCAATACCTCCTTAATCAATCCCCCCTTTTCTTTTCCCATGCAAATTCTTTTGCATCAGATACTTTCATTATTTACAGTAACACAACAAAGCAGGCATCTAAACAACATGCACACAAATATTCCTAACACTACTAATACGATGAGAGCAATGAATACTTGTTTCAACCATTGGAAATTGGGCAACCAGGAGGTTAACTTATTCCATAGTTCACTAAAACTCCATGAAAGATCGTCTTTACTGATCTCATGTAGGATCCTTGTCTGCTTCCATCTTTCTTCCAGGTCGGTAGAGATCCTTCCACTCTGATCTACATACATACAACAACTTGTGTTTATTACTGTACAGACTCCCCCTTGAGTGGCCAGTAACAAGTCTAGGGCCATCCGATTTTGGAATACTACCTGTGATAAACTAGATATCTCTTCTTGTTGAGCCTTTATAGCATCCAGAATTTTGTTTTCTAACTTCTCTATAATTGCAGAAATATTAACTATTGCCTTTTCCAATTCACTCACTCCTAACCATGGGATAAACCATCGCACAAAACTATGAAAAGGGGTGTGTCTCTCTACCAATGGATTGTTAATTTTTCATCTGATTCTCTGGATATGATTTCTCAAGTAACCTCGAGGCACTACATCATGTACTGTCATATTGGGGACTACCGCTCCAAGAGTGCAAGTTCCCTTCCAATTCTCAGGCAAGACCTTACGGGCTGTATCATTGCATAGCCAATACCACCCTTTTCCTTCTGGAACCGGCCAGCTGGTTGAATTTGCCCAGCCGCTAGTCGTACTAATATCAATTGTTCAATTACAAGATGTCTGATTTCCCACATAAGTAGTATCCGTATTTATACAATGCTGTTTTCCTATACCCTTAGGCGGGTTACACCTTTGTACACATACATAATAGGATTCTAACGGCATGAAGCTACTCACTTCTAGTTCCAAAACTGCTTAATATTTTCGACCCCGAGATGTGTTTTCCCACAAATTAGTCCAAGATAAGTTTGCAGGCAAGGGAATCCCAATTAACGATACACCCTTATTCCCATGCTGTGGCAGATGGGTGCATACCCAACAGTTCGTCTTATTAGTTACTTGAGAAATTGTTTGTATTAAGGTCAGGTGTAAGTTCTCATCCCAAGTTGCCCACCCCAAATCCGAGAACCGCACCCCTGCAATCATTAGGATCTGGAAAACTGTAATTTTGTTGGTCCAATTGGAGTGGTGGTCCATATCCTCGCCGGGGCCTTCTTCACCCTTGAATTGTGGATCCAAGCTGCTTGCTTCTTAATCTTAATGGCGGTGTGTGTTGTCAGTAATACTTGGTATGCTCCCATCCACTTTCCTTCCATTTTTCCTGCACGGGTTGTCCTGAAAAAGTCTTTATATATATATAATCCCCGAGCTTAAAGGGGTGGATTGGTTGATCCAACCCTCTAGCCCTGGTCCCTAAAACAAATTTATGTACTTTCTTTAATTGTTTCTGAAGTTCAGTTATATAAGCATATAAATATTCTGATCCTAACTGCGTTAGGTCCTCTCCACTAAATAGAAATTGCTATGGCCTTCCATATAAGATTTTGAAGGGACTCAGATTTCCTTTTATTCTAGGTTTAACTCTAATTCCAAGTAATGCTAAAGGGAGGGATTGAGGCCATGACAAATTAGCTTCTTATCCAATTTTAGCTATTTATTGTTTAATTAAATGGTTCATTTTTTTCTACCTGTCCACTTGCCTGTGGTCTATAAGGAGTATGCAGTTGCCAATCTATCTTTAGAATCTTACTTATCTGTTCTACCACTTGTGCACAAAAATGTGAAACTCTATCAGAAGACATTGCTACTAGAATCCCAAAGCATGGTATTATTTCATTTAACAAGACTTTAACCACTTCTCTTGCTTTGTTTGTTCGACAGGGAAAGGCTTCAGGCCTTCCTGAAAATGTGTCAGTCAGAACCAGTAAATAATGATACCCCCCTTTTCTAGGGAGTTCTGAAAAATCAATTTGCCACTGTTGCCCCGAATAATTTCCTTTACCGATTATTCCAAATTTTATTCTATTCTTGGTATTGGGGTTATTGTGTAAGCAAATGCTCCATTGTTGAGTTACTTGTTTTATCATATCATCCCACTAATGTCTGACTCGGGCTCTTATGCAGTGTGCCAGCTCCCCAGTGCGTTTTATTGTGTTCTGTAAGAACTATGGGCCATGTCAAACTAGAGGGTATTACTATGTGGTTATCTTTTAAATATACTCATCCATCTGGTTTCATTTTACCTTTCAAATCTTCAATTAATTTTAAGTCTTCTTTTGTATAATTTGGATATAGTTTGGATTTTACCGTCTGGTATCAAAGACAATGCCTTCACCTCAGTTATTTCAGCTGCCTGCTTAGCCTCTGCCAATCGATTTTCCAATTTCAAAATCGCTGTTCCCCTTTTGGTGTCCCTGACAATGCATGATAGCTACCTTTTCTGGTTGTTTTACAGCCTCTAACAATTTTAAAATTTCTTCAGCATACTTTGTGTTTTCACTGAGCGGTCAGCAATCCATGTTCTTTCCAAATTGCTCCATGAGCATGTACCACGCCGAATGTATATTTAGAATCTGTCCAAATATTTACCCTTTTTCCCGCTGCCAGTTCCAATGCTCTCGTGAGAGCAACTATCTCCGCCTTTTGAGCTGATGTTCCAGGGGGTAAAGGCTTAGACTCGATTACCTGCTGAGTAGTTGTTATAGCATATCCAGCTTTACGTTGTCTTTGCGTAACAAAACTGCTCCCATCCGGGAACCAAGTTTCTTCCGCATCTTCCATGGGCTCCTCCTTAAGGTCTGGTCGGCTGGAATACACAGTCCCTGTAGTTTCTAAACAATCGTGAATCACAGCTTGTGCCGGAGCATCACTAAGAAAAGAGGCTAGATTCACAATATTAATTATCACAATTTCCACGTCGTCCTGTTCTACCAATATTGCTTGATGTTTCAAAATCATCAATTCTTGTTTAAGTTGTTTAAAGACTTTTTGTGCTTCTCCAGTCCAGACTAACTTTGACTGGTTAATCTTTATCAATTCACATAGAGGCTTTACCAATAGTCCATAATTATAAATCCAAAGGCGACACCAACCTGTCATTCCTAAAAAGGTTTGTAGCTCCTTTACCATTTGAGGTTCTGGAGTCCGGCAAATGACTTCCTTATGTTCAGTTCCTAGTTCTCGTTGTCCTTCCAAAATGTCAAATCCCAGATAGGTCACACTTTGTTGAGCCAGCTGGACTTTCTGTCAAGAGACTTGATATCCATTTAAACCCAGAAAATTAAGACGACTTATAGTCCATTGAATCCAACTCCCTTTAGTCTCGGTAGCTATTAAGAGATCATCTACATATTGTAACAAAGCACCTTCAGTGTCCGGAGGTATCCATGTTTCGAGTTCCCTTGCTAATTGGTTTCCAAAAATAGTGGGGCTATTCTTGAATCCTTGAGGTAGTAATGTCCACGTAAGCTGCGTCTTTCTGCCTGAATCGGGATTTTCCCATTCAAAGGCGAATAGGTTTTGGCTTTCTGTGGCTAAGCCTAGGCAGAAGAAGGCATCTTTTAAACCCAGTACGGTAAACCAGACTTGACTATTCTTTAATTTAGTCAGCAAAGTATAAGGGTTTGCCACTACTGGATGTATATCCTCAGTGATTTTATTTATGGCCCTCAAATCCTGAACTAGCCTATAGCTTTTTCATCTGCCTTTTTAATTGGCAATATGGGTGCATTGTATTCTGATTCGCATTCAATCAATAATCCATACTGTAAAAATTTATCAATTATCTCTTTAATTCCTTTCCTATCTTCTATCCTCAAAGGATATTACTTAACCTTAACGGGTTTCTCTCCTGGCTTTAATTTAATAATTAGTAAGGTCACATTTTTAGCTCTTCCAGGGACTTCGGTAGCCCAAACTCCTGGACATACTTGATCTGTGATCTCTAAAGGTATTTCACTTTTAGGGTCAGTTTGTATTAGTGCCAAGCTTAACACATTTATTAGTTGTTCTTCTCCTCTTCTTAATTCCATTTTCCCTTTTTCAAAGACAATTTCTGCTCCTACTTGCTCTAATAAATCTCTACCTAAGAGTGCCCATGAGGAGCTAGGCATAGATAAAAATCTGTGTATGCCCCATTGTTTCCCTAACTTGTACTTCAAAGGTTCACAAAAATAAGCCTTTTCGGTTACACCTTGTCCTGGTTTCAGTTAGAACAGAGTTAATTTTCTTCCTAGTACCTGGGAGAATGCTATGTTTTGGCCTAGGATGAGAAGAGTGCTGATAACAGCCCGATGTTTTAATTGTTGCAGAGCAGTGCTTATACCAAGCCAAGGACATCTCAGCTTCTTGCTCTGTCCTGCCAACAGGCAGGCTGGGGGTGCAGTAAGAGCTGGGAGGGGACAGACCCAGGACAGGTGACCCAAACTACCAAAGGGGTATTCCATAGCATCTGACGTCAGGCTAAACAATACATAGGGGTGGCTAGCCAGGGGGAGGGGGCCGGACTGCTCGGGGTTAGGCTGGGCATCGGTCAGCGGGTGGTGAGCAATTGCATTGTGCATCACTAGTTTGTACACATTATTAGTAGTGGTACTATTATCATCATTGTATTATTATTATTATTATTATTATTATTATTATTATTATTATTATTATTATTATTATTATTATTATTTTGTCTTATTAAACTGTCTTTATCTCAACTCACGGGCTTCACTTTCCATTTCTCTCCCCCGTCCCAGAGAGGGAGGGGGAGGGGGAGCGAACAGCTGCGTGGTGTTTAGCTGCCGGCCGGGTTAAAACACGACACACCTTTTACCCTAACATAATAATTCTGTGAAGGCATTAATGCTTGATTTAGAACTGAACACGTTGCCCCATAGCAATAAGAAATTTCACTTCCATTCCTCCCCTAGCTTCATTATAACCAGTGGAGGATCCGCTAGGGTAGATTCCCCAGGTCCCCGTTATTCCTGTTGAAATCAGGGGTTGATTACCCTAGGAAAAGGCTAGTCAATTTGTCCCCCAAAGCCAGGTCCAAACCGTTTTGTTTTATTTATTTATTTATTTATTTATTTTCATTACATTTCGGAGTTGGTCCAAAAATTCCATAGGGCTTTCTTTTAGACCTTGTTGGAAGCATATTCTCAATTCCCAATTCATCCAGGTTTTAGTATTTACTTAACCGTTCATAATTTTCAGGATGATTCGGGTCTTAGTGGGGGTCGGTCAGGGGAATGCAATTGTCCACAGTTCCCTGAACGGTCCCATCAACAATCTGAGCTCGCACATGAACTCAGGTTGTTTTAAGAGTTGACCTCTTTTCTGTTTCTGTGACAACTCTCCAGGACCGATCATGGTCCCTTTGCCCTAAAGGGCTAACACCCATGATTTTAAGATCTCTGCCTCGGGCAGAGGCAGAACTATTAACATTCCTACATCCTCTTTCCCTGCTCATTCAACTTCAAACACCTTTAACACTTTCAACAACCCTTTTAACACTTCCTTTATCTTTCTCCAGCCTGTACTTCTCTAACGCCAACATCAAAGGTTCATTCAGGGGCCAACTTAATTCCGTACCTTTTCCCACCAAGATGCTGAAACATCAGTATACAACATTTCATCCTGTTCTGCTTCTCACAAAACAACATTAACTGTAGCAAAATATTATAGTTTAAAGTTCCATGTAGGGGCCACTTTTCTCCACATTCCAGCTTATAAAGCGGCCACCACTGATTACGATATTTTATCAATGTTTTCCTGTTCACACTTCCACCGGCAGATCCTCCAATATCCTTCCAGTGACTTAAAACACATCCTAACACACTTTTCTTTAAAATTTCACTGCTTGTTTGCCCCCCCAGTTTCCAGTTTACACTTTCAGAATACACATGTTACTTACAAAAGCGTATCACAAAACGTATCACTCACAAAAATACGGGCACGCAATATCTCTCAGTAGCGATGTCACAAAACTACTATTACCAGCAATATTGCCAAAATCACAGTAACAATAGTCACAGTCAAATTCCACATGCGATAAGTCAGAAAACCGAACTGTGTAACACCGTAACGATATCTTTCTTATAACAATGCCACGAACCTACTATTACCACCAGGAAAATAGCCAAAATCGCAGTAACAAGAACCAGAGTTAAATACCATACTCCATGAGTCAGAAAACCAAAATAGACAACACAATTCCAGATGGACCTTAAAGCCAGCTCCTTCCTTAAGGTCCCCAAACATGTACTTATGGTGCTAACCACAAAGTATATACCAAACACTGCCTCGCAGAAGATCACCTTCTGACTTACAGACAGTTCCAGATGACCGGTCTACCAGAAAACCAAACCAGAATAAAGAATATACTCACTTACAATGATGGGGTCCTTGTCTGCCTCCGCAGTGATCCGGTGAGTCGAGGAGTCCCTCCGGGAAATCCCGGGGGTACCCTAGGGAGTCCTGTTCCCAGCGGGTCCTGCGGTCCGGCAGAGAGGTTGTCCCATCTGGGTCGCCAAACTGATTCAAAGATCGAAGCCGAAATTCCTTTAAGTGGTATATTCTTTATTGCAGCGCTGGATGCACGGGGGATCTCTCCACCTATCGTGCATACCCAAAGCAGAGAGCAGTCTTGAATTTATACAATCAATCTATCAATATTCTACAAGCACCTATACATATGCATTACCTATCCCCGCCTTCCCTCGCTTCTCATGCTAATTAGCCTTTTGGCACCTTGCGCCTGCGCAGAGCCTTCCAAGAATTGTGGGCAGGGGTCTTTGGGACGTGGGCAGGGGTCTTTGGGAGGAAGACCCCGAGTCTTCCTCACAGTGTACTTTTCACCTTTGGTCAGGAATCTGCTGAATTGGCATGTTTCTTAATTGCAAGAGCTGGTTGTTGCTAATTCTCCCGTTTGTTGTATCTTTATAATGAATTCCAATGTCCAGTTTTGAGATTTATAGTCCTTACATTCGTTTCTCTGTCCGCCTGCCGCTTCCTTATCATGAGTTCCAGTGTCTTGTTTCGAGATATACAGTCCTTGTCTGGAGATTGTCCTTGCCTCCCCAATACCTCCTTAATCAATCCCCCCTTTTCTTTTCCCATGCAAATTCTTTTGCATCAGATACTTTCATTATTTACAGTAACACAACAAAGCAGGCATCTAAACAACATGCACACAAATATTCCTAACACTACTAATGCGATGACAGCAATGAATACTTGTTTCAACCATTGGAAATTGGGCAACCAGGAGGTTAACTTATTCCATAGTTCACTAAAACTCCATGAAAGATCGTCTTTACTGATCTCATGTAGGATCCTTGTCTGCTTCCATCTTTCTTCCAGGTCGGTAGAGATCCTTCCACTCTGATCTACATACATACAACAACTTGTGTTTATTACTGTACAGACTCCCCCTTGAGTGGCCAGTAACAAGTCTAGGGCCATCCGATTTTGGAATACTACCTGTGATAAACTAGATATCTCTTCTTGTTGAGCCTTTATAGCATCCAGAATTTTGTTTTCTAACTTCTCTATAATTGCAGAAATATTAACTATTGCCTTTTCCAATTCACTCACTCCTAACCATGGGATAAACCATCGCACAAAACTATGAAAAGGGGTGTGTCTCTCTACCAATGGATTGTTAATTTTTCATCTGATTCTCCGGATATGATTTCTCAAGTAACCTCGAGGCACTACATCATGTACTGTCATATTGGGGACTACCGCTCCAAGAGTGCAAGTTCCCTTCCAATTCTCAGGCAAGACCTTACGGGCTGTATCATTGCATAGCCAATACCACCCTTTTCCTTCTGGAACCGGCCAGCTGGTTGAATTTGCCCAGCCGCTAGTCGTACTAATATCAATTGTTCAATTACAAGATGTCTGATTTCCCACATAAGTAGTATCCGTATTTATACAATGCTGTTTTCCTATACCCTTAGGCGGGTTACACCTTTGTACACATACATAATAGGATTCTAACGGCATGAAGCTACTCACTTCTAGTTCCAAAACTGCTTAATATTTTCGACCCCGAGATGTGTTTTCCCACAAATTAGTCCAAGATAAGTTTGCAGGCAAGGGAATCCCAATTAACGATACACCCTTATTCCCATGCTGTGGCAGATGGGTGCATACCCAACAGTTCGTCTTATTAGTTACTTGAGAAATTGTTTGTATTAAGGTCAGGTGTAAGTTCTCATCCCAAGTTGCCCACCCCAAATCCGAGAACCGCACCCCTGCAATCATTAGGATCTGGAAAACCGTAATTTTGTTGGTCCAATTGGAGTGGTGGTCCATATCCTCGCCGGGGCCTTCTTCACCCTTGAATTGTGGATCCAAGCTGCTTGCTTCTTAATCTTAATGGCGGTGTGTGTTGTCAGTAATACTTGGTATGCTCCCATCCACTTTCCTTCCATTTTTCCTGCACGGGTTGTCCTGAAAAAGTCTTTATATATATATAATCCCCGAGCTTAAAGGGGTGGATTGGTTGATCCAACCCTCTAGCCCTGGTCCCTAAAACAAATTTATGTACTTTCTTTAATTGTTTCTGAAGTTCAGTTATATAAGCATATAAATATTCTGATCCTAACTGCGTTAGGTCCTCTCCACTAAATAGAAATTGCTATGGCCTTCCATATAAGATTTTGAAGGGACTCAGATTTCCTTTTATTCTAGGTTTAACTCTAATTCCAAGTAATGCTAAAGGGAGGGATTGAGGCCATGACAAATTAGCTTCTTATCCAATTTTAGCTATTTATTGTTTAATTAAATGCTTCATTTTTTCTACCTGTCCACTTGCCTGTGGTCTATAAGGAGTATGCAGTTGCCAATCTATCTTTAGAATCTTACTTATCTGTTCTACCACTTGTGCACAAAAATGTGAAACTCTATCAGAAGACATTGCTACTAGAATCCCAAAGCATGGTATTATTTCATTTAACAAGACTTTAACCACTTCTCTTGCTTTGTTTGTTCGACAGGGAAAGGCTTCAGGCCTTCCTGAAAACGTGTCAGTCAGAACCAGTAAATAATGATACCCCCCTTTTCTAGGGAGTTCTGAAAAATCAATTTGCCACTGTTGCCCCGAATAATTTCCTTTACCGATTATTCCAAATTTTATTCTATCCTTGGTATTGGGGTTATTGTGTAAGCAAATGCTCCATTGTTGAGTTACTTGTTTTATCATATCGTCCCACTAATGTCTGACTCGGGCTCTTATGCAGTGTGCCAGCTCCCCAGTGCGTTTTATTGTGTTCTGTAAGAACTACGGGCCATGTCAAACTAGAGGGTATTACTATGTGGTTATCTTTTAAATATACTCATCCATCTGGTTTCATTTTACCTTTCAAATCTTCAATTAATTTTAAGTCTTCTTTTGTATAATTTGGATATAGTTTGGATTTTACCGTCTGGTATCAAAGACAATGCCTTCACCTCAGTTATTTCAGCTGCCTGCTTAGCCTCTGCCAATCGATTTTCCAATTTCAAAATCGCTGTTCCCCTTTTGGTGTCCCTGACAATGCATGATAGCTACCTTTTCTGGTTGTTTTACAGCCTCTAACAATTTTAAAATTTCTTCAGCATACTTTGTGTTTTCACTGAGCGGTCAGCAATCCATGTTCTTTCCAAATTGCTCCATGAGCATGTACCACGCCGAATGTATATTTAGAATCTGTCCAAATATTTACCCTTTTTCCCGCTGCCAGTTCCAATGCTCTCGTGAGAGCAACTATCTCCGCCTTTTGAGCTGATGTTCCAGGGGGTAAAGGCTTAGACTCGATTACCTGCTGAGTAGTTGTTATAGCATATCCAGCTTTACGTTGTCTTTGCGTAACAAAACTGCTCCCATCCGGGAACCAAGTTTCTTCCGCATCTTCCATGGGCTCCTCCTTAAGGTCTGGTCGGCTGGAATACACAGTCCCTGTAGTTTCTAAACAATCGTGAATCACAGCTTGTGCCGGAGCATCACTAAGAAAAGAGGCTAGATTCACAATATTAATTATCACAATTTCCACGTCGTCCTGTTCTACCAATATTGCTTGATGTTTCAAAATCATCAATTCTTGTTTAAGTTGTTTAAAGACTTTTTGTGCTTCTCCAGTCCAGACTAACTTTGACTGGTTAATCTTTATCAATTCACATAGAGGCTTTACCAATAGTCCATAATTATAAATCCAAAGGCGACACCAACCTGTCATTCCTAAAAAGGTTTGTAGCTCCTTTACCATTTGAGGTTCTGGAGTCCGGCAAATGACTTCCTTATGTTCAGTTCCTAGTTCTCGTTGTCCTTCCAAAATGTCAAATCCCAGATAGGTCACACTTTGTTGAGCCAGCTGGACTTTCTGTCAAGAGACTTGATATCCATTTAAACCCAGAAAATTAAGACGACTTATAGTCCATTGAATCCAACTCCCTTTAGTCTCGGTAGCTATTAAGAGATCATCTACATATTGTAACAAAGCACCTTCAGTGTCCGGAGGTATCCATGTTTCGAGTTCCCTTGCTAATTGGTTTCCAAAAATAGTGGGGCTATTCTTGAATCCTTGAGGTAGTAATGTCCACGTAAGCTGCGTCTTTCTGCCTGAATCGGGATTTTCCCATTCAAAGGCGAATAGGTTTTGGCTTTCTGTGGCTAAGCCTAGGCAGAAGAAGGCATCTTTTAAACCCAGTACGGTAAACCAGACTTGACTATTCTTTAATTTAGTCAGCAAAGTATAAGGGTTTGCCACTACTGGATGTATATCCTCAGTGATTTTATTTATGGCCCTCAAATCCTGAACTAGCCTATAGCTTTTTCATCTGCCTTTTTAATTGGCAATATGGGTGCATTGTATTCTGATTCGCATTCAATCAATAATCCATACTGTAAAAATTTATCAATTATCTCTTTAATTCCTTTCCTATCTTCTATCCTCAAAGGATATTACTTAACCTTAACGGGTTTCTCTCCTGGCTTTAATTTAATAATTAGTAAGGTCACATTTTTAGCTCTTCCAGGGACTTCGGTAGCCCAAACTCCTGGACATACTTGATCTGTGATCTCTAAAGGTATTTCACTTTTAGGGTCAGTTTGTATTAGTGCCAAGCTTAACACATTTATTAGTTGTTCTTCTCCTCTTCTTAATTCCATTTTCCCTTTTTCAAAGACAATTTCTGCTCCTACTTGCTCTAATAAATCTCTACCTAAGAGTGCCCATGAGGAGCTAGGCATAGATAAAAATCTGTGTATGCCCCATTGTTTCCCTAACTTGTACTTCAAAGGTTCACAAAAATAAGCCTTGTCGGTTACACCTTGTCCTGGTTTCAGTTAGAACAGAGTTAATTTTCTTCCTAGTACCTGGGAGAATGCTATGTTTTGGCCTAGGATGAGAAGAGTGCTGATAACAGCCCGATGTTTTAATTGTTGCAGAGCAGTGCTTATACCAAGCCAAGGACATCTCAGCTTCTTGCTCTGTCCTGCCAACAGGCAGGCTGGGGGTGCAGTAAGAGCTGGGAGGGGACAGACCCAGGACAGGTGACCCAAACTACCAAAGGGGTATTCCATAGCATCTGACGTCAGGCTAAACAATACATAGGGGTGGCTAGCCAGGGGGAGGGGGCCGGACTGCTCGGGGTTAGGCTGGGCATCGGTCAGCGGGTGGTGAGCAATTGCATTGTGCATCACTAGTTTGTACACATTATTAGTAGTGGTACTATTATCATCATTGTATTATTATTATTATTATTATTATTATTATTATTATTATTATTATTATTATTATTATTATTATTATTATTATTTTGTCTTATTAAACTGTCTTTATCTCAACTCACGGGCTTCACTTTCCATTTCTCTCCCCCGTCCCAGAGAGGGAGGGGGAGGGGGAGCGAACAGCTGCGTGGTGTTTAGCTGCCGGCCGGGTTAAAACACGACACACCTTTTACCCTAACATAATAATTCTGTGAAGGCATTAATGCTTGATTTAGAACTGAACACGTTGCCCCATAGCAATAAGAAATTTCACTTCCATTCCTCCCCTAGCTTCATTATAACCAGTGGAGGATCCGCTAGGGTAGATTCCCCAGGTCCCCGTTATTCCTGTTGAAATCAGGGGTTGATTACCCTAGGAAAAGGCTAGTCAATTTGTCCCCCAAAGCCAGGTCCAAACCGTTTTGTTTTATTTATTTATTTATTTATTTATTTTCATTACATTTCGGAGTTGGTCCAAAAATTCCATAGGGCTTTCTTTTAGACCTTGTTGGAAGCATATTCTCAATTCCCAATTCATCCAGGTTTTAGTATTTACTTAACCGTTCATAATTTTCAGGATGATTCGGGTCTTAGCGGGGGTCGGTCAGGGGAATGCAATTGTCCACAGTTCCCTGAACGGTCCCATCAGCAATCTGAGCTCGCACATGAACTCAGGTTGTTTTAAGAGTTGACCTCTTTTCTGTTTCTGTGACAACTCTCCAGGACCGATCATGGTCCCTTTGCCCTAAAGGGCTAACACCCATGATTTTAAGATCTCTGCCTCGGGCAGAGGCAGAACTATTAACATTCCTACATCCTCTTTCCCTGCTCATTCAACTTCAAACACCTTTAACACTTTCAACAACCCTTTTAACACTTCCTTTATCTTTCTCCAGCCTGTACTTCTCTAACGCCAACATCAAAGGTTCATTCAGGGGCCAACTTAATTCCGTACCTTTTCCCACCAAGATGCTGAAACATCAGTATACAACATTTCATCCTGTTCTGCTTCTCACAAAACAACATTAACTGTAGCAAAATATTATAGTTTAAAGTTCCATGTAGGGGCCACTTTTCTCCACATTCCAGCTTATAAAGCGGCCACCACTGATTACGATATTTTATCAATGTTTTCCTGTTCACACTTCCACCGGCAGATCCTCCAATATCCTTCCAGTGACTTAAAACACATCCTAACACACTTTTCTTTAAAATTTCACTGCTTGTTTGCCCCCCCAGTTTCCAGTTTACACTTTCAGAATACACATGTTACTTACAAAAGCGTATCACAAAACGTATCACTCACAAAAATACGGGCACGCAATATCTCTCAGTAGCGATGTCACAAAACTACTATTACCAGCAATATTGCCAAAATCACAGTAACAATAGTCACAGTCAAATTCCACATGCGATAAGTCAGAAAACCGAACTGTGTAACACCGTAACGATATCTTTCTTATAACAATGCCACGAACCTACTATTACCACCAGGAAAATAGCCAAAATCGCAGTAACAAGAACCAGAGTTAAATACCATACTCCATGAGTCAGAAAACCAAAATAGACAACACAATTCCAGATGGACCTTAAAGCCAGCTCCTTCCTTAAGGTCCCCAAACATGTACTTATGGTGCTAACCACAAAGTATATACCAAACACTGCCTCGCAGAAGATCACCTTCTGACTTACAGACAGTTCCAGATGACCGGTCTACCAGAAAACCAAACCAGAATAAAGAATATACTCACTTACAATGATGGGGTCCTTGTCTGCCTCCGCAGTGATCCGGTGAGTCGAGGAGTCCCTCCGGGAAATCCCGGGGGTACCCTAGGGAGTCCTGTTCCCAGCGGGTCCTGCGGTCCGGCAGAGAGGTTGTCCCATCTGGGTCGCCAAACTGATTCAAAGATCGAAGCCGAAATTCCTTTAAGTGGTATATTCTTTATTGCAGCGCTGGATGCACGGGGGATCTCTCCACCTATCGTGCATACCCAAAGCAGAGAGCAGTCTTGAATTTATACAATCAATCTATCAATATTCTACAAGCACCTATACATATGCATTACCTATCCCCGCCTTCCCTCGCTTCTCATGCTAATTAGCCTTTTGGCACCTTGCGCCTGCGCAGAGCCTTCCAAGAATTGTGGGCAGGGGTCTTTGGGACGTGGGCAGGGGTCTTTGGGAGGAAGACCCCGAGTCTTCCTCACAGTGTACTTTTCACCTTTGGTCAGGAATCTGCTGAATTGGCATGTTTCTTAATTGCAAGAGCTGGTTGTTGCTAATTCTCCCGTTTGTTGTATCTTTATAATGAATTCCAATGTCCAGTTTTGAGATTTATAGTCCTTACATTCGTTTCTCTGTCCGCCTGCCGCTTCCTTATCATGAGTTCCAGTGTCTTGTTTCGAGATATACAGTCCTTGTCTGGAGATTGTCCTTGCCTCCCCAATACCTCCTTAATCAATCCCCCCTTTTCTTTTCCCATGCAAATTCTTTTGCATCAGATACTTTCATTATTTACAGTAACACAACAAAGCAGGCATCTAAACAACATGCACACAAATATTCCTAACACTACTAATGCGATGACAGCAATGAATACTTGTTTCAACCATTGGAAATTGGGCAACCAGGAGGTTAACTTATTCCATAGTTCACTAAAACTCCATGAAAGATCGTCTTTACTGATCTCATGTAGGATCCTTGTCTGCTTCCATCTTTCTTCCAGGTCGGTAGAGATCCTTCCACTCTGATCTACATACATACAACAACTTGTGTTTATTACTGTACAGACTCCCCCTTGAGTGGCCAGTAACAAGTCTAGGGCCATCCGATTTTGGAATACTACCTGTGATAAACTAGATATCTCTTTTTGTTGAGCCTTTATAGCATCCA
This sequence comes from Aythya marila, assembly GCF_965140915.1. Lineage (NCBI taxonomy): Eukaryota > Metazoa > Chordata > Aves > Anseriformes > Anatidae > Aythya > Aythya marila. The sequence continues at coordinate 299,054 of NW_028137052.1, read as the reverse complement.
GAATTTTGTTTTCTAACTTCTCTATAATTGCAGAAATATTAACTATTGCCTTTTCCAATTCACTCACTCCTAACCATGGGATAAACCATCGCACAAAACTATGAAAAGGGGTGTGTCTCTCTACCAATGGATTGTTAATTTTTCATCTGATTCTCCGGATATGATTTCTCAAGTAACCTCGAGGCACTACATCATGTACTGTCATATTGGGGACTACCGCTCCAAGAGTGCAAGTTCCCTTCCAATTCTCAGGCAAGACCTTACGGGCTGTATCATTGCATAGCCAATACCACCCTTTTCCTTCTGGAACCGGCCAGCTGGTTGAATTTGCCCAGCCGCTAGTCGTACTAATATCAATTGTTCAATTACAAGATGTCTGATTTCCCACATAAGTAGTATCCGTATTTATACAATGCTGTTTTCCTATACCCTTAGGCGGGTTACACCTTTGTACACATACATAATAGGATTCTAACGGCATGAAGCTACTCACTTCTAGTTCCAAAACTGCTTAATATTTTCGACCCCGAGATGTGTTTTCCCACAAATTAGTCCAAGATAAGTTTGCAGGCAAGGGAATCCCAATTAACGATACACCCTTATTCCCATGCTGTGGCAGATGGGTGCATACCCAACAGTTCGTCTTATTAGTTACTTGAGAAATTGTTTGTATTAAGGTCAGGTGTAAGTTCTCATCCCAAGTTGCCCACCCCAAATCCGAGAACCGCACCCCTGCAATCATTAGGATCTGGAAAACCGTAATTTTGTTGGTCCAATTGGAGTGGTGGTCCATATCCTCGCCGGGGCCTTCTTCACCCTTGAATTGTGGATCCAAGCTGCTTGCTTCTTAATCTTAATGGCGGTGTGTGTTGTCAGTAATACTTGGTATGCTCCCATCCACTTTCCTTCCATTTTTCCTGCACGGGTTGTCCTGAAAAAGTCTTTATATATATATAATCCCCGAGCTTAAAGGGGTGGATTGGTTGATCCAACCCTCTAGCCCTGGTCCCTAAAACAAATTTATGTACTTTCTTTAATTGTTTCTGAAGTTCAGTTATATAAGCATATAAATATTCTGATCCTAACTGCGTTAGGTCCTCTCCACTAAATAGAAATTGCTATGGCCTTCCATATAAGATTTTGAAGGGACTCAGATTTCCTTTTATTCTAGGTTTAACTCTAATTCCAAGTAATGCTAAAGGGAGGGATTGAGGCCATGACAAATTAGCTTCTTATCCAATTTTAGCTATTTATTGTTTAATTAAATGCTTCATTTTTTCTACCTGTCCACTTGCCTGTGGTCTATAAGGAGTATGCAGTTGCCAATCTATCTTTAGAATCTTACTTATCTGTTCTACCACTTGTGCACAAAAATGTGAAACTCTATCAGAAGACATTGCTACTAGAATCCCAAAGCATGGTATTATTTCATTTAACAAGACTTTAACCACTTCTCTTGCTTTGTTTGTTCGACAGGGAAAGGCTTCAGGCCTTCCTGAAAACGTGTCAGTCAGAACCAGTAAATAATGATACCCCCCTTTTCTAGGGAGTTCTGAAAAATCAATTTGCCACTGTTGCCCCGAATAATTTCCTTTACCGATTATTCCAAATTTTATTCTATCCTTGGTATTGGGGTTATTGTGTAAGCAAATGCTCCATTGTTGAGTTACTTGTTTTATCATATCGTCCCACTAATGTCTGACTCGGGCTCTTATGCAGTGTGCCAGCTCCCCAGTGCGTTTTATTGTGTTCTGTAAGAACTACGGGCCATGTCAAACTAGAGGGTATTACTATGTGGTTATCTTTTAAATATACTCATCCATCTGGTTTCATTTTACCTTTCAAATCTTCAATTAATTTTAAGTCTTCTTTTGTATAATTTGGATATAGTTTGGATTTTACCGTCTGGTATCAAAGACAATGCCTTCACCTCAGTTATTTCAGCTGCCTGCTTAGCCTCTGCCAATCGATTTTCCAATTTCAAAATCGCTGTTCCCCTTTTGGTGTCCCTGACAATGCATGATAGCTACCTTTTCTGGTTGTTTTACAGCCTCTAACAATTTTAAAATTTCTTCAGCATACTTTGTGTTTTCACTGAGCGGTCAGCAATCCATGTTCTTTCCAAATTGCTCCATGAGCATGTACCACGCCGAATGTATATTTAGAATCTGTCCAAATATTTACCCTTTTTCCCGCTGCCAGTTCCAATGCTCTCGTGAGAGCAACTATCTCCGCCTTTTGAGCTGATGTTCCAGGGGGTAAAGGCTTAGACTCGATTACCTGCTGAGTAGTTGTTATAGCATATCCAGCTTTACGTTGTCTTTGCGTAACAAAACTGCTCCCATCCGGGAACCAAGTTTCTTCCGCATCTTCCATGGGCTCCTCCTTAAGGTCTGGTCGGCTGGAATACACAGTCCCTGTAGTTTCTAAACAATCGTGAATCACAGCTTGTGCCGGAGCATCACTAAGAAAAGAGGCTAGATTCACAATATTAATTATCACAATTTCCACGTCGTCCTGTTCTACCAATATTGCTTGATGTTTCAAAATCATCAATTCTTGTTTAAGTTGTTTAAAGACTTTTTGTGCTTCTCCAGTCCAGACTAACTTTGACTGGTTAATCTTTATCAATTCACATAGAGGCTTTACCAATAGTCCATAATTATAAATCCAAAGGCGACACCAACCTGTCATTCCTAAAAAGGTTTGTAGCTCCTTTACCATTTGAGGTTCTGGAGTCCGGCAAATGACTTCCTTATGTTCAGTTCCTAGTTCTCGTTGTCCTTCCAAAATGTCAAATCCCAGATAGGTCACACTTTGTTGAGCCAGCTGGACTTTCTGTCAAGAGACTTGATATCCATTTAAACCCAGAAAATTAAGACGACTTATAGTCCATTGAATCCAACTCCCTTTAGTCTCGGTAGCTATTAAGAGATCATCTACATATTGTAACAAAGCACCTTCAGTGTCCGGAGGTATCCATGTTTCGAGTTCCCTTGCTAATTGGTTTCCAAAAATAGTGGGGCTATTCTTGAATCCTTGAGGTAGTAATGTCCACGTAAGCTGCGTCTTTCTGCCTGAATCGGGATTTTCCCATTCAAAGGCGAATAGGTTTTGGCTTTCTGTGGCTAAGCCTAGGCAGAAGAAGGCATCTTTTAAACCCAGTACGGTAAACCAGACTTGACTATTCTTTAATTTAGTCAGCAAAGTATAAGGGTTTGCCACTACTGGATGTATATCCTCAGTGATTTTATTTATGGCCCTCAAATCCTGAACTAGCCTATAGCTTTTTCATCTGCCTTTTTAATTGGCAATATGGGTGCATTGTATTCTGATTCGCATTCAATCAATAATCCATACTGTAAAAATTTATCAATTATCTCTTTAATTCCTTTCCTATCTTCTATCCTCAAAGGATATTACTTAACCTTAACGGGTTTCTCTCCTGGCTTTAATTTAATAATTAGTAAGGTCACATTTTTAGCTCTTCCAGGGACTTCGGTAGCCCAAACTCCTGGACATACTTGATCTGTGATCTCTAAAGGTATTTCACTTTTAGGGTCAGTTTGTATTAGTGCCAAGCTTAACACATTTATTAGTTGTTCTTCTCCTCTTCTTAATTCCATTTTCCCTTTTTCAAAGACAATTTCTGCTCCTACTTGCTCTAATAAATCTCTACCTAAGAGTGCCCATGAGGAGCTAGGCATAGATAAAAATCTGTGTATGCCCCATTGTTTCCCTAACTTGTACTTCAAAGGTTCACAAAAATAAGCCTTTTCGGTTACACCTTGTCCTGGTTTCAGTTAGAACAGAGTTAATTTTCTTCCTAGTACCTGGGAGAATGCTATGTTTTGGCCTAGGATGAGAAGAGTGCTGATAACAGCCCGATGTTTTAATTGTTGCAGAGCAGTGCTTATACCAAGCCAAGGACATCTCAGCTTCTTGCTCTGTCCTGCCAACAGGCAGGCTGGGGGTGCAGTAAGAGCTGGGAGGGGACAGACCCAGGACAGGTGACCCAAACTAGCCAAAGGGGTATTCCATAGCATCTGACGTCAGGCTAAACAATACATAGGGGTGGCTAGCCAGGGGGAGGGGGCCGGACTGCTCGGGGTTAGGCTGGGCATCGGTCAGCGGGTGGTGAGCAATTGCATTGTGCATCACTAGTTTGTACACATTATTAGTAGTGGTACTATTATCATCATTGTATTATTATTATTATTATTTTGTCTTATTAAACTGTCTTTATCTCAACTCACGGGCTTCACTTTCCATTTCTCTCCCCCGTCCCAGAGAGGGAGGGGGAGGGGGAGCGAACAGCTGCGTGGTGTTTAGCTGCCGGCTGGGTTAAACCACGACACACCTTTTACCCTAACATAATAATTCTGTGAAGGCATTAATGCTTGATTTAGAACTGAATACGTTGCCCCATAGCAATAAGAAATTTCACTTCCATTCCTCCCCTAGCTTCATTATAACCAGTGGAGGATCCGCTAGGGTAGATTCCCCAGGTCCCCGTTATTCCTGTAGAAATCAGGGGTTGATTACCCTAGGAAAAGGCTAGTCAATTTGTCCTCCAAAGCCAGGTCCAAACCGTTTTGTTTTATTTATTTATTTATTTATTTATTTTCATTACATTTCAGAGTTGGTCCAAAAATTCCATAGGGGTTTCTTTTAGACCTTGTTGGAAGCATATTCTCAATTCCCAATTCATCCAGGTTTTAGTATTTACTTAACTGTTCATAATTTTCAGGATGATTCGGGTCTTAGTGGGGGTCGGTCAGGGGAATGCAATTGTCCACAGTTCCCTGAACGGTCCCATCAGCAATCTGAGCTCGCACATGAACTCAGGTTGTTTTAAGAGTTGACCTCTTTTCTGTTTCTGTGACAACTCTCCAGGACCGATCATGGTCCCTTTGCCCTAAAGGGCTAACACCCATGATTTTAAGATCTCTGCCTCGGGCAGAGGCAGAACTATTAACATTCCTACATCCTCTTTCCCTGCTCATTCAACTTCAAACACCTTTAACACTTTCAACAACCCTTTTAACACTTCCTTTATCTTTCTCCAGCCTGTACTTCTCTAATGCCAACATCAAAGGTTCAGTCAGGGGCCAACTTAATTCCGTACCTTTTCCCACCAAGATGCTGAAACATCAGTATACAACATTTCATCCTGTTCTGCTTCTCACAAAACAACATTAACTGTAGCAAAATATTATAGTTTAAAGTTCCATGTAGGGGCCACTTTTCTCCACATTCCAGCTTATAAAGCGGCCACCACTGATTACGATATTTTATCAATGTTTTCCTGTTCACACTTCCACCGGCAGATCCTCCAATATCCTTCCAGTGACTTAAAACACATCCTAACACACTTTTCTTTAAAATTTCACTGCTTGTTTGCCCCCCCAGTTTCCAGTTTACACTTTCAGAATACACATGTTACTTACAAAAGTGTATCACAAAACGTATCACTCACAAAAATACGGGCACGCAATATCTCTCAGTAGCGATGTCACAAAACTACTATTACCAGCAATATTGCCAAAATCACAGTAACAATAGTCACAGTCAAATTCCACATGCGATAAGTCAGAAAACCGAACTGTGTAACACCGTAACGATATCTTTCTTATAACAATGCCACGAACCTACTATTACCACCAGGAAAATAGCCAAAATCGCAGTAACAAGAACCAGAGTTAAATACCATACTCCATGAGTCAGAAAACCAAAATAGACAACACAATTCCAGATGGACCTTAAAGCCAGCTCCTTCCTTAAGGTTCCCAAACATGTACTTATGGTGCTAACCACAAAGTATATACCAAACACTGCCTCGCAGAAGATCACCTTCTGACTTACAGACAGTTCCAGATGACCGGTCTACCAGAAAACCAAACCAGAATAAAGAATATACTCACTTACAATGATGGGGTCCTTGTCTGCCTCCGCAGTGATCCGATGAGTCGAGGAGTCCCTCCGGGAAATCCCGGGGGTACCCTAGGGAGTCCTGTTCCCAGCGGGTCCTGCGGTCCAGCAGAGAGGTTGTCCCATCTGGGTCGCCAAATTGATTCAAAGATCGAAGCCGAAATTCCTTTAAGTGGTATATTCTTTATTGCAGCGCTGGATGCACGGGGGATCTCTCCACCTATCGTGCATACCCAAAGCAGAAAGCAGTCTTGAATTTATACAATCAATCTATCAATATTCTACAAGCACCTATACATATGCATTACCTATCCCCGCCTTCCCTCGCTTCTCATGCTAATTAGCCTTTTGGCACCTTGCGCCTGCGCAGAGCCTTCCAAGAATTGTGGGCAGGGGTCTTTGGGACGTGGGCAGGGGTCTTTGGGAGGAAGACCCCGAGTCTTCCTCACAGTGTACTTTTCACCTTTGGTCAGGAATCTGCTGAATTGGCATGTTTCTTAATTGCAAGAGCTGGTTGTTGCTAATTCTCCCGTTTGTTGTATCTTTATAATGAATTCCAATGTCCAGTTTCGACAGTCATAGTCCTTACATTCGTTTCTCTGTCCGCCTGCCGCTTCCGTATCATGAGTTCCAGTGTCTTGTTTCGAGATATACAGTCCTTGTCTGGGGATTGTCCTTGCCTCCCCAATACCTCCTTAATCAATCCCCCCTTTTCTTTTCCCATGCAAATTCTTTTGCATCAGATACTTTCATTATTTACAGTAACACAACAAAGCAGGCATCTAAACAACATGCACACAAATATTCCTAACACTACTAATACGATGAGAGCAATGAATACTTGTTTCAACCATTGGAAATTGGGCAACCAGGAGGTTAACTTATTCCATAGTTCACTAAAACTCCATGAAAGATCGTCTTTACTGATCTCATGTAGGATCCTTGTCTGCTTCCATCTTTCTTCCAGGTCGGTAGAGATCCTTCCACTCTGATCTACATACATACAACAACTTGTGTTTATTACTGTACAGACTCCCCCTTGAGTGGCCAGTAACAAGTCTAGGGCCATCCGATTTTGGAATACTACCTGTGATAAACTAGATATCTCTTTTTGTTGAGCCTTTATAGCATCCAGAATTTTGTTTTCTAACTTCTCTATAATTGCAGAAATATTAACTATTGCCTTTTCCAATTCACTCACTCCTAACCATGGGATAAACCATCGCACAAAACTATGAAAAGGGGTGTGTCTCTCTACCAATGGATTGTTAATTTTTCATCTGATTCTCTGGATATGATTTCTCAAGTAACCTCGAGGCACTACATCATGTACTGTCATATTGGGGACTACCGCTCCAAGAGTGCAAGTTCCCTTCCAATTCTCAGGCAAGACCTTACGGGCTGTATCATTGCATAGCCAATACCACCCTTTTCCTTCTGGAACCGGCCAGCTGGTTGAATTTGCCCAGCCGCTAGTCGTACTAATATCAATTGTTCAATTACAAGATGTCTGATTTCCCACATAAGTAGTATCCGTATTTATACAATGCTGTTTTCCTATACCCTTAGGCGGGTTACACCTTTGTACACATACATAATAGGATTCTAACGGCATGAAGCTACTCACTTCTAGTTCCAAAACTGCTTAATATTTTCGACCCCGAGATGTGTTTTCCCACAAATTAGTCCAAGATAAGTTTGCAGGCAAGGGAATCCCAATTAACGATACACCCTTATTCCCATGCTGTGGCAGATGGGTGCATACCCAACAGTTCGTCTTATTAGTTACTTGAGAAATTGTTTGTATTAAGGTCAGGTGTAAGTTCTCATCCCAAGTTGCCCACCCCAAATCCGAGAACCGCACCCCTGCAATCATTAGGATCTGGAAAACCGTAATTTTGTTGGTCCAATTGGAGTGGTGGTCCATATCCTCGCCGGGGCCTTCTTCACCCTTGAATTGTGGATCCAAGCTGCTTGCTTCTTAATCTTAATGGCGGTGTGTGTTGTCAGTAATACTTGGTATGCTCCCATCCACTTTCCTTCCATTTTTCCTGCACGGGTTGTCCTGAAAAAGTCTTTATATATATATAATCCCCGAGCTTAAAGGGGTGGATTGGTTGATCCAACCCTCTAGCCCTGGTCCCTAAAACAAATTTATGTACTTTCTTTAATTGTTTCTGAAGTTCAGTTATATAAGCATATAAATATTCTGATCCTAACTGCGTTAGGTCCTCTCCACTAAATAGAAATTGCTATGGCCTTCCATATAAGATTTTGAAGGGACTCAGATTTCCTTTTATTCTAGGTTTAACTCTAATTCCAAGTAATGCTAAAGGGAGGGATTGAGGCCATGACAAATTAGCTTCTTATCCAATTTTAGCTATTTATTGTTTAATTAAATGCTTCATTTTTTTCTACCTGTCCACTTGCCTGTGGTCTATAAGGAGTATGCAGTTGCCAATCTATCTTTAGAATCTTACTTATCTGTTCTACCACTTGTGCACAAAAATGTGAAACTCTATCAGAAGACATTGCTACTAGAATCCCAAAGCATGGTATTATTTCATTTAACAAGACTTTAACCACTTCTCTTGCTTTGTTTGTTCGACAGGGAAAGGCTTCAGGCCTTCCTGAAAATGTGTCAGTCAGAACCAGTAAATAATGATACCCCCCTTTTCTAGGGAGTTCTGAAAAATCAATTTGCCACTGTTGCCCCGAATAATTTCCTTTACCGATTATTCCAAATTTTATTCTATTCTTGGTATTGGGGTTATTGTGTAAGCAAATGCTCCATTGTTGAGTTACTTGTTTTATCATATCGTCCCACTAATGTCTGACTCGGGCTCTTATGCAGTGTGCCAGCTCCCCAGTGCGTTTTATTGTGTTCTGTAAGAACTACGGGCCATGTCAAACTAGAGGGTATTACTATGTGGTTATCTTTTAAATATACTCATCCATCTGGTTTCATTTTACCTTTCAAATCTTCAATTAATTTTAAGTCTTCTTTTGTATAATTTGGATATAGTTTGGATTTTACCGTCTGGTATCAAAGACAATGCCTTCACCTCAGTTATTTCAGCTGCCTGCTTAGCCTCTGCCAATCGATTTTCCAATTTCAAAATCGCTGTTCCCCTTTTGGTGTCCCTGACAATGCATGATAGCTACCTTTTCTGGTTGTTTTACAGCCTCTAACAATTTTAAAATTTCTTCAGCATACTTTGTGTTTTCACTGAGCGGTCAGCAATCCATGTTCTTTCCAAATTGCTCCATGAGCATGTACCACGCCGAATGTATATTTAGAATCTGTCCAAATATTTACCCTTTTTCCCGCTGCCAGTTCCAATGCTCTCGTGAGAGCAACTATCTCCGCCTTTTGAGCTGATGTTCCAGGGGGTAAAGGCTTAGACTCGATTACCTGCTGAGTAGTTGTTATAGCATATCCAGCTTTACGTTGTCTTTGCGTAACAAAACTGCTCCCATCCGGGAACCAAGTTTCTTCCGCATCTTCCATGGGCTCCTCCTTAAGGTCTGGTCGGCTGGAATACACAGTCCCTGTAGTTTCTAAACAATCGTGAATCACAGCTTGTGCCGGAGCATCACTAAGAAAAGAGGCTAGATTCACAATATTAATTATCACAATTTCCACGTCGTCCTGTTCTACCAATATTGCTTGATGTTTCAAAATCATCAATTCTTGTTTAAGTTGTTTAAAGACTTTTTGTGCTTCTCCAGTCCAGACTAACTTTGACTGGTTAATCTTTATCAATTCACATAGAGGCTTTACCAATAGTCCATAATTATAAATCCAAAGGCGACACCAACCTGTCATTCCTAAAAAGGTTTGTAGCTCCTTTACCATTTGAGGTTCTGGAGTCCGGCAAATGACTTCCTTATGTTCAGTTCCTAGTTCTCGTTGTCCTTCCAAAATGTCAAATCCCAGATAGGTCACACTTTGTTGAGCCAGCTGGACTTTCTGTCAAGAGACTTGATATCCATTTAAACCCAGAAAATTAAGACGACTTATAGTCCATTGAATCCAACTCCCTTTAGTCTCGGTAGCTATTAAGAGATCATCTACATATTGTAACAAAGCACCTTCAGTGTCCGGAGGTATCCATGTTTCGAGTTCCCTTGCTAATTGGTTTCCAAAAATAGTGGGGCTATTCTTGAATCCTTGAGGTAGTAATGTCCACGTAAGCTGCGTCTTTCTGCCTGAATCGGGATTTTCCCATTCAAAGGCGAATAGGTTTTGGCTTTCTGTGGCTAAGCCTAGGCAGAAGAAGGCATCTTTTAAACCCAGTACGGTAAACCAGACTTGACTATTCTTTAATTTAGTCAGCAAAGTATAAGGGTTTGCCACTACTGGATGTATATCCTCAGTGATTTTATTTATGGCCCTCAAATCCTGAACTAGCCTATAGCTTTTTCATCTGCCTTTTTAATTGGCAATATGGGTGCATTGTATTCTGATTCGCATTCAATCAATAATCCATACTGTAAAAATTTATCAATTATCTCTTTAATTCCTTTCCTATCTTCTATCCTCAAAGGATATTACTTAACCTTAACGGGTTTCTCTCCTGGCTTTAATTTAATAATTAGTAAGGTCACATTTTTAGCTCTTCCAGGGACTTCGGTAGCCCAAACTCCTGGACATACTTGATCTGTGATCTCTAAAGGTATTTCACTTTTAGGGTCAGTTTGTATTAGTGCCAAGCTTAACACATTTATTAGTTGTTCTTCTCCTCTTCTTAATTCCATTTTCCCTTTTTCAAAGACAATTTCTGCTCCTACTTGCTCTAATAAATCTCTACCTAAGAGTGCCCATGAGGAGCTAGGCATAGATAAAAATCTGTGTATGCCCCATTGTTTCCCTAACTTGTACTTCAAAGGTTCACAAAAATAAGCCTTTTCGGTTACACCTTGTCCTGGTTTCAGTTAGAACAGAGTTAATTTTCTTCCTAGTAGCTGGTAGAATGCTATGTTTTGGCCTAGGATGAGAAGAGTGCTGATAACAGCCCGATGTTTTAATTGTTGCAGAGCAGTGCTTATACCAAGCCAAGGACATCTCAGCTTCTTGCTCTGTCCTGCCAACAGGCAGGCTGGGGGTGCAGTAAGAGCTGGGAGGGGACAGACCCAGGACAGGTGACCCAAACTACCAAAGGGGTATTCCATAGCATCTGACGTCAGGCTAAACAATACATAGGGGTGGCTAGCCAGGGGGAGGGGGCCGGACTGCTCGGGGTTAGGCTGGGCATCGGTCAGCGGGTGGTGAGCAATTGCATTGTGCATCACTAGTTTGTACACATTATTAGTAGTGGTACTATTATCATCATTGTATTATTATTATTATTATTATTATTATTATTATTATTATTATTATTATTATTATTATTATTTTGTCTTATTAAACTGTCTTTATCTCAACTCACGGGCTTCACTTTCCATTTCTCTCCCCCGTCCCAGAGAGGGAGGGGGAGGGGGAGCGAACAGCTGCGTGGTGTTTAGCTGCCGGCCGGGTTAAAACACGACATACCTTTTACCCTAACATAATAATTCTGTGAAGGCATTAATGCTTGATTTAGAACTGAACACGTTGCCCCATAGCAATAAGAAATTTCACTTCCATTCCTCCCCTAGCTTCATTATAACCAGTGGAGGATCCGCTAGGGTAGATTCCCCAGGTCCCCGTTATTCCTGTTGAAATCAGGGGTTGATTACCCTAGGAAAAGGCTAGTCAATTTGTCCCCCAAAGCCAGGTCCAAACCGTTTTGTTTTATTTATTTATTTATTTATTTATTTTCATTACATTTCGGAGTTGGTCCAAAAATTCCATAGGGCTTTCTTTTAGACCTTGTTGGAAGCATATTCTCAATTCCCAATTCATCCAGGTTTTAGTATTTACTTAACCGTTCATAATTTTCAGGATGATTCGGGTCTTAGTGGGGGTCGGTCAGGGGAATGCAATTGTCCACAGTTCCCTGAACGGTCCCATCAGCAATCTGAGCTCGCACATGAACTCAGGTTGTTTTAAGAGTTGACCTCTTTTCTGTTTCTGTGACAACTCTCCAGGACCGATCATGGTCCCTTTGCCCTAAAGGGCTAACACCCATGATTTTAAGATCTCTGCCTCGGGCAGAGGCAGAACTATTAACATTCCTACATCCTCTTTCCCTGCTCATTCAACTTCAAACACCTTTAACACTTTCAACAACCCTTTTAACACTTCCTTTATCTTTCTCCAGCCTGTACTTCTCTAATGCCAACATCAAAGGTTCAGTCAGGGGCCAACTTAATTCCGTACCTTTTCCCACCAAGATGCTGAAACATCAGTATACAACATTTCATCCTGTTCTGCTTCTCACAAAACAACATTAACTGTAGCAAAATATTATAGTTTAAAGTTCCATTTAGGGGCCACTTTTCTCCACATTCCAGCTTATAAAGCGGCCACCACTGATTACGATATTTTATCAATGTTTTCCTGTTCACACTTCCACCGGCAGATCCTCCAATATCCTTCCAGTGACTTAAAACACATCCTAACACACTTTTCTTTAAAATTTCACTGCTTGTTTGCCCCCCCAGTTTCCAGTTTACACTTTCAGAATACACATGTTACTTACAAAAGCGTATCACAAAACGTATCACTCACAAAAATACGGGCACGCAATATCTCTCAGTAGCGATGTCACAAAACTACTATTACCAGCAATATTGCCAAAATCACAGTAACAATAGTCAGAGTCAAATTCCACATGCGATAAGTCAGAAAACCGAACTGTGTAACACCGTAACGATATCTTTCTTATAACAATGCCACGAACCTACTATTACCACCAGGAAAATAGCCAAAATCGCAGTAACAAGAACCAGAGTTAAATACCATACTCCATGAGTCAGAAAACCAAAATAGACAACACAATTCCAGATGGACCTTAAAGCCAGCTCCTTCCTTAAGGTTCCCAAACATGTACTTATGGTGCTAACCACAAAGTATATACCAAACACTGCCTCGCAGAAGATCACCTTCTGACTTACAGACAGTTCCAGATGACCGGTCTACCAGAAAACCAAACCAGAATAAAGAATATACTCACTTACAATGATGGGGTCCTTGTCTGCCTCCGCAGTGATCCGATGAGTCGAGGAGTCCCTCCGGGAAATCCCGGGGGTACCCTAGGGAGTCCTGTTCCCAGCGGGTCCTGCGGTCCGGCAGAGAGGTTGTCCCATCTGGGTCGCCAAATTGATTCAAAGATCGAAGCCGAAATTCCTTTAAGTGGTATATTCTTTATTGCAGCGCTGGATGCACGGGGGATCTCTCCACCTATCGTGCATACCCAAAGCAGAAAGCAGTCTTGAATTTATACAATCAATCTATCAATATTCTACAAGCACCTATACATATGCATTACCTATCCCCGCCTTCCCTCGCTTCTCATGCTAATTAGCCTTTTGGCACCTTGCGCCTGCGCAGAGCCTTCCAAGAATTGTGGGCAGGGGTCTTTGGGACGTGGGCAGGGGTCTTTGGGAGGAAGACCCCGAGTCTTCCTCACAGTGTACTTTTCACCTTTGGTCAGGAATCTGCTGAATTGGCATGTTTCTTAATTGCAAGAGCTGGTTGTTGCTAATTCTCCCGTTTGTTGTATCTTTATAATGAATTCCAATGTCCAGTTTTGAGATTTATAGTCCTTACATTCGTTTCTCTGTCCGCCTGCCGCTTCCTTATCATGAGTTCCAGTGTCTTGTTTCGAGATATACAGTCCTTGTCTGGGGATTGTCCTTGCCTCCCCAATACCTCCTTAATCAATCCCCCCTTTTCTTTTCCCATGCAAATTCTTTTGCATCAGATACTTTCATTATTTACAGTAACACAACAAAGCAGGCATCTAAACAACATGCACACAAATATTCCTAACACTACTAATACGATGAGAGCAATGAATACTTGTTTCAACCATTGGAAATTGGGCAACCAGGAGGTTAACTTATTCCATAGTTCACTAAAACTCCATGAAAGATCGTCTTTACTGATCTCATGTAGGATCCTTGTCTGCTTCCATCTTTCTTCCAGGTCGGTAGAGATCCTTCCACTCTGATCTACATACATACAACAACTTGTGTTTATTACTGTACAGACTCCCCCTTGAGTGGCCAGTAACAAGTCTAGGGCCATCCGATTTTGGAATACTACCTGTGATAAACTAGATATCTCTTCTTGTTGAGCCTTTATAGCATCCAGAATTTTGTTTTCTAACTTCTCTATAATTGCAGAAATATTAACTATTGCCTTTTCCAATTCACTCACTCCTAACCATGGGATAAACCATCGCACAAAACTATGAAAAGGGGTGTGTCTCTCTACCAATGGATTGTTAATTTTTCATCTGATTCTCTGGATATGATTTCTCAAGTAACCTCGAGGCACTACATCATGTACTGTCATATTGGGGACTACCGCTCCAAGAGTGCAAGTTCCCTTCCAATTCTCAGGCAAGACCTTACGGGCTGTATCATTGCATAGCCAATACCACCCTTTTCCTTCTGGAACCGGCCAGCTGGTTGAATTTGCCCAGCCGCTAGTCGTACTAATATCAATTGTTCAATTACAAGATGTCTGATTTCCCACATAAGTAGTATCCGTATTTATACAATGCTGTTTTCCTATACCCTTAGGCGGGTTACACCTTTGTACACATACATAATAGGATTCTAACGGCATGAAGCTACTCACTTCTAGTTCCAAAACTGCTTAATATTTTCGACCCCGAGATGTGTTTTCCCACAAATTAGTCCAAGATAAGTTTGCAGGCAAGGGAATCCCAATTAACGATACACCCTTATTCCCATGCTGTGGCAGATGGGTGCATACCCAACAGTTCGTCTTATTAGTTACTTGAGAAATTGTTTGTATTAAGGTCAGGTGTAAGTTCTCATCCCAAGTTGCCCACCCCAAATCCGAGAACCGCACCCCTGCAATCATTAGGATCTGGAAAACCGTAATTTTGTTGGTCCAATTGGAGTGGTGGTCCATATCCTCGCCGGGGCCTTCTTCACCCTTGAATTGTGGATCCAAGCTGCTTGCTTCTTAATCTTAATGGCGGTGTGTGTTGTCAGTAATACTTGGTATGCTCCCATCCACTTTCCTTCCATTTTTCCTGCACGGGTTGTCCTGAAAAAGTCTTTATATATATATAATCCCCGAGCTTAAAGGGGTGGATTGGTTGATCCAACCCTCTAGCCCTGGTCCCTAAAACAAATTTATGTACTTTCTTTAATTGTTTCTGAAGTTCAGTTATATAAGCATATAAATATTCTGATCCTAACTGCGTTAGGTCCTCTCCACTAAATAGAAATTGCTATGGCCTTCCATATAAGATTTTGAAGGCACTCAAATTTCCTTTTATTCTAGGTTTAACTCTAATTCCAAGTAATGCTAAAGGGAGGGATTGAGGCCATGACAGATTAGCTTCTTATCCAATTTTAGCTATTTATTGTTTAATTAAATGCTTCATTTTTTCTACCTGTCCACTTGCCTGTGGTCTATAAGGAGTATGCAGTTGCCAATCTATCTTTAGAATCTTACTTATCTGTTCTACCACTTGTGCACAAAAATGTGAAACTCTATCAGAAGACATTGCTACTAGAATCCCAAAGCATGGTATTATTTCATTTAACAAGACTTTAACCACTTCTCTTGCTTTGTTTGTTCGACAGGGAAAGGCTTCAGGCCTTCCTGAAAACGTGTCAGTCAGAACCAGTAAATAATGATACCCCCCTTTTCTAGGGAGTTCGGAAAAATCAATTTGCCACTGTTGCCCCGAATAATTTCCTTTACCGATTATTCCAAATTTTATTCTATCCTTGGTATTGGGGTTATTGTGTAAGCAAATGCTCCATTGTTGAGTTACTTGTTTTATCATATCGTCCCACTAATGTCTGACTCGGGCTCTTATGCAGTGTGCCAGCTCCCCAGTGCGTTTTATTGTGTTCTGTAAGAACTACGGGCCATGTCAAACTAGAGGGTATTACTATGTGGTTATCTTTTAAATATACTCATCCATCTGGTTTCATTTTACCTTTCAAATCTTCAATTAATTTTAAGTCTTCTTTTGTATAATTTGGATATAGTTTGGATTTTACCGTCTGGTATCAAAGACAATGCCTTCACCTCAGTTATTTCAGCTGCCTGCTTAGCCTCTGCCAATCGATTTTCCAATTTCAAAATCGCTGTTCCCCTTTTGGTGTCCCTGACAATGCATGATAGCTACCTTTTCTGGTTGTTTTACAGCCTCTAACAATTTTAAAATTCCTTCAGCATACTTTGTGTTTTCACTGAGCGGTCAGCAATCCATGTTCTTTCCAAATTGCTCCATGAGCATGTACCACGCCGAATGTATATTTAGAATCTGTCCAAATATTTACCCTTTTTCCCGCTGCCAGTTCCAATGCTCTCGTGAGAGCAACTATCTCCGCCTTTTGAGCTGATGTTCCAGGGGGTAAAGGCTTAGACTCGATTACCTGCTGAGTAGTTGTTATAGCATATCCAGCTTTACGTTGTCTTTGCGTAACAAAACTGCTCCCATCCGGGAACCAAGTTTCTTCCGCATCTTCCATGGGCTCCTCCTTAAGGTCTGGTCGGCTGGAATACACAGTCCCTGTAGTTTCTAAACAATCGTGAATCACAGCTTGTGCCGGAGCATCACTAAGAAAAGAGGCTAGATTCACAATATTAATTATCACAATTTCCACGTCGTCCTGTTCTACCAATATTGCTTGATGTTTCAAAATCATCAATTCTTGTTTAAGTTGTTTAAAGACTTTTTGTGCTTCTCCAGTCCAGACTAACTTTGACTGGTTAATCTTTATCAATTCACATAGAGGCTTTACCAATAGTCCATAATTATAAATCCAAAGGCGACACCAACCTGTCATTCCTAAAAAGGTTTGTAGCTCCTTTACCATTTGAGGTTCTGGAGTCCGGCAAATGACTTCCTTATGTTCAGTTCCTAGTTCTCGTTGTCCTTCCAAAATGTCAAATCCCAGATAGGTCACACTTTGTTGAGCCAGCTGGACTTTCTGTCAAGAGACTTGATATCCATTTAAACCCAGAAAATTAAGACGACTTATAGTCCATTGAATCCAACTCCCTTTAGTCTCGGTAGCTATTAAGAGATCATCTACATATTGTAACAAAGCACCTTCAGTGTCCGGAGGTATCCATGTTTCGAGTTCCCTTGCTAATTGGTTTCCAAAAATAGTGGGGCTATTCTTGAATCCTTGAGGTAGTAATGTCCACGTAAGCTGCGTCTTTCTGCCTGAATCGGGATTTTCCCATTCAAAGGCGAATAGGTTTTGGCTTTCTGTGGCTAAGCCTAGGCAGAAGAAGGCATCTTTTAAACCCAGTACGGTAAACCAGACTTGACTATTCTTTAATTTAGTCAGCAAAGTATAAGGGTTTGCCACTACTGGATGTATATCCTCAGTGATTTTATTTATGGCCCTCAAATCCTGAACTAGCCTATAGCTTTTTCATCTGCCTTTTTAATTGGCAATATGGGTGCATTGTATTCTGATTCGCATTCAATCAATAATCCATACTGTAAAAATTTATCAATTATCTCTTTAATTCCTTTCCTATCTTCTATCCTCAAAGGATATTACTTAACCTTAACGGGTTTCTCTCCTGGCTTTAATTTAATAATTAGTAAGGTCACATTTTTAGCTCTTCCAGGGACTTCGGTAGCCCAAACTCCTGGACATACTTGATCTGTGATCTCTAAAGGTATTTCACTTTTAGGGTCAGTTTGTATTAGTGCCAAGCTTAACACATTTATTAGTTGTTCTTCTCCTCTTCTTAATTCCATTTTCCCTTTTTCAAAGACAATTTCTGCTCCTACTTGCTCTAATAAATCTCTACCTAAGAGTGCCCATGAGGAGCTAGGCATAGATAAAAATCTGTGTATGCCCCATTGTTTCCCTAACTTGTACTTCAAAGGTTCACAAAAATAAGCCTTTTCGGTTACACCTTGTCCTGGTTTCAGTTAGAACAGAGTTAATTTTCTTCCTAGTACCTGGGAGAATGCTATGTTTTGGCCTAGGATGAGAAGAGTGCTGATAACAGCCCGATGTTTTAATTGTTGCAGAGCAGTGCTTATACCAAGCCAAGGACATCTCAGCTTCTTGCTCTGTCCTGCCAACAGGCAGGCTGGGGGTGCAGTAAGAGCTGGGAGGGGACAGACCCAGGACAGGTGACCCAAACTACCAAAGGGGTATTCCATAGCATCTGACGTCAGGCTAAACAATACATAGGGGTGGCTAGCCAGGGGGAGGGGGCCGGACTGCTCGGGGTTAGGCTGGGCATCGGTCAGCGGGTGGTGAGCAATTGCATTGTGCATCACTAGTTTGTACACATTATTAGTAGTGGTACTATTATCATCATTGTATTATTATTATTATTATTATTATTATTATTATTATTATTATTATTATTATTATTATTATTTTGTCTTATTAAACTGTCTTTATCTCAACTCACGGGCTTCACTTTCCATTTCTCTCCCCCGTCCCAGAGAGGGAGGGGGAGGGGGAGCGAACAGCTGCGTGGTGTTTAGCTGCCGGCCGGGTTAAAACACGACACACCTTTTACCCTAACATAATAATTCTGTGAAGGCATTAATGCTTGATTTAGAACTGAACACGTTGCCCCATAGCAATAAGAAATTTCACTTCCATTCCTCCCCTAGCTTCATTATAACCAGTGGAGGATCCGCTAGGGTAGATTCCCCAGGTCCCCGTTATTCCTGTTGAAATCAGGGGTTGATTACCCTAGGAAAAGGCTAGTCAATTTGTCCCCCAAAGCCAGGTCCAAACCGTTTTGTTTTATTTATTTATTTATTTATTTATTTTCATTACATTTCGGAGTTGGTCCAAAAATTCCATAGGGCTTTCTTTTAGACCTTGTTGGAAGCATATTCTCAATTCCCAATTCATCCAGGTTTTAGTATTTACTTAACCGTTCATAATTTTCAGGATGATTCGGGTCTTAGTGGGGGTCGGTCAGGGGAATGCAATTGTCCACAGTTCCCTGAACGGTCCCATCAGCAATCTGAGCTCGCACATGAACTCAGGTTGTTTTAAGAGTTGACCTCTTTTCTGTTTCTGTGACAACTCTCCAGGACCGATCATGGTCCCTTTGCCCTAAAGGGCTAACACCCATGATTTTAAGATCTCTGCCTCGGGCAGAGGCAGAACTATTAACATTCCTACATCCTCTTTCCCTGCTCATTCAACTTCAAACACCTTTAACACTTTCAACAACCCTTTTAACACTTCCTTTATCTTTCTCCAGCCTGTACTTCTCTAATGCCAACATCAAAGGTTCAGTCAGGGGCCAACTTAATTCCGTACCTTTTCCCACCAAGATGCTGAAACATCAGTATACAACATTTCATCCTGTTCTGCTTCTCACAAAACAACATTAACTGTAGCAAAATATTATAGTTTAAAGTTCCATTTAGGGGCCACTTTTCTCCACATTCCAGCTTATAAAGCGGCCACCACTGATTACGATATTTTATCAATGTTTTCCTGTTCACACTTCCACCGGCAGATCCTCCAATATCCTTCCAGTGACTTAAAACACATCCTAACACACTTTTCTTTAAAATTTCACTGCTTGTTTGCCCCCCCAGTTTCCAGTTTACACTTTCAGAATACACATGTTACTTACAAAAGCGTATCACAAAACGTATCACTCACAAAAATACGGGCACGCAATATCTCTCAGTAGCGATGTCACAAAACTACTATTACCAGCAATATTGCCAAAATCACAGTAACAATAGTCAGAGTCAAATTCCACATGCGATAAGTCAGAAAACCGAACTGTGTAACACCGTAACGATATCTTTCTTATAACAATGCCACGAACCTACTATTACCACCAGGAAAATAGCCAAAATCGCAGTAACAAGAACCAGAGTTAAATACCATACTCCATGAGTCAGAAAACCAAAATAGACAACACAATTCCAGATGGACCTTAAAGCCAGCTCCTTCCTTAAGGTTCCCAAACATGTACTTATGGTGCTAACCACAAAGTATATACCAAACACTGCCTCGCAGAAGATCACCTTCTGACTTACAGACAGTTCCAGATGACCGGTCTACCAGAAAACCAAACCAGAATAAAGAATATACTCACTTACAATGATGGGGTCCTTGTCTGCCTCCGCAGTGATCCGATGAGTCGAGGAGTCCCTCCGGGAAATCCCGGGGGTACCCTAGGGAGTCCTGTTCCCAGCGGGTCCTGCGGTCCGGCAGAGAGGTTGTCCCATCTGGGTCGCCAAATTGATTCAAAGATCGAAGCCGAAATTCCTTTAAGTGGTATATTCTTTATTGCAGCGCTGGATGCACGGGGGATCTCTCCACCTATCGTGCATACCCAAAGCAGAAAGCAGTCTTGAATTTATACAATCAATCTATCAATATTCTACAAGCACCTATACATATGCATTACCTATCCCCGCCTTCCCTCGCTTCTCATGCTAATTAGCCTTTTGGCACCTTGCGCCTGCGCAGAGCCTTCCAAGAATTGTGGGCAGGGGTCTTTGGGACGTGGGCAGGGGTCTTTGGGAGGAAGACCCCGAGTCTTCCTCACAGTGTACTTTTCACCTTTGGTCAGGAATCTGCTGAATTGGCATGTTTCTTAATTGCAAGAGCTGGTTGTTGCTAATTCTCCCGTTTGTTGTATCTTTATAATGAATTCCAATGTCCAGTTTCGACAGTCATAGTCCTTACATTCGTTTCTCTGTCCGCCTGCCGCTTCCTTATCATGAGTTCCAGTGTCTTGTTTCGAGATATACAGTCCTTGTCTGGGGATTGTCCTTGCCTCCCCAATACCTCCTTAATCAATCCCCCCTTTTCTTTTCCCATGCAAATTCTTTTGCATCAGATACTTTCATTATTTACAGTAACACAACAAAGCAGGCATCTAAACAACATGCACACAAATATTCCTAACACTACTAATACGATGAGAGCAATGAATACTTGTTTCAACCATTGGAAATTGGGCAACCAGGAGGTTAACTTATTCCATAGTTCACTAAAACTCCATGAAAGATCGTCTTTACTGATCTCATGTAGGATCCTTGTCTGCTTCCATCTTTCTTCCAGGTCGGTAGAGATCCTTCCACTCTGATCTACATACATACAACAACTTGTGTTTATTACTGTACAGACTCCCCCTTGAGTGGCCAGTAACAAGTCTAGGGCCATCCGATTTTGGAATACTACCTGTGATAAACTAGATATCTCTTCTTGTTGAGCCTTTATAGCATCCAGAATTTTGTTTTCTAACTTCTCTATAATTGCAGAAATATTAACTATTGCCTTTTCCAATTCACTCACTCCTAACCATGGGATAAACCATCGCACAAAACTATGAAAAGGGGTGTGTCTCTCTACCAATGGATTGTTAATTTTTCATCTGATTCTCTGGATATGATTTCTCAAGTAACCTCGAGGCACTACATCATGTACTGTCATATTGGGGACTACCGCTCCAAGAGTGCAAGTTCCCTTCCAATTCTCAGGCAAGACCTTACGGGCTGTATCATTGCATAGCCAATACCACCCTTTTCCTTCTGGAACCGGCCAGCTGGTTGAATTTGCCCAGCCGCTAGTCGTACTAATATCAATTGTTCAATTACAAGATGTCTGATTTCCCACATAAGTAGTATCCGTATTTATACAATGCTGTTTTCCTATACCCTTAGGCGGGTTACACCTTTGTACACATACATAATAGGATTCTAACGGCATGAAGCTACTCACTTCTAGTTCCAAAACTGCTTAATATTTTCGACCCCGAGATGTGTTTTCCCACAAATTAGTCCAAGATAAGTTTGCAGGCAAGGGAATCCCAATTAACGATACACCCTTATTCCCATGCTGTGGCAGATGGGTGCATACCCAACAGTTCGTCTTATTAGTTACTTGAGAAATTGTTTGTATTAAGGTCAGGTGTAAGTTCTCATCCCAAGTTGCCCACCCCAAATCCGAGAACCGCACCCCTGCAATCATTAGGATCTGGAAAACCGTAATTTTGTTGGTCCAATTGGAGTGGTGGTCCATATCCTCGCCGGGGCCTTCTTCACCCTTGAATTGTGGATCCAAGCTGCTTGCTTCTTAATCTTAATGGCGGTGTGTGTTGTCAGTAATACTTGGTATGCTCCCATCCACTTTCCTTCCATTTTTCCTGCACGGGTTGTCCTGAAAAAGTCTTTATATATATATAATCCCCGAGCTTAAAGGGGTGGATTGGTTGATCCAACCCTCTAGCCCTGGTCCCTAAAACAAATTTATGTACTTTCTTTAATTGTTTCTGAAGTTCAGTTATATAAGCATATAAATATTCTGATCCTAACTGCGTTAGGTCCTCTCCACTAAATAGAAATTGCTATGGCCTTCCATATAAGATTTTGAAGGCACTCAAATTTCCTTTTATTCTAGGTTTAACTCTAATTCCAAGTAATGCTAAAGGGAGGGATTGAGGCCATGACAGATTAGCTTCTTATCCAATTTTAGCTATTTATTGTTTAATTAAATGCTTCATTTTTTCTACCTGTCCACTTGCCTGTGGTCTATAAGGAGTATGCAGTTGCCAATCTATCTTTAGAATCTTACTTATCTGTTCTACCACTTGTGCACAAAAATGTGAAACTCTATCAGAAGACATTGCTACTAGAATCCCAAAGCATGGTATTATTTCATTTAACAAGACTTTAACCACTTCTCTTGCTTTGTTTGTTCGACAGGGAAAGGCTTCAGGCCTTCCTGAAAACGTGTCAGTCAGAACCAGTAAATAATGATACCCCCCTTTTCTAGGGAGTTCTGAAAAATCAATTTGCCACTGTTGCCCCGAATAATTTCCTTTACCGATTATTCCAAATTTTATTCTATCCTTGGTATTGGGGTTATTGTGTAAGCAAATGCTCCATTGTTGAGTTACTTGTTTTATCATATCGTCCCACTAATGTCTGACTCGGGCTCTTATGCAGTGTGCCAGCTCCCCAGTGCGTTTTATTGTGTTCTGTAAGAACTACGGGCCATGTCAAACTAGAGGGTATTACTATGTGGTTATCTTTTAAATATACTCATCCATCTGGTTTCATTTTACCTTTCAAATCTTCAATTAATTTTAAGTCTTCTTTTGTATAATTTGGATATAGTTTGGATTTTACCGTCTGGTATCAAAGACAATGCCTTCACCTCAGTTATTTCAGCTGCCTGCTTAGCCTCTGCCAATCGATTTTCCAATTTCAAAATCGCTGTTCCCCTTTTGGTGTCCCTGACAATGCATGATAGCTACCTTTTCTGGTTGTTTTACAGCCTCTAACAATTTTAAAATTCCTTCAGCATACTTTGTGTTTTCACTGAGCGGTCAGCAATCCATGTTCTTTCCAAATTGCTCCATGAGCATGTACCACGCCGAATGTATATTTAGAATCTGTCCAAATATTTACCCTTTTTCCCGCTGCCAGTTCCAATGCTCTCGTGAGAGCAACTATCTCCGCCTTTTGAGCTGATGTTCCAGGGGGTAAAGGCTTAGACTCGATTACCTGCTGAGTAGTTGTTATAGCATATCCAGCTTTACGTTGTCTTTGCGTAACAAAACTGCTCCCATCCGGGAACCAAGTTTCTTCCGCATCTTCCATGGGCTCCTCCTTAAGGTCTGGTCGGCTGGAATACACAGTCCCTGTAGTTTCTAAACAATCGTGAATCACAGCTTGTGCCGGAGCATCACTAAGAAAAGAGGCTAGATTCACAATATTAATTATCACAATTTCCACGTCGTCCTGTTCTACCAATATTGCTTGATGTTTCAAAATCATCAATTCTTGTTTAAGTTGTTTAAAAACTTTTTGTGCTTCTCCAGTCCAGACTAACTTTGACTGGTTAATCTTTATCAATTCACATAGAGGCTTTACCAATAGTCCATAATTATAAATCCAAAGGCGACACCAACCTGTCATTCCTAAAAAGGTTTGTAGCTCCTTTACCATTTGAGGTTCTGGAGTCCGGCAAATGACTTCCTTATGTTCAGTTCCTAGTTCTCGTTGTCCTTCCAAAATGTCAAATCCCAGATAGGTCACACTTTGTTGAGCCAGCTGGACTTTCTGTCAAGAGACTTGATATCCATTTAAACCCAGAAAATTAAGACGACTTATAGTCCATTGAATCCAACTCCCTTTAGTCTCGGTAGCTATTAAGAGATCATCTACATATTGTAACAAAGCACCTTCAGTGTCCGGAGGTATCCATGTTTCGAGTTCCCTTGCTAATTGGTTTCCAAAAATAGTGGGGCTATTCTTGAATCCTTGAGGTAGTAATGTCCACGTAAGCTGCGTCTTTCTGCCTGAATCGGGATTTTCCCATTCAAAGGCGAATAGGTTTTGGCTTTCTGTGGCTAAGCCTAGGCAGAAGAAGGCATCTTTTAAACCCAGTACGGTAAACCAGACTTGACTATTCTTTAATTTAGTCAGCAAAGTATAAGGGTTTGCCACTACTGGATGTATATCCTCAGTGATTTTATTTATGGCCCTCAAATCCTGAACTAGCCTATAGCTTTTTCATCTGCCTTTTTAATTGGCAATATGGGTGCATTGTATTCTGATTCGCATTCAATCAATAATCCATACTGTAAAAATTTATCAATTATCTCTTTAATTCCTTTCCTATCTTCTATCCTCAAAGGATATTACTTAACCTTAACGGGTTTCTCTCCTGGCTTTAATTTAATAATTAGTAAGGTCACATTTTTAGCTCTTCCAGGGACTTCGGTAGCCCAAACTCCTGGACATACTTGATCTGTGATCTCTAAAGGTATTTCACTTTTAGGGTCAGTTTGTATTAGTGCCAAGCTTAACACATTTATTAGTTGTTCTTCTCCTCTTCTTAATTCCATTTTCCCTTTTTCAAAGACAATTTCTGCTCCTACTTGCTCTAATAAATCTCTACCTAAGAGTGCCCATGAGGAGCTAGGCATAGATAAAAATCTGTGTATGCCCCATTGTTTCCCTAACTTGTACTTCAAAGGTTCACAAAAATAAGCCTTTTCGGTTACACCTTGTCCTGGTTTCAGTTAGAACAGAGTTAATTTTCTTCCTAGTACCTGGGAGAATGCTATGTTTTGGCCTAGGATGAGAAGAGTGCTGATAACAGCCCGATGTTTTAATTGTTGCAGAGCAGTGCTTATACCAAGCCAAGGACATCTCAGCTTCTTGCTCTGTCCTGCCAACAGGCAGGCTGGGGGTGCAGTAAGAGCTGGGAGGGGACAGACCCAGGACAGGTGACCCAAACTACCAAAGGGGTATTCCATAGCATCTGACGTCAGGCTAAACAATACATAGGGGTGGCTAGCCAGGGGGAGGGGGCCGGACTGCTCGGGGTTAGGCTGGGCATCGGTCAGCGGGTGGTGAGCAATTGCATTGTGCATCACTAGTTTGTACACATTATTAGTAGTGGTACTATTATCATCATTGTATTATTATTATTATTATTATTATTATTATTATTATTATTATTATTATTATTATTATTATTATTTTGTCTTATTAAACTGTCTTTATCTCAACTCACGGGCTTCACTTTCCATTTCTCTCCCCCGTCCCAGAGAGGGAGGGGGAGGGGGAGCGAACAGCTGCGTGGTGTTTAGCTGCCGGCCGGGTTAAAACACGACACACCTTTTACCCTAACATAATAATTCTGTGAAGGCATTAATGCTTGATTTAGAACTGAACACGATGCCCCATAGCAATAAGAAATTTCACTTCCATTCCTCCCCTAGCTTCATTATAACCAGTGGAGGATCCGCTAGGGTAGATTCCCCAGGTCCCCGTTATTCCTGTTGAAATCAGGGGTTGATTACCCTAGGAAAAGGCTAGTCAATTTGTCCCCCAAAGCCAGGTCCAAACCGTTTTGTTTTATTTATTTATTTATTTATTTATTTTCATTACATTTCGGAGTTGGTCCAAAAATTCCATAGGGCTTTCTTTTAGACCTTGTTGGAAGCATATTCTCAATTCCCAATTCATCCAGGTTTTAGTATTTACTTAACTGTTCATAATTTTCAGGATGATTCGGGTCTTAGCGGGGGTCGGTCAGGGGAATGCAATTGTCCACAGTTCCCTGAACGGTCCCATCAGCAATCTGAGCTCGCACATGAACTCAGGTTGTTTTAAGAGTTGACCTCTTTTCTGTTTCTGTGACAACTCTCCAGGACCGATCATGGTCCCTTTGCCCTAAAGGGCTAACACCCATGATTTTAAGATCTCTGCCTCGGGCAGAGGCAGAACTATTAACATTCCTACATCCTCTTTCCCTGCTCATTCAACTTCAAACACCTTTAACACTTTCAACAACCCTTTTAACACTTCCTTTATCTTTCTCCAGCCTGTACTTCTCTAATGCCAACATCAAAGGTTCAGTCAGGGGCCAACTTAATTCCGTACCTTTTCCCACCAAGATGCTGAAACATCAGTGTACAACATTTCATCCTGTTCTGCTTCTCACAAAACAACATTAACTGTAGCAAAATATTATAGTTTAAAGTTCCATTTAGGGGCCACTTTTCTCCACATTCCAGCTTATAAAGCGGCCACCACTGATTACGATATTTTATCAATGTTTTCCTGTTCACACTTCCACCGGCAGATCCTCCAATATCCTTCCAGTGACTTAAAACACATGCTAACACACTTTTCTTTAAAATTTCACTGCTTGTTTGCCCCCCCAGTTTCCAGTTTACACTTTCAGAATACACATGTTACTTACAAAAGCGTATCACAAAACGTATCACTCACAAAAATACGGGCACGCAATATCTCTCAGTAGCGATGTCACAAAACTACTATTACCAGCAATATTGCCAAAATCACAGTAACAATAGTCAGAGTCAAATTCCACATGCGATAAGTCAGAAAACCGAACTGTGTAACACCGTAACGATATCTTTCTTATAACAATGCCACGAACCTACTATTACCACCAGGAAAATAGCCAAAATCGCAGTAACAAGAACCAGAGTTAAATACCATACTCCATGAGTCAGAAAACCAAAATAGACAACACAATTCCAGATGGACCTTAAAGCCAGCTCCTTCCTTAAGGTTCCCAAACATGTACTTATGGTGCTAACCACAAAGTATATACCAAACACTGCCTCGCAGAAGATCACCTTCTGACTTACAGACAGTTCCAGATGACCGGTCTACCAGAAAACCAAACCAGAATAAAGAATATACTCACTTACAATGATGGGGTCCTTGTCTGCCTCCGCAGTGATCCGATGAGTCGAGGAGTCCCTCCGGGAAATCCCGGGGGTACCCTAGGGAGTCCTGTTCCCAGCGGGTCCTGCGGTCCGGCAGAGAGGTTGTCCCATCTGGGTCGCCAAATTGATTCAAAGATCGAAGCCGAAATTCCTTTAAGTGGTATATTCTTTATTGCAGCGCTGGATGCACGGGGGATCTCTCCACCTATCGTGCATACCCAAAGCAGAAAGCAGTCTTGAATTTATACAATCAATCTATCAATATTCTACAAGCACCTATACATATGCATTACCTATCCCCGCCTTCCCTCGCTTCTCATGCTAATTAGCCTTTTGGCACCTTGCGCCTGCGCAGAGCCTTCCAAGAATTGTGGGCAGGGGTCTTTGGGACGTGGGCAGGGGTCTTTGGGAGGAAGACCCCGAGTCTTCCTCACAGTGTACTTTTCACCTTTGGTCAGGAATCTGCTGAATTGGCATGTTTCTTAATTGCAAGAGCTGGTTGTTGCTAATTCTCCCGTTTGTTGTATCTTTATAATGAATTCCAATGTCCAGTTTCGACAGTCATAGTCCTTACATTCGTTTCTCTGTCCGCCTGCCGCTTCCTTATCATGAGTTCCAGTGTCTTGTTTCGAGATATACAGTCCTTGTCTGGGGATTGTCCTTGCCTCCCCAATACCTCCTTAATCAATCCCCCCTTTTCTTTTCCCATGCAAATTCTTTTGCATCAGATACTTTCATTATTTACAGTAACACAACAAAGCAGGCATCTAAACAACATGCACACAAATATTCCTAACACTACTAATGCGATGAGAGCAATGAATACTTGTTTCAACCATTGGAAATTGGGCAACCAGGAGGTTAACTTATTCCATAGTTCACTAAAACTCCATGAAAGATCGTCTTTACTGATCTCATGTAGGATCCTTGTCTGCTTCCATCTTTCTTCCAGGTCGGTAGAGATCCTTCCACTCTGATCTACATACATACAACAACTTGTGTTTATTACTGTACAGACTCCCCCTTGAGTGGCCAGTAACAAGTCTAGGGCCATCCGATTTTGGAATACTACCTGTGATAAACTAGATATCTCTTCTTGTTGAGCCTTTATAGCATCCAGAATTTTGTTTTCTAACTTCTCTATAATTGCAGAAATATTAACTATTGCCTTTTCCAATTCACTCACTCCTAACCATGGGATAAACCATCGCACAAAACTATGAAAAGGGGTGTGTCTCTCTACCAATGGATTGTTAATTTTTCATCTGATTCTCCGGATATGATTTCTCAAGTAACCTCGAGGCACTACATCATGTACTGTCATATTGGGGACTACCGCTCCAAGAGTGCAAGTTCCCTTCCAATTCTCAGGCAAGACCTTACGGGCTGTATCATTGCATAGCCAATACCACCCTTTTCCTTCTGGAACCGGCCAGCTGGTTGAATTTGCCCAGCCGCTAGTCGTACTAATATCAATTGTTCAATTACAAGATGTCTGATTTCCCACATAAGTAGTATCCGTATTTATACAATGCTGTTTTCCTATACCCTTAGGCGGGTTACACCTTTGTACACATACATAATAGGATTCTAACGGCATGAAGCTACTCACTTCTAGTTCCAAAACTGCTTAATATTTTCGACCCCGAGATGTGTTTTCCCACAAATTAGTCCAAGATAAGTTTGCAGGCAAGGGAATCCCAATTAACGATACACCCTTATTCCCATGCTGTGGCAGATGGGTGCATACCCAACAGTTCGTCTTATTAGTTACTTGAGAAATTGTTTGTATTAAGGTCAGGTGTAAGTTCTCATCCCAAGTTGCCCACCCCAAATCCGAGAACCGCACCCCTGCAATCATTAGGATCTGGAAAACCGTAATTTTGTTGGTCCAATTGGAGTGGTGGTCCATATCCTCGCCGGGGCCTTCTTCACCCTTGAATTGTGGATCCAAGCTGCTTGCTTCTTAATCTTAATGGCGGTGTGTGTTGTCAGTAATACTTGGTATGCTCCCATCCACTTTCCTTCCATTTTTCCTGCACGGGTTGTCCTGAAAAAGTCTTTATATATATATAATCCCCGAGCTTAAAGGGGTGGATTGGTTGATCCAACCCTCTAGCCCTGGTCCCTAAAACAAATTTATGTACTTTCTTTAATTGTTTCTGAAGTTCAGTTATATAAGCATATAAATATTCTGATCCTAACTGCGTTAGGTCCTCTCCACTAAATAGAAATTGCTATGGCCTTCCATATAAGATTTTGAAGGGACTCAAATTTCCTTTTATTCTAGGTTTAACTCTAATTCCAAGTAATGCTAAAGGGAGGGATTGAGGCCATGACAGATTAGCTTCTTATCCAATTTTAGCTATTTATTGTTTAATTAAATGCTTCATTTTTTCTACCTGTCCACTTGCCTGTGGTCTATAAGGAGTATGCAGTTGCCAATCTATCTTTAGAATCTTACTTATCTGTTCTACCACTTGTGCACAAAAATGTGAAACTCTATCAGAAGACATTGCTACTAGAATCCCAAAGCATGGTATTATTTCATTTAACAAGACTTTAACCACTTCTCTTGCTTTGTTTGTTCGACAGGGAAAGGCTTCAGGCCTTCCTGAAAACGTGTCAGTCAGAACCAGTAAATAATGATACCCCCCTTTTCTAGGGAGTTCTGAAAAATCAATTTGCCACTGTTGCCCCGAATAATTTCCTTTACCGATTATTCCAAATTTTATTCTATCCTTGGTATTGGGGTTATTGTGTAAGCAAATGCTCCATTGTTGAGTTACTTGTTTTATCATATCGTCCCACTAATGTCTGACTCGGGCTCTTATGCAGTGTGCCAGCTCCCCAGTGCGTTTTATTGTGTTCTGTAAGAACTACGGGCCATGTCAAACTAGAGGGTATTACTATGTGGTTATCTTTTAAATATACTCATCCATCTGGTTTCATTTTACCTTTCAAATCTTCAATTAATTTTAAGTCTTCTTTTGTATAATTTGGATATAGTTTGGATTTTACCGTCTGGTATCAAAGACAATGCCTTCACCTCAGTTATTTCAGCTGCCTGCTTAGCCTCTGCCAATCGATTTTCCAATTTCAAAATCGCTGTTCCCCTTTTGGTGTCCCTGACAATGCATGATAGCTACCTTTTCTGGTTGTTTTACAGCCTCTAACAATTTTAAAATTTCTTCAGCATACTTTGTGTTTTCACTGAGCGGTCAGCAATCCATGTTCTTTCCAAATTGCTCCATGAGCATGTACCACGCCGAATGTATATTTAGAATCTGTCCAAATATTTACCCTTTTTCCCGCTGCCAGTTCCAATGCTCTCGTGAGAGCAACTATCTCCGCCTTTTGAGCTGATGTTCCAGGGGGTAAAGGCTTAGACTCGATTACCTGCTGAGTAGTTGTTATAGCATATCCAGCTTTACGTTGTCTTTGCGTAACAAAACTGCTCCCATCCGGGAACCAAGTTTCTTCCGCATCTTCCATGGGCTCCTCCTTAAGGTCTGGTCGGCTGGAATACACAGTCCCTGTAGTTTCTAAACAATCGTGAATCACAGCTTGTGCCGGAGCATCACTAAGAAAAGAGGCTAGATTCACAATATTAATTATCACAATTTCCACGTCGTCCTGTTCTACCAATATTGCTTGATGTTTCAAAATCATCAATTCTTGTTTAAGTTGTTTAAAGACTTTTTGTGCTTCTCCAGTCCAGACTAACTTTGACTGGTTAATCTTTATCAATTCACATAGAGGCTTTACCAATAGTCCATAATTATAAATCCAAAGGCGACACCAACCTGTCATTCCTAAAAAGGTTTGTAGCTCCTTTACCATTTGAGGTTCTGGAGTCCGGCAAATGACTTCCTTATGTTCAGTTCCTAGTTCTCGTTGTCCTTCCGAAATGTCAAATCCCAGATAGGTCACACTTTGTTGAGCCAGCTGGACTTTCTGTCAAGAGACTTGATATCCATTTAAACCCAGAAAATTAAGACGACTTATAGTCCATTGAATCCAACTCCCTTTAGTCTCGGTAGCTATTAAGAGATCATCTACATATTGTAACAAAGCACCTTCAGTGTCCGGAGGTATCCATGTTTCGAGTTCCCTTGCTAATTGGTTTCCAAAAATAGTGGGGCTATTCTTGAATCCTTGAGGTAGTAATGTCCACGTAAGCTGCGTCTTTCTGCCTGAATCGGGATTTTCCCATTCAAAGGCGAATAGGTTTTGGCTTTCTGTGGCTAAGCCTAGGCAGAAGAAGGCATCTTTTAAATCCAGTACGGTAAACCAGACTTGACTATTCTTTAATTTAGTCAGCAAAGTATAAGGGTTTGCCACTACTGGATGTATATCCTCAGTGATTTTATTTATGGCCCTCAAATCCTGAACTAGCCTATAGCTTTTTCATCTGCCTTTTTAATTGGCAATATGGGTGCATTGTATTCTGATTCGCATTCAATCAATAATCCATACTGTAAAAATTTATCAATTATCTCTTTAATTCCTTTCCTATCTTCTATCCTCAAAGGATATTACTTAACCTTAACGGGTTTCTCTCCTGGCTTTAATTTAATAATTAGTAAGGTCACATTTTTAGCTCTTCCAGGGACTTCGGTAGCCCAAACTCCTGGACATACTTGATCTGTGATCTCTAAAGGTATTTCACTTTTAGGGTCAGTTTGTATTAGTGCCAAGCTTAACACATTTATTAGTTGTTCTTCTCCTCTTCTTAATTCCATTTTCCCCTTTTCAAAGACAATTTCTGCTCCTACTTGCTCTAATAAATCTCTACCTAAGAGTGCCCATGAGGAGCTAGGCATAGATAAAAATCTGTGTGTGCCCCATTGTTTCCCTAACTTGTACTTCAAAGGTTCACAAAAATAAGCCTTTTCGGTTACACCTTGTCCTGGTTTCAGTTAGAACAGAGTTAATTTTCTTCCTAGTACCTGGGAGAATGCTATGTTTTGGCTTAGGATGAGAAGAGTGCCGATAACACCCCGATGTTTTAATTGTTGCAGAGCAGTGCTTATACCAAGCCAAGGACATCTCAGCTTCTTGCTCTGTCCTGCCAACAGGCAGGCTGGGGGTGCAGTAAGAGCTGGGAGGGGACAGACCCAGGACAGGTGACCCAAACTAGCCAAAGGGGTATTCCATAGCATCTGACGTCAGGCTAAACAATACATAGGGGTGGCTAGCCAGGGGGAGGGGGCCGGACTGCTCGGGGTTAGGCTGGGCATCGGTCAGCGGGTGGTGAGCAATTGCATTGTGCATCACTAGTTTGTACACATTATTAGTAGTGGTACTATTATCATCATTGTATTATTATTATTATTATTATTATTATTATTATTATTATTATTATTATTATTATTATTATTTTGTCTTATTAAACTGTCTTTATCTCAACTCACAGGCTTCACTTTCCATTTCTCTCCCCCGTCCCAGAGAGGGAGGGGGAGGGGGAGCGAACAGCTGCGTGGTGTTTAGCTGCCGGCCGGGTTAAAACACGACATACCTTTTACCCTAACATAATAATTCTGTGAAGGCATTAATGCTTGATTTAGAACTGAAGACGTTGCCCCATAGCAATAAGAAATTTCACTTCCATTCCTCCCCTAGCTTCATTATAACCAGTGGAGGATCCGCTAGGGTAGATTCCCCAGGTCCCCGTTATTCCTGTAGAAATCAGGGGTTGATTACCCTAGGAAAAGGCTAGTCAATTTGTCCTCCAAAGCCAGGTCCAAACCGTTTTGTTTTATTTATTTATTTATTTATTTATTTTCATTACATTTCGGAGTTGGTCCAAAAATTCCATAGGGCTTTCTTTTAGACCTTGTTGGAAGCATATTCTCAATTCCCAATTCATCCAGGTTTTAGTATTTACTTAACCGTTCATAATTTTCAGGATGATTCGGGTCTTAGTGGGGGTCGGTCAGGGGAATGCAATTGTCCACAGTTCCCTGAACGGTCCCATCAGCAATCTGAGCTCGCACATGAACTCAGGTTGTTTTAAGAGTTGACCTCTTTTCTGTTTCTGTGACAACTCTCCAGGACCGATCATGGTCCCTTTGCCCTAAAGGGCTAACACCCATGATTTTAAGATCTCTGCCTCGGGCAGAGGCAGAACTATTAACATTCCTACATCCTCTTTCCCTGCTCATTCAACTTCAAACACCTTTAACACTTTCAACAACCCTTTTAACACTTCCTTTATCTTTCTCCAGCCTGTACTTCTCTAATGCCAACATCAAAGGTTCAGTCAGGGGCCAACTTAATTCCGTACCTTTTCCCACCAAGATGCTGAAACATCAGTGTACAACATTTCATCCTGTTCTGCTTCTCACAAAACAACATTAACTGTAGCAAAATATTATAGTTTAAAGTTCCATTTAGGGGCCACTTTTCTCCACATTCCAGCTTATAAAGCGGCCACCACTGATTACGATATTTTATCAATGTTTTCCTGTTCACACTTCCACCGGCAGATCCTCCAATATCCTTCCAGTGACTTAAAACACATCCTAACACACTTTTCTTTAAAATTTCACTGCTTGTTTGCCCCCCCAGTTTCCAGTTTACACTTTCAGAATACACATGTTACTTACAAAAGCGTATCACAAAACGTATCACTCACAAAAATACGGGCACGCAATATCTTTCAGTAGCGATGTCACAAAACTACTATTACCAGCAATATTGCCAAAATCACAGTAACAATAGTCAGAGTCAAATTCCACATGCGATAAGTCAGAAAACCGAACTGTGTAACACCGTAACGATATCTTTCTTATAACAATGCCACGAACCTACTATTACCACCAGGAAAATAGCCAAAATCGCAGTAACAAGAACCAGAGTTAAATACCATACTCCATGAGTCAGAAAACCAAAATAGACAACACAATTCCAGATGGACCTTAAAGCGAGCTCCTTCCTTAAGGTCCCCAAACATGTACTTATGGTGCTAACCACAAAGTATATACCAAACACTGCCTCGCAGAAGATCACCTTCTGACTTACAGACAGTTCCAGATGACCGGTCTACCAGAAAACCAAACCAGAATAAAGAATATACTCACTTACAATGATGGGGTCCTTGTCTGCCTCCGCAGTGATCCGGTGAGTCGAGGAGTCCCTCCGGGAAATCCCGGGGGTACCCTAGGGAGTCCTGTTCCCAGCAGGTCCTGCGGTCCGGCAGAGAGGTTGTCCCATCTGGGTCGCCAAACTGATTCAAAGATCGAAGCCGAAATTCCTTTAAGTGGTATATTCTTTATTGCAGCGCTGGATGCACGGGGGATCTCTCCACCTATCGTGCATACCCAAAGCAGAAAGCAGTCTTGAATTTATACAATCAATCTATCAATATTCTATAAGCACCTATACATATGCATTACCTATCCCCGCCTTCCCTCGCTTCTCATGCTAATTAGCCTTTTGGCACCTTGCGCCTGCGCAGAGCCTTCCAAGAATTGTGGGCAGGGGTCTTTGGGACGTGGGCAGGGGTCTTTGGGAGGAAGACCCCGAGTCTTCCTCACAGTGTACTTTTCACCTTTGGTCAGGAATCTGCTGAATTGGCATGTTTCTTAATTGCAAGAGCTGGTTGTTGCTAATTCTCCCGTTTGTTGTATCTTTATAATGAATTCCAATGTCCAGTTTTGAGATTTATAGTCCTTACATTCGTTTCTCTGTCCGTCTGCCGCTTCCTTATCATGAGTTCCAGTGTCTTGTTTCGAGATACACAGTCCTTGTCTGGGGATTGTCCTTGCCTCCCCAATACCTCCTTAATCAGCCTGCACACAATTATCTGAGAATGAAAGCTGCTTTCCAGTAATTCAGAAAGCCAAGTTACGTCTCAGCCTTGAGCATCTCGGGCTTTTCGGCCTGTCTGTAACATTTGGCACCAGCACTAATACTTTTTTTGGCATATGTTTAGCGTTTGGGGCCTGTGTCTGGGATTTGGGCCCTGTCTCGAACCACTGGGGCTTTGTCCTGGGTTTTGGAGCCTGCCTCTAGGGTTCAGGGCCTGTGATTAGGCTTTTGGGGTCTGTGTCTGGGGGCCGGTATCTGGGGGCAAGGGGGGAGCTGCTTGTAGACCCTAGGGGCCAGCATTGAGGGGGTTGGGAGCTGACTCTACACCTTTGGGGCCTGCTTCTGGGGGGGGGAGGGTTGAGACCAGCATCTGGGGGAGGGGTGGGAGCTCTTTGTATTCCTTTGGGTGGTGGGGGGGGGCGGAAGGGGAGGGTTGGTTGGGAGCTGCTTGTACACTGTTGGAGCCTGGGTTGAGGGAGGAGGTTTGGAGCTGCTTCTACACCTTTGGGCCTGGCATCGGGGGTAGGGGGTTGGGTGCTGGTTGTAGGGGCCTGTGTTTGGGGGGGGGGCTTGGGACCTGCGTCTGGGGGAGGGGTGGGAGCTGCTTGTACACCTTTGGGGCCTGCATCTGTGGGGGGTCAGGGCCTGTGTCTAGCGGGCTGGGAACTGCTTGTACAATGTAGGAATCTGTTTCTGCAGGGTGGCTGGGAGCTGTTTGTATAACTTTGGGGCCAGCATCTGGGGGTAGCTGGGAGCTGCCTGTACACTGTAGGGGCCTGTGTTTGTGGGGGGCTTGGGGGCCTCCCTCGGGGGGGGGGGGGGGAAGGTTGGGAGCTGCTTGTATAGGGTAGGGGGCCTGCCTGGCAGGGGTTTGGAGCTGCTTGTAGAATTTGGGTCCCTGTGTCTGGGGGGGGTTGGGGCCTGTGTCTCAGGGGTGTTGGGAACTGGTTGTACACCTTTGGGTCCTGTCTCTGGGGGCGGAGCTACTTGTACCCTTACCATAAGCCGTACTCTAACACATACTTCTACCAGTACCCTTACCGTAACCCTTACCTTTACCCTTACTCTTACCCTTACCAAAGCATTACCCTTACCCTTAACGTAAGCCTAAACCTTAACCTTATCCTTACACTTACACTCACCGTAACCCTTACCCTTTCTGCGACACTTACCCTTAGCCTAAATCTAAACCTTACACTTACCCTAACCCTAACACTTACCCTTACCATTACCCATATACTTACTCTTACCCTAACCCTAAATCTTACCCAAACACTTACCCTGACCCTTACATTAACCCTAAACCGTACCCTAAAACTTACACTTAACCTTAACCTTACGCTTAACCTTAACCTACTACTTACCCTTTCTTATCCGTCACCCTACACCTAAAATTAACCCTAATCATTACCCTAACACTTACCCTTACCCTAACCCTTACTCTAACCCTTACAATGACCCGTACCCTTACACATACACTTACACTTACTCTTACCCTAAACCTTACCCTTACCATAAGCCATATTCTAACAAATTCTACCCGTACCCTTACCCTTACCGTAATCCTTACCCTTTATGTTACCCTAAACCTTACCCTTACCCTAACACTTACCCTTATCGTAAACCTTACCCTTTCTGCTACATTTACCATTAGCCTAAATCTAAACCTTACACTTACCCTTACCTTAACCCAATACTTACCCTTACGTTTCCCTCACCCTAACCCTAAAATTAACCCTAACCATTATTCTAACACTTACCCTTACCCTAACCCTAACCCTTACTCTAACCCTTACCCTGACCCATACCCTTACACTCACCCTTACCCTTACATTACCCTAACTCTTACCCGTACCATAACCCATACCCTAACACATATTTGTACCCTTAACCTTACCGTTACCCTTACCCTTACTCTATCTGTTACCCTTAGGCTTACCCTTAACATAAACCTTACCATTAATCTTACCCTTACGCTAACCCTTACCCTTACCCTATCCCTTACACTTATCCTTATCCATACCCTTAACCTTACCCCAACCCTTACCCTTAAGCTGAACCTAACCCTAAACCTTACCCCAAACCTTTCCCTGAACCTTACATTAACCCTAACCCTTAACCTAAACCTTACACTTACTCTTAACCTTAACCTTACCCTTAACCTTAAGCTAGTACTTCACCTTACATTTTTCTCACCCTAATCCTAAAATTAACCCTAACCATTACCCTAACACTTAACCGTTACACTTACCCTTATTCTATCCGTTACTCTTACGCTTTCCCTTAACATAAACCTTACCCTTTACCTTACCCTTACCATAAGCCATACATCAACACTTACATGTACACTTACGCTTACACTTACCCTAGCAATTACTCGTACAATTACCCTTAACCTAACCATAAACATTAAGGATAAGCTTAAGGGTCACCCTTAAGGTTAACGTTATCCTAACACTTACACTTAAGTTCAGGGTAAGGGTTAGAGTAAGGGTAAGTGTTAGGGTAATGGTTAGGCTAATTTTAGGTTTAGGGTGAGGGAAACGGAAGGGTAAGTATTAGGTTAAGTTTAAGGATAAGGTTAAGAGTTATGGTAAGGGTTAGGTTTAATGTAAGGGTAAGGGTTTGGGAAATGTTTAGGATAAGGGTAAGAGAAGGGATAATGGTAAGGGTTGGGGTAAAGGTTTAGGTAAAGGGTAAAAATATGTATATTGTAAGGGTGAGGGGTTAGGGTAATGGTTAGATTTTATTTAGATTTAGGTAAGGGTGAGGGTTCGGGTAAGGTTTAGAATTAGGCAAAGGGTAAGTGTAGCAGAAAGGGTAAGGTTTAGGATAAGGGTAAGTGTTAGGATAGGGGTAAGGTTTAGGGTTAGCTTAATAGTAAGGTTAAGGGTAATTGTATGAGTAATTGCTAGGGTAAGTGCAAGCGTAAGTGTACATGTAAGTGTTGTTGTATGGCTTATGGTAAGGGTAAGGTCAAGGGTAAAGTTTTTGTTAAGGGTAAGCGTAAGGGTAACGGATAGAGTAAGGGTAAGGGTGAGGTTAAGGGTAACGGTAAGGTTAAGGGTACAAATATGTGTTAGGATATGGGTTATTGTATGGGTAAGAATTAGGGTAAGTATAAGGGTATGGGTCAGGGTAAGGGTTAGAGTAAGGGTTAGGGTTAGGGCTAGGGTAAGGTTAAGTGTTAGGGTAATGGTTAGGGTTAGTTTTAGGGTTAAAGTCCGGAAAACGTATGCGTAAGTATTAGGTGAATGTTAAGGGTAAGGTTAAGGTTAAGAGTAAGTGTAAGGTTTAGGGTAAGGGTTAGGGTTAATGTAAGGGTCAGGGTAAGGGTTGGGGTAAGGTTTAGGGTAAGGGTTAGGTTAAGGATAAGTGTTAGGGTAAGGGTAAGGTTAATGGTAACCGTAAGTGTAAAGGTAAGGGTTAGGGTAAAGGTAAGAATAAGGGTATGGGTAATGGTAAGGGTGAGGGTTAGGCTAAGGGTAAGTGTAAGGTTTAGATTGAGGCTAAGGGTAAGTGTAGCAGAAAGGGTAAGGTTTACGGTAAGGGTAAGTGTTAGGATAAGGGTAAGGTTTAGGGTTAGGTTAAGGGTAAGGGATAGGGTAAGGGTAAGGATAACGGTAAGGGTAACGGTAACGGTAAGGGTAACGGTAACGGTAAGGGTAAGGGTAACGGTAAGGGTAAGGGTAACGGTAATGGTAAGGGTAAGGGTTACGGTAAGGGTACGGGTACGGGTAGAAGTATGTGTTAGAGTATGGGTTATGGTAAGGGTAAGGGTTAGAGTAAGGGTTAGGGTAAGGGTAATGGTTAGGGTTAATTTTAGGGTTAGGGTGAGGGAAAAGTAAGGGTAAGTATTAGGTTAAGGTTAAGGGTAAGGTTAAGGTTAAGTTTTAGGGTTAGGGTTAATGTAAGGGTCAGGGTAAGGGTTCAGGTAAGGTTTAGGGTTAGGGTTAGGTTAAGGTTAAGTGTTAGGGTAAGCGGAAGTTGTATGGATAAGGATAAGTGTAAGGGATAGGGTAAGGGTAAGTGTTAGGGTAAGGGTAAGGTTAATGGTAACCGTAAGTGTAAGGGTAAGGGTTAGGGTAAGGGTATGAGTAAGGGTAAGGGGAAGGGGAAATCTAAGGGTCCGGGTCAGGGTAAAAGTTAGAGTAAGGGTTAGGGTTAGGTAAGGATAAGTGTTAGGGTAATGGTTACGGTTAATTTTAGGGTTATGGTGAGGGAAACGTAAGGGTATGTATTAGTTTAAGGGTAAGGTTAAAGTTAAGATTAAGTGTAAAGTTTAGGTTAAGGGTTAGGGTTAGAGTAAGGGTTAGGGTTAGGGTCAGGGTTAGGGTTAGGGTTAGGGTTAGGGTTAGGGTTAGGGTAAGGGTTAGGTTTAATGTAAGGGTCAGGGTAAGGGTTGGGGTAAGGTTTAGGTTAAGGGTAAAAGTAAGTATAATGGTAAGGGTAAGGGTGAGGGTTAGGGTAATGGTTAGATTCAGGTAAGGGTGAGGGTTAGGGTAAGGTTTAGAATTAGGCAAAGGGTAAGTGTAGCAAAAAGGGTAAGGTTTAGGGTAAGGGTAAGTATTAGGATAAGGGTAAGGTTTACGGTTAGCTTAATAGTAAGGTTAAGGGTAATTGTATGAGTAATTGCTAGGGTAAGTGCAAGCGTAAGTGTATATTTAAGTGTTGTTGTATGGCTTATGATAAGGGTGTGAGGAATGTTTTAACAACTCGTGTCCATAAAGAACAATTCTGTTTGAATCCTTTCTGCCTCTGGGCCCTGCACTGGCAATTCAATTCTTGAACCTCAGCTGCAGTGTGTCCCAGTCTCCCCCTCATTCTAGTCAATTTATCACTCCTTAAATTTATGAACCTGTTTGCTTTTGTTATTCCGGACTTCTATTTCTAACATTGCTATAGATGTGTCTGTGAATGGCTGGGGAAGAATGTTTTAATTACTCGTGAAGCTGTTTGTGTTTGATGTCTGGGAGTTTCAGAACAACTGATAACAACTAGTGACTGTTATGGGATACTATGCGGATCTTTGGTATCTGGTTAGGGGGGCCGAGAGATTAAGAGGAAGGAAAAAGAAGCTGAAGGATGGCTGGGAGACAAGTCTTGAAGAGAATGTTCTATAAACTTGGTATGGTGCCAAGTAAGTACAAAGGGGGAGAGGAAGACTACGAGCCTTCAGCATGAAAGACCCCTAGAGACCCCCAGAAGAGACCCCAGAGGAGACTGCACATGCTCCAGTAGGAGGGACTGCACCCCAGAAGCTAGTTTTAATAATCTATTTTTTTTTAGAAGTAGTAATGAATATGTATTAGTCTAGGAGCATAAAAATCAGCTGCTTGATGTAACCGGTGTGCGTCCTGGTGGAGCGGAGACTCCCGGTGCACCCAGCGCTGTTTGCTTACCTCTATTCCTTTATATTCTTTCAATAAATCCTATTTTTTTATTTAATCCTAATTTGAATCCTGAGCCATTTATAAAAATTTTGGGGCTCGTCCGGGATGGCTATAGTTCCTGAATTCTGATTTAATCTAGGAGAGGCGCCCCACCATTTGGTGGCTCCTGTTTGAGTCAGATCGGGACTAATGCCATCCTGAACCTGAATAAAGGTAAGCAAAGAATTTGTTTTGTTTTTTTTTTGAGCTCCCTTGCTGGCTGTTTTTTGCCTGTAATTCTGCGCGCGAAGATCCGGACGAAGATGACAAGGTCGTTTGGATACCGTTCGGTTGGATTCCGGTGTCCGGAATCGAACCGGATGAAGACGACAGTCGTTTGTGGATACCGTCTGGTTCGATCCCAGACGAAGACAGCAGAGATGCTTGTGGATACCGTCCAGTTGGATTCTGGATGAAGACGACTGATTCGTAAGATACCGTCCGGTTGGGTAAAGGTGCGGTTGCTAGTGTTTGTGTGTGAGAGTGTAACTGAGACTTCTAAAGTCCGTGTGGAGGTCTTTTTGTTTTCTCACCGGTTCTAATCTCCTGTCGGGGGTGCTGGGCTGGTGAAGAGAGGGATACGTGGGTGGGTGATAGGTCCTAAACCCCCTGCAAGACACTCTCACTAGGGGCAACCAAGGGCTGTGGGAATTGCCACTAGTAAAATTCCCGGATGGGTCAGATAAAATCGAAGACCAAGGACCAGAAAGGGAGCAAATTACCAGATATATGACCAAAAAGTCCATTACGAATAATGATTAGAAATTGGAACAACAGGGGCCCCAGAAAATTAAAGAGTAAATTAAAAATGATCCTGTATTATATGATAGAATGACCAAAAGAACTCTTAAGACCCCATGTATTTTGATCCACGGAGGACAGGGTCTGTCAGGCTTTGAACATTAATAGTAGAATACCCATGGATCCGGAAAAGAGCAAGCTGAAACATTGGAATTAGAAATTAGACAGCAATTGATTAAGAATGAATATGTGCTACATTTGTGCCTGTGCTGCACTTATACCACCAGACAACAGGAGCCTCTCGGACCCCGAGAACCAGATCAAAAACAACCTCATGGTTCGGACTTTAATCAAGGGGTCTGAGATAAGGAGGACTGCTCACAAAGGGACAGGTTAGGAATATGTATATGTATAGGAATGTTCATGTATATGTAACTCTTTACTAGAGCAATTTGCCACGTTAGGCGTGCACGACTTTGGTGGGACTACCCGCCCCGTGCTGCATGGAACTGAGTAAACATACCTACTTTACAATCTTACTGATTGTGGAGTCAGCTTTCTGTGAGTCATTTTGGTGAGCCAGGCAGGAGACACTCTGCTCGGCTGCGGGATCGGCTGCAGTGCGGACGCTCCTAGGTGCACCCTGAGCGTTTTTGCTCGGAGGGGACTCCACTCTCAGCTGCTCACCGCAGGAGCAAAGATCTCCTGAAACTGCAGACAAACGGTATGTTTTCAGCTGCTGGAGGGATACTAACTGGAGTGTTAATAATTGTATGTGTTTTTATGTATGTATTTTGTGTTGACATTTTGTATATTGTAATATTTGCATATTGTATGTATTTTGTGTTGAAAGTATTTGTGTAAATGTAAGGGTTTGAAACAAAGTGTTACAAGTCACTTCACGAAGAACACAGTCAGAGACAATACTTGTTTGGTTGGTTATCATTCTAAATTATATTCCTGTGGTATGAATGAGATGTGCTGGAGGCCTCCGTGTGCAATTGTGCTGTGTGAGTGAGACGCAGCGTTGCTGCAAAGCGAGTGCAGAGTTCCGATCCGTTGTTCCGTACTCTCCACAAGGGGAGTGGGCAGAGACGAACGAAGTGCTTGACAGACTGAAAAGAAGTGCTGTTTTATCCAAGTTTTGAGTGGTGGTGCCCGGTGTATCTTGTGTATCTTGTGTATCCTATTTTTGCTCTTAAATGTTTTGACTGTGACAAGAAAAAGGCAGGAGCATGATATGACATGCTTTCTGCAACATGTGAGGCCTGCACAGTCCGAGACCTGGACTCGCTGAGACCTGAACAGGCCGAGAGACCGGAGCGGCGCCGAGAGACTGGAGTGGCGCTGGGAGACCCGAGACACTACGGAGGGACTACCGCTGGACGGAGAGAGCCCTGAGAGACGCTGCAGAGCCACGGACGGCTCTGAGAGACACAGAATAGACCGAAGCCGGAAAACGCGGGGAATTGAAGTAATTGCGGGACATCCGAGATCGAGTTGCTACGGGAGACCAGAGGCGTCAGTGGACACCGGTAGCCGACCCTCACCGTGTGGCCAGTCGGCACAGAGCAGAGGGGCGGACATCAGGACCCTGCAGCCTGTCTGACGTAACCATGGAGGCAGCGGCAGCAGCGGCTGTGCTGCTTCACTCTAGCATTCTTTTTATAAAAGGTTTATCTTGCAATGCAAAAAAGACTATTAGTCCCCAGATCGGTGTTATAACTGTTACTAATGACGACTTAGCTCTATTGCAGGGCAGGAGTGCAGAGACGCAGATTACACTGCCAAATGACCACCAGCAGGCTCTTTCACAAACCTAAGGTTGCAGCTGGCACTGCCTGCAGCCGTATAGCAGACATTACACTCTCTTTCCTAACTAGTAATCATGTGTCTCATCCATTTGTGGTGAATGCTCAGTGGGTCAGTGGCAAAAAGAAAAGGAGGATGCCACTGACACTAACAGCATGGGTAATAGGAGTAGTATAAGTGACACAGGTGACGGTGCGAGGCGAGGCGCTCTGCCTGCTGCTCGCCTTCGCCTGACTGTGCACTGCTGCTGACGGTGCTAGAGTAAAATGTGAAGACTGCTCAGATGGCAGTGATGAGAGTGTTTGTGTGAAGAAGATGTGTCAAGAAGATGTGTGCTGAATCTGACTTTGTGTGCAACAGTGGTCTGTGTGTGCCAAACAGATGGCAGTGTGATGGGGATCTGGATTGTGAAGATGGGTCTGACGAAAGTGCTGAGCTGTGTCATATGAGAACAGTGTCATGGAAATGTGATGGTGAAAAAGACTGTGACAGTGGAGAAGATGAAGAGAATTGTGGCGATGTGATAGAGATCCTTATTGTAAGGATGGAAGAGATGAAGTTAACTGCCCTTCCTGGACCTGTAGGCCAGACCAGTTCAGATGTGAACTGTGTCCATGGGAGTAGGCAGTGCAGTGGTGTGAGAGACTGTCTGGATGGCACTGATGAAGCAAACTGTAACAATGTTATTCAGTGCTCTGGACCTGGCAAATTCAAGTGCAGAAGTGGAGAATGCATAGATATCAATAAAGTGTGTAACCAGCAGAGAGACTGCAAGGACTGGGGTGATGAGCCCCTGAAGGAATGCAACATAAACGAATGTGACTGTCCAGCTGTGAAACTGTGGAGATAGTGATGAATGCCAAAACCCTGTAGTCAAATCTGTATCAACCTGAAAGGCTATCAGATGAATCCTGCTACAGGAAACTGGAATTGGCCATACGGCAAAGCAAATTAAATAACTGTTATTTAACTTGTCAGAAGATAAAAAATAAAGTGTTTCAACAAGCAGCCACGGGAGGGAAGAATCACTGAACCCTCAATGTGAGGGACTGTACCTTGTTTTACTGACTACTGAAACAGCTGTGAGAACTGCAGAAAGGGACCCACACATCCAGAATAAAAGGACCAGTAACTACTGAAACTTGGAGGGTTGAGTCCGCTCCTGGGAAACTGAAACTCAAGCTAAGGGAGAACTAATATTCTGGCAACGAGGCTCTGCATGAATTAAGGATGCCAAATAAAGGGGACAAGCCTAAAGGGAGAAAAGGGAGAAGGCAAGACCGGGGCAGGACCCTCCACTGCGGTGTGTATGGTCTACCGAGGGAGGCAACCCCTATCGGT
This sequence comes from Aythya marila, assembly GCF_965140915.1. Lineage (NCBI taxonomy): Eukaryota > Metazoa > Chordata > Aves > Anseriformes > Anatidae > Aythya > Aythya marila. The sequence goes on along the minus strand of NW_028137052.1, from coordinate 254,645 downwards.
ATTGACTGCCGAATGAGAGGGCCTCGACCAGACTTCTCCCACACTAAGATCAGGTTGTCCTGAGAAAATAACATAAAAAACCTCTTTTTTAAACCTATATAAAATTGTGATTCGTTTTACAGGAGCTGGATCACCCTGACAGGCCGAACGGTAACACAAGCCTGAATCGACCCTGAAGGCGTTTGCCTATTATGATCCAGCTACATGGGCAGAAGACAGATCCTGGGGCTATAGGACCTCAGTATATATACTTAATAGAATAATTAGGTTATTAGCTGTAATAGAAATAGTTATAAATGATGAGAACTGATCTAAATGAGTTATAAAGATGAGAACTGCTTTGTATCAAAATTGCCTAGCTTTGGATTGTTTGCTAGCACAAGAAGGAGAAGTCTGGAAAATTTAACTTTAGTAATTACTGTTTAAAGATTGATGAAAAGGTGTTTCTTCCTAGTAACTGATAGAATGTTATGTTCTGGTTTAGGATGAGAAGAATGTTAATAATATGCTGATGTTTTAATTGTTTTTAATTGTTACAGAGCAGTGCTTACACCAAGCCAAGGACCAAGCCAAATTCAGCTTCTCACTGTCCTGCCAGCAGGCAGGCTGGGAGGAGGGCCAGACTGCTCGGGGTTAGGTTGGGCATCGGACAGCAGGTGGTGAGCAATTGCATTGTGCATCACTTGTTTCGTACACATTATTACTAGTAGTACTATTATCATCATTATTGTTATTATCTTCTTGTTTTTAACTCAACTCACAGGCTTCACTTTCCCATTTCTCTCTCCCATCCCAGAGAAGGAGGGGGGAGGTGAGCGAGCAAACACAAACCTGGAAGGATATGGAATGGGATTTATTTTCATGGCTGCCTGGTGGACCATGGGTCAAAAGAGTGTTATTTTTATTGTTATGTGGTGTAATTACGTTATTATTTGTACCTTGTATGATACCTGGTCTTACATTATTAATACACCGGGTGATAAATAGTACATTTGTAATAACTTCATTAAAAAAAGAAGGGAATATGTCAATTATGATGCTTAAGAATTGGACCCTCCAAGAATAAACTGATGAAATCCAATTATTAATAACAGAAGAGACACGAATTGGGGATGTTAAAAAGAAGATAAGGGATTGTGAGGAATGTTTTAACAACTCGTGTCCATAAAGAACAATTCTGTTTGAATCCTGTCTGCCTCTGGGCCCTGCACTGGCAATTTAATTCTTGAACCACAGCTGCAGTGTGTCCCAGTCTCCCCCTCATTCTAGTCAATTTATCACTCCTTAAATTTATGAACCTGTTTGCTTTTGTTATTCCGGACTTCTATTTCTAACACTGCTATAGATGTGTCTGTGAATGGCTGGGGAAGAATGTTTTAATTACTCGTGAAGCTGTTTGTGTTTGATGTCTGGGAGTTTCAGAACAACTGATAACAACTAGTGACTGTTATGGGATACTATGCGGATCTTTGGTATCTGGTTAGGGGGGCCGAGAGATTAAGAGGAAGGAAAAAGAAGCTGAAGGATGGCTGGGAGACAAGTCTTGAAGAGAATGTTCTATAAACTTGGTATGGTGCCAAGTAAGTACAAAGGGGGAGAGGAAGACTACGAGCCTTCAGCATGAAAGACCCCTAGAGACCCCCAGAAGAGACCCCAGAGGAGACTGCGCATGCTCCAGTAGGAGGGACTGCACCCCGGAAGCTAATTTTAATAATCTATTTTTTTTAGAAGTAGTAATGAATATGTATTAGTCTAGGAGCATAAAAATCAGCTGCTTGATGTAACTGGTGTGCGTCCTGGTGGAGCGGAGACTCCCGGTGCACCCAGCGCTGTTTGCTTACCTCTATTCCTTTATATTCTTTCAATAAATCCTATTTTTTTATTTAATCCTAATTTGAATCCTGAGCCATTTATAAGAAGGGTTAGGTTAACTTTAAGGTTTATGTTAAGTGTAAGTGTAAGGGTAACGGAGACAGTAAAGGTAAGGGTAAGGGGAATGGTAAGGTTAAGGCTACAAGTACGTGTTAGGGTATGGGTTATGGTAAGGGTAAGGGTTAGGGTAAGGGTAAGTGTTAGGGTAATGGTTAGGGTTAATTTTAGGGTTAGGGTGAGGGAAAAGTAAGGGTAAGTGTTAAGGTAATAGTTAAGGGTAAGGTTAAGGTTAAAAGTAAGTGTAAGGTTTAGGGTAAGGGTTAAGGTTAATGTAAGGGCCAGGGTAAGGGCTGGGGTAAGGTTTAGGGTTAGGGTTAGGTTAAGGGTAATGGGTATGGATAAGGATAAGAGTAAGTGTTAGGGTAAGGGTAATGTTAAAGGTAACAGTAAGTGTAAGGAGAAGGGTTAGGGTAAGGGTAAGAGTAAGGGTATTGGCAACGGTAAGGGTGAGGGTTACAGTAAGGGTAAGTGTAAGGTTTAGATTTAGGCTAAGGGTAAGTGTAGCAGAAAGGGTAAGGTTTACTGTAAGGTTTAAGGTTTCGGCTTAGGTTAAGGGTAAGGGTAAGGGTAAGGGTAATTGTACGAGTAATTGCTAGGGTAAGTGCAAGCGTAAGTGTACATGTAAGTGTTGTTGTATGGCTTATGGTAAGGGTAAGGTCAAGGGTAAGGTTTATGTTAAGGGTAAGCGTAAGGGTAACGGATAGAGTAAGGGTAAGGGTAAGGTTAAGGGTACAAATATGTGTTAGGGTATGGGTTATGGTATGGGTAAGAATTAGGGTAAGTATAAGGGTAAGGGTAAGTGTAAGGGTACAGGTCAGGGTAAGGGTTAGAGTAAGGGTTAGGGTTAGGGTTAGGGTTAGGGTTAGGGTAAGGGTAAGGGTTAGGGTAAGGGTTAGTTTTAGGGTTAAAGTCAGGAAACGTATGCGTAAGTATTAGGTTAATGTTAAGGGTAAGGTTAAGGTTAAAAGTAAGTTTAAGGTTTAGGGTAAGGGTTAGGGTTAATGTAAGGGTCAGGGTAAGGGTTGGGGTAAGGTTTAGGGTAAGGGTTAGGTTAAGGATAAGTGTTAGGGTAAGGGTAAGGTTAATGGTAACTGTAAGTGTAAAGGTAAGGGTTACGGTAAGGGTAAGAATAAGGGTATGGGTAATGGTAAGGGCGAGGGTTAGGCTAAGGGTAAGTGTAAGGTTTAGATTTAGGCTAAGGGTAAGTGTAGCAGAAAGGGTAAGGTTTACGGTAAGGCTAAGTGTTAGGATAAGGGTAAGGTTTAAGGTTAGGTTAAGGGTAAGGGATAGGGTATGGGTAACGGTAAGGGTAACGGTAAGGGTAAGGGTTACGGTAAGGGTACGGGTACGGGTAGAAGTATGTGTTAGAGTATGGGTTATGGTAAGGGTAAGGGTTAGGGTAAGGGTAAGTGTTGGAGTAATGGTTAGGGTTAATTTTAGGGTTAGGGTGAGGGAAAAGTAAGGGTAAGTATTAGGTTAAGGTTAAGGGTAAGGTTAAGGTTAAGTGTAAGTTTTAGGGTAAGGGTTAATGTAAGGGTCAGCGTAAGGGTTCAGGTAAGGTTTAGGGTTAGGGTTAGGTTAAGGTTAAGTGTTAGGGTAAGCGGAAGTTGTATGGATAAGGATAAGTGTAAGGGATAGGGTAAGGGTAAGTGTTAGGGTAAGGGTAAGGTTAATGGTAACCGTAAGTGTAAGGGTAAGGGTTAGGGTAAGGGGAAGAGTAAGGGTAAGGGTAGGGGAAGTCTAAGGTTACGGGTCAGGGTTAAAAGTTAGAGTAAGGGTTAGGGTTAGGGTTAGGTAAGGATAAGTGTTAGGGTAATGGTTACGGTTAATTTTAGGGTTATGCTGAGGGAACATAGCAACAGTGCGCGCAGTCGCAGAATATACCAGGATGTGCTGCGTAATCCCAGAATTAGCAAGGTATAAAAAGGGACCCTGGCAGGGGTGAGGTGCGTGCCGTTGGCGGAGCTGAGACTCCCCGGCTGCCCAGTGCTGTTTTGCTTGATGTTTGCTTACTCAATAAATTCCTTTCTATGATTAATACAATGCTCTCTGAAAATTAATTAAGGGGGCAACTTATAACACTTTGGACGCTCAAAACCCAAACCCAAAAACTTTGGATGCTCAAAACCCTATCCCGAAAACACTAGGACGCTCCAAACCCTATCCCAAAAACAGGACACTCAAAGCCCTAACCCAAAAACATTAGGATGCTCCAAGCCCTAACCCAAAAACATTCGGACGCTCAAAACCCAAACCCAAAACATTAAGATGCTCCAAACCCTATCCGGAAAACATTAGGAAGCTCAAAGACCTATCCCAAAAACTTAGGACGCTCAAAACCCTATCCTGGAAACACTGAGATGCTCAGAACCCTATCCTGAAAATTTAGGACGCTCCAAACCCTAACCCAAAAACATTAGGACGCTCAAAGCCCCAACCCAAAACATTAGGACGCTCAAAACCCTATCCTGGAAACATTAAGATGCTCAAAACCCTTTCCCGAAAACTTAGGATGCTCATTACCCAGACCCAAAATATTAAGATGCTCAAAACCCTAACCCAACTACTTAGGATGCTTGAAAGCCTATCCCAAAAAATTAGGGCACACAAAAGCCTAATCCCCAAAATTAAGATGCTCAAAATCCAAACCCCCAAAATTAGGATACTCAAAACCCTGGCCCTGAAGAACCTAACCTGAAAAAAAAAAAAAAAAAAAAAAAAAAAAGATCTTAAAACCCTAACCGTAAATAACTGACCAAAAATAAAACCTTAAGACTCTAACCCTAAAAAACATATCAACACTACAACCCAAAAAACTCTAATACCCTAACACGCTAACCCTGAAACCCTTAAAACCCTAACCCCCAAATCCTTAAAACCCTAACCGTTAAAACTCCAACCCTAAAAACCTTAAAATCCTAAACATAAACCCTGAAACCCCTTACCCTGAAACCCAACCCTAGTGCCCAATCCCTGAAACCTTAAAACCCTGAATCAATCTGTAGCAAATAGCATAGGCTGAGTCGAGGATCTCAGTACAGTAGCACTATTAGTCGAGATTACAATGGCGGGTGTCCCACAAGCAGGAGGGTGCCTACTAATTCCATACACAGTTTATACACTTTTTTTTTCTGCCGAGGACCGGGACCCTCCCCTGTTTCCCCTTTAACTGTGCTATTCAAGGTTCATAATCTAGCTGGTGCTTCACAGAAAATACACAGCTGCTGGCCTGTTACAAGTCACATTTCTTTTGAGGTTTTTACTCTTTGAGGTGGTAATGTTTCTTACGCCGTGATTTCCACCTAATTGCTGTAAGGATTCTGGTTGTCTGCGTTTTACAAGGTTGTCTGTTATAATAAATAAAAGTCCCAAATAGGATTACAATCAAAGTTTACAATTCACTGAATGAATAGAGGTAAGCAAACAGTGCTGGGTACGCCGGGAGTCTCTGCTCCACCAAGACGCGCACCAGTTATACACCAGTTACCTCCCTTAAGGGATATAGAGAAGCCCTCTCAGATACGTCCGTCCTACTTCTCCTGCATGCGGCCGGAGGTCGGTCTAATTCTGGTGCTGTTGGTGGTGGAAGCTGGGGCAACAGTGGTACTGGTGGCGATACCACAGCCACCGGAGGGGGAGCCGCCGGGGGTGGATTGTTAGGATATGGAGGTGGTAGCTTATCCAACGGCTCACGTTTATCTTCTTTTTCTTTGTCATGTTCTTCTTGTTCTTCAAATTTCTTATCTGCTTTTAGTGTAAATATTGAGGCTGGAAAAGGACGTGAAGTCCTCCTGATCCATAATCCTGCATAATCACTTTCTTCCTGGCTAAAAGGTTCCTTTGAATTAACATGGATATTTAAGGCCTGGCAAATCCAGTCTTCGAAGGATCCAAAAACAGGCCAAAAGACATGTAGTCTTAAAGGCTCCTTTGGCCATTCTGTCACACAATACTGGACCATTTTTAATTTACTTTTTCCTTTTCTGGGGTCCCTATCATTCCAATTTCTAATCGTTATTCCTAATGGACTTTCTGGTGGTATGACTGGTAATTTGTTCCCTTTCTTCTGGTCTCTGGTCTTTGATTTTGTCTGACCTATCTAGGAATTTTACTATGGCAATTCCCACAGCCCTTGGTTACCTTAGTAAGAGTGTCTTGCAGGGGGTCGAGGACCTATCACACACCCACAAATCCTATAGGAATCCCTTCGGTCCTTCACCGGCCAAGTCCCTCGCGGGAGATTGGAACCGCGGTTAGAAGACCTCCACAATCGCTTCGGAACTAAGTTCCATCTCAGTCACACTCTTACACACACAGGCAACCGAACCCCACCCAACCGAACGGTATACGCTTTAAATGCTTACGACTCCGTCATCTTCGATCGGATCTTCACACACACAATTATGGGCAAAATATAGTGCTGCAGCTGGCAAGGGAGCTGAAAAAAAGAATGAGAAACTTTGTTTACCTTTATTCAGGTTCAAGATGCCATTAGTTCCGACCTGACTCAAAGAGCAGCCACCAAATGGTGGGGGTGCCTCTCCTAGATCAAACCAGAAATCAGGAACCAAAGCCCTCCCGGATGAGCCCCCACTTGTAATAAATGACTGGGTCCCAAATAGGATTGCAATTGAAATTTACAATTTATTAAATGAATAGAGGTAAGCAAGCAGCGCTGGGTGCGCCAGGAGTCTCTGCTCCACCAAGACACACACAAGTTACATCAGGCGGCTGGTTTTTATGCTGCTAGGCTAATACATATTCATTACTACTTCTACAAAAGGCAGGGTTATTCTAATTAGTTCCCAGAATCCAAACCCTCCCACTGGTGCAGGCGCTATCAGTCTCCGGTGGTCCCTCTGGGGGCCGCTCGTACTGAAGGCTCGTAGTCTTCCTCCCAGGCTTTTCTCTTGTCCTTCTCCTTTGGCCATCTTGGCTGGGTGGCAGACACTTGCATAGTGTCCCATGCAACAGTTGTAATAGTTAGCAGTTATTCTGAAACCCCTTTGTTCTCTTATCCCCTGTTGACCCGAATTGCTGGACCATTCCTTTGCAAGATACAAGAACTATATATATTAACCACTCTGGTTTTCTCAGACTTTTCATCATATCATGCGGCCCTAGCATTGTTCCATATTGACACGAATCAGATGAACTCATTTCACACTGTTAAGCTGTCTTATCACTGCAAGCATATCTCAATACCACCTTCCTTCCCTCTACAGGATGTAACTGCGCAAAAACAACATTTTTATTCCCACAACCTTGATCCCCTTACCCTGAAATCCTTATTCCCCTTAAACCTAACAACTCTAACCACAACCCTAACCCTTATTATCAACCCCCTAACGCTAATGACACTGACCTTAATCCAAACCCCAAACTGCCCCTAACCCCAGACAACCAACAACGAAACACACACACACAAAGATGGAAACTACAAAAAAGGCAAAACCCTGGATACAGGCCCCAAATCACAAATACGCAACCAAAATGCTACAGAAAAGCCCCAGATGCAGGCCCAAAATGCTACTGCTAGGCCTCAAAAGCTCAAGATGCATCCCAAAGCAAATATGCAGACCCCAAACATTACAGAAAAGCCCCCAAACCCAGGCTGCACAAGTCTACAAGCAGGCCCCAAACTGCCAACAGAAGCAGGCACCAACCACACCCAGATGCAGACCCCAACTGCCCACAAGCAGCTCCTACCCCACCACCCCCTCCCAAGAACTGGACTCCACCCAGACACTGGCCCAAGACCCGGACCCGACCCCTGCCAACCCCCCTACCCTCCCCCCCGACACAGGTGTACAAGCAGCTCACAACCCGCCCCTTCAGAGACCGGTCCCACTCCCCCCACCTCCCCCAAGACATGGGATGCGGAGGTGTACAACCAACTCCCAACTCCCTCCCCCTAAAGGGAGGCCCCAAAGACCCCCAAATGGAGGCTCCTAGACTGAACAAGCACCTCCCAACTCCCCCAGGCACAGGCCTACCCCCCCCCCAAACACAGGCCACAAAGGTGTATAAACAGCCCAGACCCCCCTCCAAGACCATGGCCCCTAGAGTGTACAAGCAGCTCCCAACCACCCACAGATGCAGGCCCCAACCCTTCTCAAAAGGGAGGCACCTAGAATGCATGAGCAGCTCCCAACCCCCCTAAACATAGGTCCAAAAGTGCACAAGCAGCTCCCAAACCCCCTCAAATACAGACCCCAAAAGTGTACAAGTAGCTCCCCCCCCAGAGACAGGACCCAAAGGTGTACAACCAGTTCCCAACACCCCTGAGACACAGGCCCCAACCCCCCCCCAGACACAGGGACCCAAATTCTACAAGCAGCTCCCAAGCCCTGCCAGGCAGGCCCCCTACCCTATACAAGCAGCTCCCAACCCTCCCCCCCCCCCCCGAGGGAGGCCCCCAAGCCCCCCACAAACACAGGCCCCTACAGTGTACAGGCAGCTCCCAGCCACCCCCAGATGCTGGCCCCAAAGTTATACAAACAGCTCCCAGCCACCCTGCAGAAACAGATTCCTACATTGTACAAGCAGTTCCCAGCCCGCTAGACACAGGCCCTGACCCCCCACAAATGCAGGCCCCAAAGGTGTACAAGCAGCTCCCACCCCTCCCCCAGACGCAGGTCCCAAGCCCCCCCCCCAAACACAGGCCCCTACAACCAGCACCCAACCCCCTACCCCCGATGCCAGGCCCAAAGGTGTAGAAGCAGCTCCAAACCTCCACCCTCAACCCAGGCTCCAACAGTGTACAAGCACCTCCCAACCAACCCTCCCCTTCCGCCCCCCCCCCCCCCCCCCGCCCTTCCCCCGACACAGGCTCCAAAGGAATACAAAGAGCTCCCACCCCTCCCCCAGATGCTGGTCTCAACCCCCCCCCGCCCCCAGAAGCAGGCCCCAAAGGTGTAGAGTCAGCTCCCAACCCCCTCAATGATGGCCCCTAGGGTCTACAAGCAGCTCCCCCCTTGCCCCCAGATACCGGCCCCCAGACACAGACCCCAAAAGCCTAATCACAGGCCCTGAACTCTAGAGGCAGGCTCCAAAACCCAGGACAAAGCCCCAGTGGTTCGACACAGGGCCCGAATCCCAGACACAGGCCCCAAACGCTAAACATACGCCAAAAAAAGTATTAGTGCTGGTGCCAAATGTTACAGTGTCTGTAAAAAAAAAAAAGCCCAAAAGCCCGAGATGCTCAAGGCTGAGATGTAACTTGGCTTTCTGAATTACTGGAAAGCAGCTTTCATTCTCAGATAATTGTGTGCAGGCTAGATAGGATGGGGCTTCAGGCACCTCTTCATCTGAGGAAACACACTGCCATCAGGCACCGCTGTGCCAGACAAGCTTGTTCTGCTAGAACACCCTACTCAGATGCACTGTGGCATTCAAGTGAACTGCTTTCATGCAAATATAAGGACTGATGTTACAACCCACCTTGCCTGTGGCACCTGATGAACAGAAGAGTAAGCCACTGCAGCGCTTCAAAACCATCCCTGCACGTGCCGCTCCTTGTCGCTCTCTGGCCTTATCTCATATCCTTATCCACTTCTGTGGAGAGCCTGCCACGGCACCTGCAAAGCAAGACGGACACCTTTCATAGTCACCTTGTGCTACTTGGTCGTTCTGCTCCAACCCAGCTCATGACCAGCCCCTCTTCTTACACAGCTCTTCAGAGTGCAGTTTGCTCCTTTGAGCCTGTGCGAGACACCTGTGAAAGAAAAAGAAACGCATAGGCCGATGCAGCATCCAAAGACACAGCACAACTAGGTAAGTTACTCTCATCTGCTCCCTTACCTCTGCCGCTTACCAGCCCCCGAGGCAGATGCTTCAATCTACCCTCTTCAAACAGCTCCAACACCTCTAAAAGACAAAGAGGGGATGCTTAGAGGAACAGTGAGACCTACAACACAACAACTGCTACATCTGTTCCTCACTCACCTTGCCAGAGGCAGCTCTGCATGTGACGTCCCAGGTTGTACACTGCGTTACCTAACCCTTACCGTAACCCTTACCCTAACCCTTCTCACCCATACCATTACCCAAATCCTTACCTTTACTTTTTCCTTACCCTTACTCTTTCCTTTAACCATAACCTTACCCTTACCCTATAACTTACTCCAACCCTTCCCCTTACCTTCCCCTTCCCCTTACACTTAACCTAACCCTTACCCTTCTGCTTCCCCTAAACCATATTCTAACACTTTCCCTTACCCTTACACTTGCCCTAACCCTTTCTATTACCCTTACACTTACTCTTGCCCTAATCCTTGCTTGCACCCTTACACTTATCCTAACCCTTACCCTTACCCATACTCAAACCCTTACTCTAACCCTTACCGTGACCCGTACCCTTACCCTTACCCTTAACCTAAGCCTAAACCTTAAACCTTACTGTAAAGCTTACCCTTTCTCCTACACTTACCCTTAGCCTAAATCTAAACCTTACACTTACCCTTAGCCTAACCCTCACCCTTACCATTACCCATACCCTTATTCTTACCTTTACCCTAACCCTTACCTTTACACGTACGGTTACCATTAACCTTACCCTAACACTTATCCTTAACCTAACCCTTACCCTAAACCTTACCCCAACCCTTACCCTGACCCTTACATTAACCCTAACCCTTACCCTAAACCTTACACTTACTCTTAACATTAACCTAACCCTTAACATTAACCTAATACTTACGCATACGTTTTCCTGACTTTAACCCTAAAATTAACCCTAACCATTACCCTAACACTTAACCTTACCCTAACCCTAACCCTTACTCTAACCCTTACCCTGACCTGTACCCTTACACTTACCCTTACCCTTATACTTACCCTAATTCTTACCCATACCATAACCCATAACCTAACACATATTTGTACCCTTAACCTTACCCTTACCCTTAACCTTACCCTTACTCTATCCGTTACCCTTACGCTTACCCTTAACATAAACCTTATCCTTGACCTTACCCTTACCATAAGCCATACAACAACACTTACATGTACACTTACGCTTGCACTTACCCTAGCAATTACTCATACAATTACCCTTACCCTTACCCTTACCCTTAACCTAAGCCGAAACCTTAAACCTTACAGTAAACCTTACCCTTTCTGCTACACTTACCCTTAGCCTAAATCTAAACCTTACACTTACCCTTACTGTAACCCTCACCCTTACCGTTGCCAATACCCTTACTCTTACCCTTACCCTAACCCTTCTCCTTACACTTACTGTTATCTTTAACATTACCCTTACCCTAACACTTACACTTATCCTTATCCATACCCCTACCCTTACCCTAATCCTTACCCTTAACCTAACCCTAACCCTAAACCTTACCCCAACCCTTACCCTGACCCTTACATTAACCCTAACCCTTACCCTAACCCTAACTCTAATCCTAACCCTTAACCTAAACCTTACACTTAATCTTAACTTTAACCTTACCCTTAAACTAATACATACCCTTACGTTTCCCTCACCATAACCCTAAAACTAACCGTAACCATTACCCTAACACTTATCCTTACCGAACCCTAACCCTAACCCTTACTCTAACTTTTACCCTGACCCGGACCCTTAGACTTCCCCTTCCCCTTACCCTTACTCTTCCCCTTACCCTAACCCTTACCCTTACACTTACGGTTACCATTAACCTTACCCTTACCCTAACACTTACCCTTACCCTATCCCTTACACTTATCCTTATCCATACAACTTCCGCTTACCCTAACACTTAACCTTAACCTAACCCTAACCCTAAACCTTACCTGAACCCTTACCCTGACCCTTACATTAACCCTAACCCTAAAACTTAACCTTAACCTTACCCTTAACCTTAACCTAATACTTACCCTTACTTTTCCCTCACCCTAACCCTAAAATTAACCCTAACCATTACCCTTACCCTAACCCTTACTCTAACCCTTACCCTTACCATAACCCATACTCTAACACATACTTCTACCCGTACCCGTACCCTTACCGTAACCCTTACCCTTACCATTACCGTTACCCTTACCCTTAACGTTACCCTTACCCTTACCGTTACCGTTACCCTTACCGTTACCCTTACCCTTACCCTATCCCTTACCCTTAACATAACCCTAAACCTTACCCTTATCCTAACACTTACCCTTACCGTAAAACTTACCCTTTCTGCTACACTTACCCTTAGCCTCAATCTAAACCTTACACTTACCCTTAGCCTAACCCTCACCCTTACCATTACCCATACCCTTATTCTTACCTTTACCCTAACCCTTACCTTTACACGTACGGTTACCATTAACCTTACCCTAACACTTATCCTTAACCTAACCCTTACCCTAAACCTTACCCCAACCCTTACCCTGACCCTTACATTAACCCTAACCCTTACCCTAAACCTTACACTTACTCTTAACATTAACCTAACCCTTAACATTAACCTAATACTTACGCATACGTTTTCCTGACTTTAACCCTAAAATTAACCCTAACCATTACCCTAACACTTAACCTTACCCTAACCCTAACCCTTACTCTAACCCTTACCCTGACCTGTACCCTTACACTTACCCTTACCCTTATACTTACCCTAATTCTTACCCATACCATAACCCATAACCTAACACATATTTGTACCCTTAACCTTACCCTTACCCTTAACCTTACCCTTACTCTATCCGTTACCCTTACGCTTACCCTTAACATAAACCTTATCCTTGACCTCACCCTTACCATAAGCCATACAACAACACTTACATGTACACTTACGCTTGCACTTACCCTAGCAATTACTCGTACAATTACCCTTACCCTTACCCTTACCCTTAACCTAAGCCGAAACCTTAAACCTTACAGTAAACCTTACCCTTTCTGCTACACTTACCCTTAGCCTAAATCTAAACCTTACACTTACCCTTACTGTAACCCTCACCCTTACCGTTGCCAATACCCTTACTCTTACCCTTACCCTAACCCTTCTCCTTACACTTACTGTTATCTTTAACATTACCCTTACCCTAACACTTACACTTATCCTTATCCATACCCCTACCCTTACCCTAATCCTTACCCTTAACCTAACCCTAACCCTAAACCTTACCCCAACCCTTACCCTGACCCTTACATTAACCCTAACCCTTACCCTAAACCTTACACTTACTCTTAACCTTAACCTTACCCTTAACATTCACCTAATACTTACGCATACGTTTTCCTGACTTTAACCCTAAAACTAACCCTAACCATTACCCTAACACTTAACCTTACTCTAACCCTAACCCTTACTCTAACCCTTACCCTGACCCATACCCTTACACTTACCCTAATTCTTACCCATACCATAACCCATACCCTAACACATATTTGTACCCTTAACCTTACCGTTACCCTTAACCTCACCCTTACCCTTACTCTATCCGTTACCCTTACGCTTACCCTTAACATAAACCTTACCCTTGACCTTACCCTTACCATAAGCCATACAACAACACTTACATGTACACTTACGCTTGCACTTACCCTAGCAATTACTCGTACAATTACCCTTAACCTTACTATTAAGCTAACCCTAAACCTTACCCCTATCCTAACACTTACCCTTATCCTAAACCTTACCCTTTCTGCTACACTTACCCTTTGCCTAATTCTAAACCTTACCCGAACCCTCACCCTTACCTAAATCTAACTAAAATCTAACCATTACCCTAACCCCTCACCCTTACAATATACATATTTTTACCCTTTACCTAAACCTTTACCCCAACCCTTACCCTTACTCTTACATTAACGCTAATCCTTACAATAAACCTTACACTTACTCTTAACCTTAACCTTAGCTGTAACCTAATACTTACTCTTACGTTTCCCTCACCCTAACCCTAAAATTAACCCTAACCATTACCCTAACACTTACCCTTACCCTAACCCTTACTCAAACCCTTACAATGACCCGTACTTTTACACATACCCTTACACTTACCCTTACTCTTAAACTTACACTAACCCTTACCCTTAACTAAATCTAACCCTTACACTAAACATCATCCTTACCCTTACCATTATCCCTTCTCTTACCCTTATCCTAAACATTTCCCAAACCCTTACCCTTACATTAAACCTAACCCTTACCATAACTCTTAACCTTATCCTTAAACTTAACCTAATACTTACCCTTCCGTTTCCCTCACCCTAAACCTAAAATTAGTCTAACCATTACCCTAACACTTACCCTTACTCTAACCCTTACCCTGAACTTAAGTGTAAGTGTTAGGATAACGTTAACCTTAAGGGTGACCCTTAAGCTTATCCTTAATGTTTATGGTTAGGTTAAGGGTAATTGTACGAGTAACTGCTAGGGTAAGTGTAAGCGTAAGTGTACATGTAAGTGTTGATGTATGGCTTATGGTAAGGGTAAGGTAAAGGGTAAGGTTTATGTTAAGGGAAAGTGTAAGAGTAACGGATAGAATAAGGGTAAGTGTAACGGTTAAGTGTTAGGGTAATGGTTAGGGTTAATTTTAGGATTAGGGTGAGAAAAATGTAAGGTGAAGTACTAGCTTAAGGTTAAGGGTAAGGTTAAGGTTAAGAGTAAGTGTAAGGTTTAGGTTAAGGGTTAGGGTTAATGTAAGGTTCAGGGAAAGGTTTGGGGTAAGGTTTAGGGTTAGGTTCAGCTTAAGGGTAAGGGTTGGGGTAAGGTTAAGGGTATGGATAAGGATAAGTGTAAGGGATAGGGTAAGGGTAAGGGTTAGCGTAAGGGTAAGATTAATGGTAAGGTTTATGTTAAGGGTAAGCCTAAGGGTAACAGATAGAGTAAGGGTAAGGGTAACGGTAAGGTTAAGGGTACAAATATGTGTTAGGGTATGGGTTATGGTACGGGTAAGAGTTAGGGTAATGTAAGGGTAAGGGTGAGTGTAAGGGTATGGGTCAGGGTAAGGGTTAGAGTAAGGGTTAGGGTTAGGGTAAGGGTAAGTGTTAGAATAATGGTTAGGGTTAATTTTAGGGTTAGGGTGAGGGAAACGTAAGGGTAAGTATTGGGTTAAGGTAAGGGTAAGTGTAAGGTTTAGATTTAGGCTAATGGTAAATGTAGCAGAAAGGGTAAGGTTTACGATAAGGGTAAGTGTTAGGGTAAGGGTAAGGTTTAGGGTAACATAAAGGGTAAGGATTACGGTAAGGGTAAGGGTACGGGTAGAATTTGTTAGAATATGGCTTATGGTAAGGGTAAGGTTTAGGGTAAGAGTAAGTGTAAGTGTATGTGTAAGGGTACGGGTCATTGTAAGGGTTAGAGTAAGGGTTAGGGTAAGGGTAAGTGTTAGGGTAATGGTTAGGGTTAATTTTAGGTGTAGGGTGACAGATAAGAAAGGGTAAGTAGTAGGTTAAGGTTAAGCGTAAGGTTAAGGTTAAGAGTAAGTGTAAGTTTTAGGGTACGGTTTAGGGTTAATGTAAGGGTCAGGGTAAGTGTTTGGGTAAGATTTAGGGTTAGGGTAAGAGTAAGTATATGGGTAATGGTAAGGGTAAGTGTTAGGGTTAGGGTAAGTGTAAGGTTTAGATTTAGGCTAGGGTAAGTGTAGCAGAAAGGGTAAGGGTTACGGTGAGTGTAAGTGTAAGGATAAGGTTAAGGTTTAGGCTTACGTTAAGGGTAAGGGTAATGCTTTGGTAAGGGTAAGAGTAAGGGTAAAGGTAAGGGTTACGGTAAGGGTACTGGTAGAAGTATGTGTTAGAGTATGGCTTATGGTAAGGGTACAAGTAGCTCCCCCCCCAGAGACAGGACCCAAAGGTGTACAACCAGTTCCCAACACCCCTGAGACACAGGCCCCAACCCCCCCCCAGACACAGGGACCCAAATTCTACAAGCAGCTCCCAACCCCTGCCAGGCAGGCCCCCTACCCTATACAAGCAGCTCCCAACCCTCCCCCCCCCCTCCGAGGGAGGCCCCCAAGCCCCCCACAAACACAGGCCCCTACAGTGTACAGGCAGCTCCCAGCCACCCCCAGATGCTGGCCCCAAAGCTATACAAACAGCTCCCAGCCACCCTGCAGAAACAGATTCCTACATTGTACAAGCAGTTCCCAGCCCGCTAGACACAGGCCCTGACCCCCCACAGATGCAGGCCCCAAAGGTGTACAAGCAGCTCCCACCCCTCCCCCAGACGCAGGTCCCAAGCCCCCCCCCCAAACACAGGCCCCTACAACCAGCACCCAACCCCCTACCCCCGATGCCAGGCCCAAAGGTGTAGAAGCAGCTCCAAACCTCCTCCCTCAACCCAGGCTCCAACAGTGTACAAGCAGCTCCCAACCAACCCTCCCCTTCCGCCCCCCCCCCACCCAAAGGAATACAAAGAGCACCCACCCCTCCCCCAGATGCTGGTCTCAACCCTCCCCCCCCCAGAAGCAGGCCCCAAAGGTGTAGAGTCAGCTCCCAACCCGCTCAATGCTGGCCCCTAGGGTCTACAAGCAGCTCCCCCCTTGCCCCCAGATACCGGCCCCCAGACACAGACCCCAAAAGCCTAATCACAGGCCCTGAACTCTAGAGGCAGGCTCCAAAACCCAGGACAAAGCCCCAGTGGTTCGAGACAGGGCCCGAATCCCAGACACAGGCCCCAAACGCTAAACATATGCCAAAAAAAGTATTAATGCTGGTGCCAAATGTTACAGACAGGCCGAAAAGCCCGAGATGCTCAAGGCTGAGACGTAACTTGGCTTTCTGAATTACTGGAAAGCAGCTTTCATTCTCAGATAATTGTGTGCAGGCTGATTAAGGAGGTATTGGGGAGGCAAGGACAATCCCCAGACAAGGACTGTATATCTCGAAACAAGACACTGGAACTCATGATAAGGAAGCGGCAGGCGGACAGAGAAACGAATGTAAGGACTATAAATCTCAAAACTGGACATTGGAATTCATTATAGAGATACAACAAACGGGAGAATTAGCAACAACCAGCTCTTGCAATTAAGAAACATGCCAATTCAGCAGATTCCTGACCAAAGGTGAAAAGTACACTGTGAGGAAGACTCGGGGTCTTCCTCCCAAAGACCCCTGCCCAAGTCCCAAAGACCCCTGCCCACAATTCTTGGAAGGCTCTGCGCAGGCGCAAGGTGCCAAAAGGCTAATTAGCATGAGAAGCGAGGGAAGGCGGGGATAGGTAATGCATATGTATAGGTGCTTGTAGAATATTGATAGATTGTATAAATTCAAGACTGCTTTCTGCTTTGGGTATGCACGATAGGTGG
Organism: Aythya marila; assembly: GCF_965140915.1. NCBI lineage: Eukaryota > Metazoa > Chordata > Aves > Anseriformes > Anatidae > Aythya > Aythya marila. The sequence continues at coordinate 237,488 of NW_028137052.1, read as the reverse complement.
AGAGATCCCCCGTGCATCCAGCGCTGCAATAAGGAATATACTACTTAAAGGAATTTCGGCTTCGATCTTTGAATCAATTTGGCGACCCAGATGGGACAACCTCTCTGCCGGACTGCAGGACCTGCTGGGAACAGGACTCCCTAGGGTACCCCCGGGATTTCCCGGAGGGACTCCTCGACTCACCGGATCACTGCGGAGGCAGACAAGGACCCCATCATTGTAAGTGAGTATATTCTTTATTCTGGTTTGGTTTTCTGGTAGACCGGTCATCTGGAACTGTCTGTAAGTCAGAAGGTGATCTTCTGCGAGGCAGTGTTTGGTATATACTTTGTGGTTAGCACCATAAGTACATGTTTGGGGACCTTAAGGAAGGAGCTGGCTTTAAGGTCCATCTGGAATTGTGTTGTCTATTTTGGTTTTCTGACTCATGGAGTATGGTATTTAACTCTGGTTCTTGTTACTGCGATTTTGGCTATTTTCCTGGTGGTAATAGTAGGTTCGTGGCATTGTTATAAGAAAGATATCGTTACGGTGTTACACAGTTCGGTTTTCTGACTTATCGCATGTGGAATTTGACTGTGACTATTGTTACTGTGATTTTGGCAATATTGCTGGTAATAGTAGTTTTGTGACATCGCTACTGAGAGATATTGCGTGCCCGTATTTTTGTGAGTGATACGTTTTGTGATACGCTTTTGTAAGTAACATGTGTATTCTGAAAGTGTAAACTGGAAACTGGGGGGGCAAACAAGCAGTGAAATTTTAAAGAAAAGTGTGTTAGGATGTGTTTTAAGTCACTGGAAGGATATTGGAGGATCTGCCAGTGGAAGTGTGAACAGGAAAACATTGATAAAATATCGTAATCAGTGGTGGCCGCTTTATAAGCTGGAATGTGGAGAAAAGTGGCCCCTAAATGGAACTTTAAACTATAATATTTTGCTACAGTTAATGTTGTTTTGTGAGAAGCAGAACAGGATGAAATGTTGTACACTGATGTTTCAGCATCTTGGTGGGAAAAGGTACGGAATTAAGTTGGCCCCTGACTGAACCTTTGATGTTGGCATTAGAGAAGTACAGGCTGGAGAAAGATAAAGGAAGTGTTAAAAGGGTTGTTGAAAGTGTTAAAGGTGTTTGAAGTTGAATGAGCAGGGAAAGAGGATGTAGGAATGTTAATAGTTCTGCCTCTGCCCGAGGCAGAGATCTTAAAATCATGGGTGTTAGCCCTTTAGGGCAAAGGGACCATGATCGGTCCTGGAGAGTTGTCACAGAAACAGAAAAGAGGTCAACTCTTAAAACAACCTGAGTTCATGTGCGAGCTCAGATTGTTGATGGGACCGTTCAGGGAACTGTGGACAATTGCATTCCCCTGACCGACCCCCACTAAGACCCGAATCATCCTGAAAATTATGAACGGTTAAGTAAATACTAAAACCTGGATGAATTGGGGATTGAGAATATGCTTCCAACAAGGTCTAAAAGAAACCCCTATGGAATTTTTGGATCAACTCCGAAATGTAATGAAAATAAATAAATAAATAAATAAATAAAACAAAACGGTTTGGACCTGGCTTTGGAGGACAAATTGACTAGCCTTTTCCTAGGGTAATCAACCCCTGATTTCAACAGGAATAACGGGGACCTGGGGAATCTACCCTAGCGGATCCTCCACTGGTTATAATGAAGCTAGGGGAGGAATGGAAGTGAAATTTCTTATTGCTATGGGGCAACGTATTCAGTTCTAAATCAAGCATTAATGCCTTCACAGAATTATTATGTTAGGGTAAAAGGTGTGTCGTGGTTTAACCTGGCCGGCAGCTAAAGACCACGCAGCTGTTCGCTCCCCCTCCCCCTCCCTCTCTGGGACGGGGGAGAGAAATGGAAAGTGAAGCCTGTGAGTTGAGATAAAGACAGTTTAATAAGACAAAATAATAATAATAATAATAATAATAATAATAATAATAATAATAATAATACAATGATGATAATAGTACCACTACTAATAATGTGTACAAACAAGTGATGCACAATGCAATTGCTCACCACCCGCTGACCGATGCCCAGCCTAACCCCGAGCAGTCCGGCCCCCTCCCCCTGGCTAGCCACCCCTATGTATTGTTTAGCCTGATGTCAGATGCTATGGAATACCCCTTTGGCTAGTTTGGGTCACCTGTCCTGGGTCTGTCCCCTCCCAGCTCTTACTGCACCCCCAGCCTGCCTGTTGGCAGGACAGAGCAAGAAGCTGAGATGTCCTTGGCTTGGTATAAGCGTTGCTCTGCAACAATTGAAACATCGGGGTGTTATCAGCACTCTTCTCATCCTAAGCCAAAACATAGCATTCTACCAGCTACTAGGAAGAAAATTAACTCTGTTCTAACTGAAACCAGGACAAGGTGTAACCGAAAAGGCTTATTTTTGTGAACCTTTGAAGTACAAGTTAGGGAAACAATGGGGCATACACAGATTTTTATCTATGCCTAGCTCCTCATGGGCACTCTTAGGTAGAGATTTATTAGAGCAAGTAGGAGCAGAAATTGTCTTTGAAAAAGGGAAAATGGAATTAAGAACAGGAGAAGAACAACTAATTAATGTGTTAAGCTTGGCACTAATACAAACTGACCCTAAAAGTGAAATACCTTTAGAGATCACAGATCAAGTATGTCCAGGAGTTTGGGCTACCGAAGTCCCTGGAAGAGCTAAAAATGTGACCTTACTAATTATTAAATTAAAGCCAGGAGAGAAACCCATTAAGGTTAAGTAATATCCTTTGAGGATAGAAGATAGGAAAGGAATTAAAGAGATAATTGATAAATTTTTACAGTATGGATTATTGATTGAATGCGAATCAGAATACAATGCACCCATATTGCCAATTAAAAAGGCAGATGAAAAAGCTATAGGCTAGTTCAGGATTTGAGGGCCATAAATAAAATCACTGAGGATATACATCCAGTAGTGGCAAACCCTTATACTTTGCTGACTAAATTAAAGAATAGTCAAGTCTGGTTTACCGTACTGGATTTAAAAGATGCCTTCTTCTGCCTAGGCTTAGCCACAGAAAGCCAAAACCTATTCGCCTTTGAATGGGAAAATCCCGATTCAGGCAGAAAGACGCAGCTTACGTGGACATTACTACCTCAAGGATTCAAGAATAGCCCCACTATTTTTGGAAACCAATTAGCAAGGGAACTCGAAACATGGATACCTCCGGACACTGAAGGTGCTTTGTTACAATATGTAGATGATCTCTTAATAGCTACCGAGACTAAAGGGAGTTGGATTCAATGGACTATAAGTCGTCTTAATTTTCTGGGTTTGAATGGATATCAAGTCTCTTGACAGAAAGTCCAGCTGGCTCAACAAAGTGTGACCTATCTGGGATTTGACATTTCGGAAGGACAACGAGAACTAGGAACTGAACATAAGGAAGTCATTTGCCGGACTCCAGAACCTCAAATGGTAAAGGAGCTACAAACCTTTTTAGGAATGACAGGTTGGTGTCGCCTTTGGATTTATAATTATGGACTATTGGTAAAGCCTCTATGTGAATTGATAAAGATTAACCAGTCAAAGTTAGTCTGGACTGGAGAAGCACAAAAAGTCTTTAAACAACTTAAACAAGAATTGATGATTTTGAAATATCAAGCAATATTGGTAGAACAGGACGACGTGGAAATTGTGATAATTAATATTGTGAATCTAGCCTCTTTTCTTAGTGATGCTCCGGCACAACCTGTGATTCACGATTGTTTAGAAACTCTAGAGACTGTGTATTCCAGCCGACCAGACCTTAAGGAGGAGCCCATGGAAGATGCGGAAGAAACTTGGTTCCCGGATGGGAGCAGTTTTGTTACGCAAAGACAACGTAAAGCTGGATATGCTATAACAACTACTCAGCAGGTAATCGAGTCTAAGCCTTTACCCCCTGGAACATCAGCTCAAAAGGCGGAGATAGTTGCTCTCACGAGAGCATTGGAACTGGCAGCGGGAAAAAGGGTAAATATTTGGACAGATTCTAAATATACATCCGGCGTGGTACATGCTCATGGAGCAATTTGGAAAGAACATGGATTGCTGACCACTCAGTGAAAACACAAAGTATGCTGAAGAAATTTTAAAATTGTTAGAGGCTGTAAAACAACCAGAAAAGGTAGCTATCATGCATTGTCAGGGACACCAAAAGGGGAACAGCGATTTTGAAATTGGAAAATCGATTGGCAGAGGCTAAGCAGGCAGCTGAAATAACTGAGGTGAAGGCATTGTCTTTGATACCAGACGGTAAAATCCAAACTATATCCAAATTATACAAAAGAAGACTTAAAATTAATTGAAGATTTGAAAGGTGAAATGAAACCAGATGGATGAGTATATTTAAAAGATAATCACATAGTAATACCCTCTAGTTTGACATGGCCCGTAGTTCTTACAGAACACAATAAAACGCACTGGGGAGCTGGCACACTGCATAAGAGCCCGAGTCAGACATTAGTGGGACGATATGATAAAACAAGTAACTCAACAATGGAGCATTTGCTTACACAATAACCCCAATACCAAGGATAGAATAAAATTTGGAATAATCGGTAAAGGAAATTATTCGGGGCAACAGTGGCAAATTGATTTTTCAGAACTCCCTAGAAAAGGGGGGTATCATTATTTACTGGTTCTGACTGACACGTTTTCAGGAAGGCCTGAAGCCTTTCCCTGTCGAACAAACAAAGCAAGGGAAGTGGTTAAAGTCTTGTTAAATGAAATAATACCATGCTTTGGGATTCTAGTAGCAATGTCTTCTGATAGAGTTTCACATTTTTGTGCACAAGTGGTAGAACAGATAAGTAAGATTCTAAAGATAGATTGGCAACTGCATACTCCTTATAGACCACAGGCAAGTGGACAGGTAGAAAAAATGAAGCATTTAATTAAACAATAAATAGCTAAAATTGGATAAGAAGCTAATTTGTCATGGCCTCAATCCCTCCCTTTAGCATTACTTGGAATTAGAGTTAAACCTAGAATAAAAGGAAATTTGAGTCCCTTCAAAATCTTATATGGAAGGCCATAGCAATTTCTATTTAGTGGAGAGGACCTAACGCAGTTAGGATCAGAATATTTATATGCTTATATAACTGAACTTCAGAAACAATTAAAGAAAGTACATAAATTTGTTTTAGGGACCAGGGCTAGAGGGTTGGATCAACCAATCCACCCCTTTAAGCTCGGGGATTATATATATATAAAGACTTTTTCAGGACAACCCGTGCAGGAAAAATGGAAGGAAAGTGGATGGGATCATACCAAGTATTACTGACAACACACACCGCCATTAAGATTAAGAAGCAAGCAGCTTGGATCCACAATTCAAGGGTGAAGAAGGCCCCGGCGAGGATATGGACCACCACTCCAATTGGACCAACAAAATTACGGTTTTCCAGATCCTAATGATTGCAGGGGTGCGGTTCTCGGATTTGGGGTGGGCAACTTGGGATGAGAACTTACACCTGACCTTAATACAAACAATTTCTCAAGTAACTAATAAGACGAACTGTTGGGTATGCACCCATCTGCCACAGCATGGGAATAAGGGTGTATCGTTAATTGGGATTCCCTTGCCTGCAAACTTATCTTGGACTAATTTGTGGGAAAACACATCTCGGGGTTGAAAATATTAAGCAGTTTTGGAACTAGAAGTGAGTAGCTTCATGCTGTTAGAATCCTATTATGTATGTGTACAAAGGTGTAACCCGCCTAAGGGTATAGGAAAACAGCATTGTATAAATACGGATACTACTTACGTGGGAAATCAGACATCTTGTAATTGAACAATTGATATTAGTACGACTAGCGGCTGGGCAAATTCAACCAGCTGGCCGGTTCCAGAAGGAAAAGGGTGGTATTGGCTATGCAATGATACAGCCCGTAAGGTCTTGCCTGAGAATTGGAAGGGAACTTGCACTCTTGGAGCGGTAGTCCCCAATATGACAGTACATGATGTAGCGCCTCGAGGTTACTTGAGAAATCATATCCGGAGAATCAGATGAAAAATTAACAATCCATTGGTAGAGAGACACACCCCTTTTCATAGTTTTGTGCGATGGTTTATCCCATGGTTAGGAGTGAGTGAATTGGAAAAGGCAATAGTTAATATTTCTGCAATTATAGAGAAGTTAGAAAACAAAATTCTGGATGCTATAAAGGCTCAACAAGAAGAGATATCTAGTTTATCACAGGTAGTATTCCAAAATCGGATGGCCCTAGACTTGTTACTGGCCACTCAAGGGGGAGTCTGTACAGTAATAAACACAAGTTGTTGTATGTATGTAGATCAGAGTGGAAGGATCTCTACCGACCTGGAAGAAAGATGGAAGCAGACAAGGATCCTACATGAGATCAGTAAAGATGATCTTTCATGGAGTTTTAGTGAACTATGGAATAAGTTAACCTCCTGGTTGCCCAATTTCCAATGGTTGAAACAAGTATTCATTGCTCTCATCGTATTAGTAGTGTTAGGAATATTTGTGTGCATGTTGTTTAGATGCCTGCTTTGTTGTGTTACTGTAAATAATGAAAGTATCTGATGCAAAAGAATTTGCATGGGAAAAGAAAAGGGGGGATTGATTAAGGAGGTATTGGGGAGGCAAGGACAATCCCCAGACAAGGACTGTATATCTCGAAACAAGACACTGGAACTCATGATAAGGAAGCGGCAGGCGGACAGAGAAACGAATGTAAGGACTATAAATCTCAAAACTGGACATTGGAATTCATTATAGAGATACAACAAACGGGAGAATTAGCAACAACCAGCTCTTGCAATTAAGAAACATGCCAATTCAGCAGATTCCTGACCAAAGGTAAAAAGTACACTGTGAGGAAGACTCGGGGCCTTCCTCCCAAAGACCCCTGCCCACGTCCCAAAGACCCCTGCCCACAATTCTTGGAAGGCTCTGCGCAGGCGCAAGGTGCCAAAAGGCTAATTAGCATGAGAAGCGAGGGAAGGCGGGGATAGGTAATGCATATGTATAGGTGCTTGTAGAATATTGATAGATTGATTGTATAAATTCAAGACTGCTTTCTGCTTTGGGTATGCACGATAGGTGGAGAGATCCCCCGTGCATCCAGCGCTGCAATAAAGAATATACTACTTAAAGGAATTTCGGCTTCGATCTTTGAATCAATTTGGCGACCCAGATGGGACAACCTCTCTGCCGGACCGCAGGACCTGCTGGGAACAGGACTCCCTAGGGTACCCCCGGGATTTCCCGGAGGGACTCCTCGACTCACCGGATCACTGCGGAGGCAGACAAGGACCCCATCATTGTAAGTGAGTATATTCTTTATTCTGGTTTGGTTTTCTGGTAGACCGGTCATCTGGAACTGTCTGTAAGTCAGAAGGTGATCTTCTGCGAGGCAGTGTTTGGTATATACTTTGTGGTTAGCACCATAAGTACATGTTTGGGGACCTTAAGGAAGGAGCTCGCTTTAAGGTCCATCTGGAATTGTGTTGTCTATTTTGGTTTTCTGACTCATGGAGTATGATATTTAACTCTGGTTATTGTTACTGCGATTTTGGCTATTTTCCTGGTGGTAATAGTAGGTTCGTGGCATTGTTATAAGAAAGATATCGTTACGGTGTTACACAGTTCGGTTTTCTGACTTATCGCATGTGGAATTTGACTCTGACTATTGTTACTGTGATTTTGGCAATATTGCTGGTAATAGTAGTTTTGTGACATCGCTACTGAAAGATATTGCGTGCCCGTATTTTTGTGAGTGATACGTTTTGTGATACGCTTTTGTAAGTAACATGTGTATTCTGAAAGTGTAAACTGGAAACTGGGGGGGCAAACAAGCAGTGAAATTTTAAAGAAAAGTGTGTTAGGATGTGTTGTAAGTCACTGGAAGGATATTGGAGGATCTGCCGGTGGAAGTGTGAACAGGAAAACATTGATAAAATATCGTAATCAGTGGTGGCCGCTTTATAAGCTGGAATGTGGAGAAAAGTGGCCCCTAAATGGAACTTTAAACTATAATATTTTGCTACAGTTAATGTTGTTTTGTGAGAAGCAGAACAGGATGAAATGTTGTACACTGATGTTTCAGCATCTTGGTGGGAAAAGGTACGGAATTAAGTTGGCCCCTGACTGAACCTTTGATGTTGGCATTAGAGAAGTACAGGCTGGAGAAAGATAAAGGAAGTGTTAAAAGGGTTGTTGAAAGTGTTAAAGGTGTTTGAAGTTGAATGAGCAGGGAAAGAGGATGTAGGAATGTTAATAGTTCTGCCTCTGCCCGAGGCAGAGATCTTAAAATCATGGGTGTTAGCCCTTTAGGGCAAAGGGACCATGATCGGTCCTGGAGAGTTGTCACAGAAACAGAAAAGAGGTCAACTCTTAAAACAACCTGAGTTCATGTGCGAGCTCAGATTGTTGATGGGACCGTTCAGGGAACTGTGGACAATTGCATTCCCCTGACCGACCCCCACTAAGACCCGAATCATCCTGAAAATTATGAACGGTTAAGTAAATACTAAAACCTGGATGAATTGGGAATTGAGAATATGCTTCCAACAAGGTCTAAAAGAAACCCCTATGGAATTTTTGGATCAACTCCGAAATGTAATGAAAATAAATAAATAAATAAATAAATAAATAAAACAAAACGGTTTGGACCTGGCTTTGGAGGACAAATTGACTAGCCTTTTCCTAGGGTAATCAACCCCTGATTTCAACAGGAATAACGGGGACCTGGGGAATCTACCCTAGCGGATCCTCCACTGGTTATAATGAAGCTAGGGGAGGAATGGAAGTGAAATTTCTTATTGCTATGGGGCAACGTATTCAGTTCTAAATCAAGCATTAATGCCTTCACAGAATTATTATGTTAGGGTAAAAGGTGTGTCGTGGTTTAACCCGGCCGGCAGCTAAAGACCACGCAGCTGTTCGCTCCCCCTCCCCCTCCCTCTCTGGGACGGGGGAGAGAAATGGAAAGTGAAGCCTGTGAGTTGAGATAAAGACAGTTTAATAAGACAAAATAATAATAATAATAATAATAATAATAATAATAATAATAATAATAATAATAATAATAATAATAATACAATGATGATAATAGTACCACTACTAATAATGTGTACAAACAAGTGATGCACAATGCAATTGCTCACCACCCGCTGACCGATGCCCAGCCTAACCCCGAGCAGTCCGGCCCCCTCCCCCTGGCTAGCCACCCCTATGTATTGTTTAGCCTGACGTCAGATGCTATGGAATACCCCTTTGGCTAGTTTGGGTCACCTGTCCTGGGTCTGTCCCCTCCCAGCTCTTACTGCACCCCCAGCCTGCCTGTTGGCAGGACAGAGCAAGAAGCTGAGATGTCCTTGGCTTGGTATAAGCGTTGCTCTGCAACAATTGAAACATCGGGGTGTTATCAGCACTCTTCTCATCCTAAGCCAAAACATAGCATTCTACCAGCTACTAGGAAGAAAATTAACTCTGTTCTAACTGAAACCAGGACAAGGTGTAACCGAAAAGGCTTATTTTTGTGAACCTTTGAAGTACAAGTTAGGGAAACAATGGGGCATACACAGATTTTTATCTATGCCTAGCTCCTCATGGGCACTCTTAGGTAGAGATTTATTAGAGCAAGTAGGAGCAGAAATTGTCTTTGAAAAAGGGAAAATGGAATTAAGAACAGGAGAAGAACAACTAATTAATGTGTTAAGCTTGGCACTAATACAAACTGACCCTAAAAGTGAAATACCTTTAGAGATCACAGATCAAGTATGTCCAGGAGTTTGGGCTACCGAAGTCCCTGGAAGAGCTAAAAATGTGACCTTACTAATTATTAAATTAAAGCCAGGAGAGAAACCCATTAAGGTTAAGTAATATCCTTTGAGGATAGAAGATAGGAAAGGAATTAAAGAGATAATTGATAAATTTTTACAGTATGGATTATTGATTGAATGCGAATCAGAATACAATGCACCCATATTGCCAATTAAAAAGGCAGATGAAAAAGCTATAGGCTAGTTCAGGATTTGAGGGCCATAAATAAAATCACTGAGGATATACATCCAGTAGTGGCAAACCCTTATACTTTGCTGACTAAATTAAAGAATAGTCAAGTCTGGTTTACCGTACTGGATTTAAAAGATGCCTTCTTCTGCCTAGGCTTAGCCACAGAAAGCCAAAACCTATTCGCCTTTGAATGGGAAAATCCCGATTCAGGCAGAAAGACGCAGCTTACGTGGACATTACTACCTCAAGGATTCAAGAATAGCCCCACTATTTTTGGAAACCAATTAGCAAGGGAACTCGAAACATGGATACCTCCGGACACTGAAGGTGCTTTGTTACAATATGTAGATGATCTCTTAATAGCTACCGAGACTAAAGGGAGTTGGATTCAATGGACTATAAGTCGTCTTAATTTTCTGGGTTTGAATGGATATCAAGTCTCTTGACAGAAAGTCCAGCTGGCTCAACAAAGTGTGACCTATCTGGGATTTGACATTTCGGAAGGACAACGAGAACTAGGAACTGAACATAAGGAAGTCATTTGCCGGACTCCAGAACCTCAAATGGTAAAGGAGCTACAAACCTTTTTAGGAATGACAGGTTGGTGTCGCCTTTGGATTTATAATTATGGACTATTGGTAAAGCCTCTATGTGAATTGATAAAGATTAACCAGTCAAAGTTAGTCTGGACTGGAGAAGCACAAAAAGTCTTTAAACAACTTAAACAAGAATTGATGATTTTGAAATATCAAGCAATATTGGTAGAACAGGACGACGTGGAAATTGTGATAATTAATATTGTGAATCTAGCCTCTTTTCTTAGTGATGCTCCGGCACAACCTGTGATTCACGATTGTTTAGAAACTCTAGAGACTGTGTATTCCAGCCGACCAGACCTTAAGGAGGAGCCCATGGAAGATGCGGAAGAAACTTGGTTCCCGGATGGGAGCAGTTTTGTTACGCAAAGACAACGTAAAGCTGGATATGCTATAACAACTACTCAGCAGGTAATCGAGTCTAAGCCTTTACCCCCTGGAACATCAGCTCAAAAGGCGGAGATAGTTGCTCTCACGAGAGCATTGGAACTGGCAGCGGGAAAAAGGGTAAATATTTGGACAGATTCTAAATATACATTCGGCGTGGTACATGCTCATGGAGCAATTTGGAAAGAACATGGATTGCTGACCGCTCAGTGAAAACACAAAGTATGCTGAAGAAATTTTAAAATTGTTAGAGGCTGTAAAACAACCAGAAAAGGTAGCTATCATGCATTGTCAGGGACACCAAAAGGGGAACAGCGATTTTGAAATTGGAAAATCGATTGGCAGAGGCTAAGCAGGCAGCTGAAATAACTGAGGTGAAGGCATTGTCTTTGATACCAGACGGTAAAATCCAAACTATATCCAAATTATACAAAAGAAGACTTAAAATTAATTGAAGATTTGAAAGGTGAAATGAAACCAGATGGATGAGTATATTTAAAAGATAATCACATAGTAATACCCTCTAGTTTGACATGGCCCATAGTTCTTACAGAACACAATAAAACGCACTGGGGAGCTGGCACACTGCATAAGAGCCCGAGTCAGACATTAGTGGGACGATATGATAAAACAAGTAACTCAACAATGGAGCATTTGCTTACACGATAACCCCAATACCAAGGATAGAATAAAATTTGGAATAATCGGTAAAGGAAATTATTCGGGGCAACAGTGGCAAATTGATTTTTCAGAACTCCCTAGAAAAGGGGGGTATCATTATTTACTGGTTCTGACTGACACGTTTTCAGGAAGGCCTGAAGCCTTTCCCTGTCGAACAAACAAAGCAAGAGAAGTGGTTAAAGTCTTGTTAAATGAAATAATACCATGCTTTGGGATTCTAGTAGCAATGTCTTCTGATAGAGTTTCACATTTTTGTGCACAAGTGGTAGAACAGATAAGTAAGATTCTAAAGATAGATTGGCAACTGCATACTCCTTATAGACCACAGGCAAGTGGACAGGTAGAAAAAATGAAGCATTTAATTAAACAATAAATAGCTAAAATTGGATAAGAAGCTAATTTGTCATGGCCTCAATCCCTCCCTTTAGCATTACTTGGAATTAGAGTTAAACCTAGAATAAAAGGAAATTTGAGTCCCTTCAAAATCTTATATGGAAGGCCATAGCAATTTCTATTTAGTGGAGAGGACCTAACGCAGTTAGGATCAGAATATTTATATGCTTATATAACTGAACTTCAGAAACAATTAAAGAAAGTACATAAATTTGTTTTAGGGACCAGGGCTAGAGGGTTGGATCAACCAATCCACCCCTTTAAGCTCGGGGATTATATATATATAAAGACTTTTTCAGGACAACCCGTGCAGGAAAAATGGAAGGAAAGTGGATGGGATCATACCAAGTATTACTGACAACACACACCGCCATTAAGATTAAGAAGCAAGCAGCTTGGATCCACAATTCAAGGGTGAAGAAGGCCCCGGCGAGGATATGGACCACCACTCCAATTGGACCAACAAAATTACGGTTTTCCAGATCCTAATGATTGCAGGGGTGCGGTTCTCGGATTTGGGGTGGGCAACTTGGGATGAGAACTTACACCTGACCTTAATACAAACAATTTCTCAAGTAACTAATAAGACGAACTGTTGGGTATGCACCCATCTGCCACAGCATGGGAATAAGGGTGTATCGTTAATTGGGATTCCCTTGCCTGCAAACTTATCTTGGACTAATTTGTGGGAAAACACATCTCGGGGTTGAAAATATTAAGCAGTTTTGGAACTAGAAGTGAGTAGCTTCATGCTGTTAGAATCCTATTATGTATGTGTACAAAGGTGTAACCCGCCTAAGGGTATAGGAAAACAGCATTGTATAAATACGGATACTACTTACGTGGGAAATCAGACATCTTGTAATTGAACAATTGATATTAGTACGACTAGCGGCTGGGCAAATTCAACCAGCTGGCCGGTTCCAGAAGGAAAAGGGTGGTATTGGCTATGCAATGATACAGCCCGTAAGGTCTTGCCTGAGAATTGGAAGGGAACTTGCACTCTTGGAGCGGTAGTCCCCAATATGACAGTACATGATGTAGCGCCTCGAGGTTACTTGAGAAATCATATCCGGAGAATCAGATGAAAAATTAACAATCCATTGGTAGAGAGACACACCCCTTTTCATAGTTTTGTGCGATGGTTTATCCCATGGTTAGGAGTGAGTGAATTGGAAAAGGCAATAGTTAATATTTCTGCAATTATAGAGAAGTTAGAAAACAAAATTCTGGATGCTATAAAGGCTCAACAAGAAGAGATATCTAGTTTATCACAGGTAGTATTCCAAAATCGGATGGCCCTAGACTTGTTACTGGCCACTCAAGGGGGAGTCTGTACAGTAATAAACACAAGTTGTTGTATGTATGTAGATCAGAGTGGAAGGATCTCTACCGACCTGGAAGAAAGATGGAAGCAGACAAGGATCCTACATGAGATCAGTAAAGATGATCTTTCATGGAGTTTTAGTGAACTATGGAATAAGTTAACCTCCTGGTTGCCCAATTTCCAATGGTTGAAACAAGTATTCATTGCTCTCATCGTATTAGTAGTGTTAGGAATATTTGTGTGCATGTTGTTTAGATGCCTGCTTTGTTGTGTTACTGTAAATAATGAAAGTATCTGATGCAAAAGAATTTGCATGGGAAAAGAAAAGGGGGGATTGATTAAGGAGGTATTGGGGAGGCAAGGACAATCCCCAGACAAGGACTGTATATCTCGAAACAAGACACTGGAACTCATGATAAGGAAGCGGCAGGCGGACAGAGAAACGAATGTAAGGACTATAAATCTCAAAACTGGACATTGGAATTCATTATAGAGATACAACAAACGGGAGAATTAGCAACAACCAGCTCTTGCAATTAAGAAACATGCCAATTCAGCAGATTCCTGACCAAAGGTAAAAAGTACACTGTGAGGAAGACTCGGGGCCTTCCTCCCAAAGACCCCTGCCCACGTCCCAAAGACCCCTGCCCACAATTCTTGGAAGGCTCTGCGCAGGCGCAAGGTGCCAAAAGGCTAATTAGCATGAGAAGCGAGGGAAGGCGGGGATAGGTAATGCATATGTATAGGTGCTTGTAGAATATTGATAGATTGATTGTATAAATTCAAGACTGCTTTCTGCTTTGGGTATGCACGATAGGTGGAGAGATCCCCCGTGCATCCAGCGCTGCAATAAAGAATATACTACTTAAAGGAATTTCGGCTTCGATCTTTGAATCAATTTGGCGACCCAGATGGGACAACCTCTCTGCCGGACCGCAGGACCTGCTGGGAACAGGACTCCCTAGGGTACCCCCGGGATTTCCCGGAGGGACTCCTCGACTCACCGGATCACTGCGGAGGCAGACAAGGACCCCATCATTGTAAGTGAGTATATTCTTTATTCTGGTTTGGTTTTCTGGTAGACCGGTCATCTGGAACTGTCTGTAAGTCAGAAGGTGATCTTCTGCGAGGCAGTGTTTGGTATATACTTTGTGGTTAGCACCATAAGTACATGTTTGGGGACCTTAAGGAAGGAGCTCGCTTTAAGGTCCATCTGGAATTGTGTTGTCTATTTTGGTTTTCTGACTCATGGAGTATGATATTTAACTCTGGTTATTGTTACTGCGATTTTGGCTATTTTCCTGGTGGTAATAGTAGGTTCGTGGCATTGTTATAAGAAAGATATCGTTACGGTGTTACACAGTTCGGTTTTCTGACTTATCGCATGTGGAATTTGACTCTGACTATTGTTACTGTGATTTTGGCAATATTGCTGGTAATAGTAGTTTTGTGACATCGCTACTGAAAGATATTGCGTGCCCGTATTTTTGTGAGTGATACGTTTTGTGATACGCTTTTGTAAGTAACATGTGTATTCTGAAAGTGTAAACTGGAAACTGGGGGGGCAAACAAGCAGTGAAATTTTAAAGAAAAGTGTGTTAGGATGTGTTGTAAGTCACTGGAAGGATATTGGAGGATCTGCCGGTGGAAGTGTGAACAGGAAAACATTGATAAAATATCGTAATCAGTGGTGGCCGCTTTATAAGCTGGAATGTGGAGAAAAGTGGCCCCTAAATGGAACTTTAAACTATAATATTTTGCTACAGTTAATGTTGTTTTGTGAGAAGCAGAACAGGATGAAATGTTGTACACTGATGTTTCAGCATCTTGGTGGGAAAAGGTACGGAATTAAGTTGGCCCCTGACTGAACCTTTGATGTTGGCATTAGAGAAGTACAGGCTGGAGAAAGATAAAGGAAGTGTTAAAAGGGTTGTTGAAAGTGTTAAAGGTGTTTGAAGTTGAATGAGCAGGGAAAGAGGATGTAGGAATGTTAATAGTTCTGCCTCTGCCCGAGGCAGAGATCTTAAAATCATGGGTGTTAGCCCTTTAGGGCAAAGGGACCATGATCGGTCCTGGAGAGTTGTCACAGAAACAGAAAAGAGGTCAACTCTTAAAACAACCTGAGTTCATGTGCGAGCTCAGATTGTTGATGGGACCGTTCAGGGAACTGTGGACAATTGCATTCCCCTGACCGACCCCCACTAAGACCCGAATCATCCTGAAAATTATGAACGGTTAAGTAAATACTAAAACCTGGATGAATTGGGAATTGAGAATATGCTTCCAACAAGGTCTAAAAGAAACCCCTATGGAATTTTTGGATCAACTCCGAAATGTAATGAAAATAAATAAATAAATAAATAAATAAATAAAACAAAACGGTTTGGACCTGGCTTTGGAGGACAAATTGACTAGCCTTTTCCTAGGGTAATCAACCCCTGATTTCAACAGGAATAACGGGGACCTGGGGAATCTACCCTAGCGGATCCTCCACTGGTTATAATGAAGCTAGGGGAGGAATGGAAGTGAAATTTCTTATTGCTATGGGGCAACGTATTCAGTTCTAAATCAAGCATTAATGCCTTCACAGAATTATTATGTTAGGGTAAAAGGTGTGTCGTGGTTTAACCCGGCCGGCAGCTAAAGACCACGCAGCTGTTCGCTCCCCCTCCCCCTCCCTCTCTGGGACGGGGGAGAGAAATGGAAAGTGAAGCCTGTGAGTTGAGATAAAGACAGTTTAATAAGACAAAATAATAATAATAATAATAATAATAATAATAATAATAATAATAATAATAATAATAATAATACAATGATGATAATAGTACCACTACTAATAATGTGTACAAACAAGTGATGCACAATGCAATTGCTCACCACCCGCTGACCGATGCCCAGCCTAACCCCGAGCAGTCCGGCCCCCTCCCCCTGGCTAGCCACCCCTATGTATTGTTTAGCCTGACGTCAGATGCTATGGAATACCCCTTTGGCTAGTTTGGGTCACCTGTCCTGGGTCTGTCCCCTCCCAGCTCTTACTGCACCCCCAGCCTGCCTGTTGGCAGGACAGAGCAAGAAGCTGAGATGTCCTTGGCTTGGTATAAGCGTTGCTCTGCAACAATTGAAACATCGGGGTGTTATCAGCACTCTTCTCATCCTAAGCCAAAACATAGCATTCTACCAGCTACTAGGAAGAAAATTAACTCTGTTCTAACTGAAACCAGGACAAGGTGTAACCGAAAAGGCTTATTTTTGTGAACCTTTGAAGTACAAGTTAGGGAAACAATGGGGCATACACAGATTTTTATCTATGCCTAGCTCCTCATGGGCACTCTTAGGTAGAGATTTATTAGAGCAAGTAGGAGCAGAAATTGTCTTTGAAAAAGGGAAAATGGAATTAAGAACAGGAGAAGAACAACTAATTAATGTGTTAAGCTTGGCACTAATACAAACTGACCCTAAAAGTGAAATACCTTTAGAGATCACAGATCAAGTATGTCCAGGAGTTTGGGCTACCGAAGTCCCTGGAAGAGCTAAAAATGTGACCTTACTAATTATTAAATTAAAGCCAGGAGAGAAACCCATTAAGGTTAAGTAATATCCTTTGAGGATAGAAGATAGGAAAGGAATTAAAGAGATAATTGATAAATTTTTACAGTATGGATTATTGATTGAATGCGAATCAGAATACAATGCACCCATATTGCCAATTAAAAAGGCAGATGAAAAAGCTATAGGCTAGTTCAGGATTTGAGGGCCATAAATAAAATCACTGAGGATATACATCCAGTAGTGGCAAACCCTTATACTTTGCTGACTAAATTAAAGAATAGTCAAGTCTGGTTTACCGTACTGGATTTAAAAGATGCCTTCTTCTGCCTAGGCTTAGCCACAGAAAGCCAAAACCTATTCGCCTTTGAATGGGAAAATCCCGATTCAGGCAGAAAGACGCAGCTTACGTGGACATTACTACCTCAAGGATTCAAGAATAGCCCCACTATTTTTGGAAACCAATTAGCAAGGGAACTCGAAACATGGATACCTCCGGACACTGAAGGTGCTTTGTTACAATATGTAGATGATCTCTTAATAGCTACCGAGACTAAAGGGAGTTGGATTCAATGGACTATAAGTCGTCTTAATTTTCTGGGTTTGAATGGATATCAAGTCTCTTGACAGAAAGTCCAGCTGGCTCAACAAAGTGTGACCTATCTGGGATTTGACATTTCGGAAGGACAACGAGAACTAGGAACTGAACATAAGGAAGTCATTTGCCGGACTCCAGAACCTCAAATGGTAAAGGAGCTACAAACCTTTTTAGGAATGACAGGTTGGTGTCGCCTTTGGATTTATAATTATGGACTATTGGTAAAGCCTCTATGTGAATTGATAAAGATTAACCAGTCAAAGTTAGTCTGGACTGGAGAAGCACAAAAAGTCTTTAAACAACTTAAACAAGAATTGATGATTTTGAAATATCAAGCAATATTGGTAGAACAGGACGACGTGGAAATTGTGATAATTAATATTGTGAATCTAGCCTCTTTTCTTAGTGATGCTCCGGCACAAGCTGTGATTCACGATTGTTTAGAAACTCTAGAGACTGTGTATTCCAGCCGACCAGACCTTAAGGAGGAGCCCATGGAAGATGCGGAAGAAACTTGGTTCCCGGATGGGAGCAGTTTTGTTACGCAAAGACAACGTAAAGCTGGATATGCTATAACAACTACTCAGCAGGTAATCGAGTCTAAGCCTTTACCCCCTGGAACATCAGCTCAAAAGGCGGAGATAGTTGCTCTCACGAGAGCATTGGAACTGGCAGCGGGAAAAAGGGTAAATATTTGGACAGATTCTAAATATACATCCGGCGTGGTACATGCTCATGGAGCAATTTGGAAAGAACATGGATTGCTGACCACTCAGTGAAAACACAAAGTATGCTGAAGAAATTTTAAAATTGTTAGAGGCTGTAAAACAACCAGAAAAGGTAGCTATCATGCATTGTCAGGGACACCAAAAGGGGAACAGCGATTTTGAAATTGGAAAATCGATTGGCAGAGGCTAAGCAGGCAGCTGAAATAACTGAGGTGAAGGCATTGTCTTTGATACCAGACGGTAAAATCCAAACTATATCCAAATTATACAAAAGAAGACTTAAAATTAATTGAAGATTTGAAAGGTGAAATGAAACCAGATGGATGAGTATATTTAAAAGATAATCACATAGTAATACCCTCTAGTTTGACATGGCCCGTAGTTCTTACAGAACACAATAAAACGCACTGGGGAGCTGGCACACTGCATAAGAGCCCGAGTCAGACATTAGTGGGACGATATGATAAAACAAGTAACTCAACAATGGAGCATTTGCTTACACAATAACCCCAATACCAAGGATAGAATAAAATTTGGAATAATCGGTAAAGGAAATTATTCGGGGCAACAGTGGCAAATTGATTTTTCAGAACTCCCTAGAAAAGGGGGGTATCATTATTTACTGGTTCTGACTGACACGTTTTCAGGAAGGCCTGAAGCCTTTCCCTGTCGAACAAACAAAGCAAGGGAAGTGGTTAAAGTCTTGTTAAATGAAATAATACCATGCTTTGGGATTCTAGTAGCAATGTCTTCTGATAGAGTTTCACATTTTTGTGCACAAGTGGTAGAACAGATAAGTAAGATTCTAAAGATAGATTGGCAACTGCATACTCCTTATAGACCACAGGCAAGTGGACAGGTAGAAAAAATGAAGCATTTAATTAAACAATAAATAGCTAAAATTGGATAAGAAGCTAATTTGTCATGGCCTCAATCCCTCCCTTTAGCATTACTTGGAATTAGAGTTAAACCTAGAATAAAAGGAAATTTGAGTCCCTTCAAAATCTTATATGGAAGGCCATAGCAATTTCTATTTAGTGGAGAGGACCTAACGCAGTTAGGATCAGAATATTTATATGCTTATATAACTGAACTTCAGAAACAATTAAAGAAAGTACATAAATTTGTTTTAGGGACCAGGGCTAGAGGGTTGGATCAACCAATCCACCCCTTTAAGCTCGGGGATTATATATATATAAAGACTTTTTCAGGACAACCCGTGCAGGAAAAATGGAAGGAAAGTGGATGGGATCATACCAAGTATTACTGACAACACACACCGCCATTAAGATTAAGAAGCAAGCAGCTTGGATCCACAATTCAAGGGTGAAGAAGGCCCCGGCGAGGATATGGACCACCACTCCAATTGGACCAACAAAATTACGGTTTTCCAGATCCTAATGATTGCAGGGGTGCGGTTCTCGGATTTGGGGTGGGCAACTTGGGATGAGAACTTACACCTGACCTTAATACAAACAATTTCTCAAGTAACTAATAAGACGAACTGTTGGGTATGCACCCATCTGCCACAGCATGGGAATAAGGGTGTATCGTTAATTGGGATTCCCTTGCCTGCAAACTTATCTTGGACTAATTTGTGGGAAAACACATCTCGGGGTTGAAAATATTAAGCAGTTTTGGAACTAGAAGTGAGTAGCTTCATGCTGTTAGAATCCTATTATGTATGTGTACAAAGGTGTAACCCGCCTAAGGGTATAGGAAAACAGCATTGTATAAATACGGATACTACTTACGTGGGAAATCAGACATCTTGTAATTGAACAATTGATATTAGTACGACTAGCGGCTGGGCAAATTCAACCAGCTGGCCGGTTCCAGAAGGAAAAGGGTGGTATTGGCTATGCAATGATACAGCCCGTAAGGTCTTGCCTGAGAATTGGAAGGGAACTTGCACTCTTGGAGCGGTAGTCCCCAATATGACAGTACATGATGTAGCGCCTCGAGGTTACTTGAGAAATCATATCCGGAGAATCAGATGAAAAATTAACAATCCATTGGTAGAGAGACACACCCCTTTTCATAGTTTTGTGCGATGGTTTATCCCATGGTTAGGAGTGAGTGAATTGGAAAAGGCAATAGTTAATATTTCTGCAATTATAGAGAAGTTAGAAAACAAAATTCTGGATGCTATAAAGGCTCAACAAGAAGAGATATCTAGTTTATCACAGGTAGTATTCCAAAATCGGATGGCCCTAGACTTGTTACTGGCCACTCAAGGGGGAGTCTGTACAGTAATAAACACAAGTTGTTGTATGTATGTAGATCAGAGTGGAAGGATCTCTACCGACCTGGAAGAAAGATGGAAGCAGACAAGGATCCTACATGAGATCAGTAAAGATGATCTTTCATGGAGTTTTAGTGAACTATGGAATAAGTTAACCTCCTGGTTGCCCAATTTCCAATGGTTGAAACAAGTATTCATTGCTCTCATCGTATTAGTAGTGTTAGGAATATTTGTGTGCATGTTGTTTAGATGCCTGCTTTGTTGTGTTACTGTAAATAATGAAAGTATCTGATGCAAAAGAATTTGCATGGGAAAAGAAAAGGGGGGATTGATTAAGGAGGTATTGGGGAGGCAAGGACAATCCCCAGACAAGGACTGTATATCTCGAAACAAGACACTGGAACTCATGATAAGGAAGCGGCAGGCGGACAGAGAAACGAATGTAAGGACTATAAATCTCAAAACTGGACATTGGAATTCATTATAGAGATACAACAAACGGGAGAATTAGCAACAACCAGCTCTTGCAATTAAGAAACATGCCAATTCAGCAGATTCCTGACCAAAGGTAAAAAGTACACTGTGAGGAAGACTCGGGGCCTTCCTCCCAAAGACCCCTGCCCACGTCCCAAAGACCCCTGCCCACAATTCTTGGAAGGCTCTGCGCAGGCGCAAGGTGCCAAAAGGCTAATTAGCATGAGAAGCGAGGGAAGGCGGGGATAGGTAATGCATATGTATAGGTGCTTGTAGAATATTGATAGATTGATTGTATAAATTCAAGACTGCTTTCTGCTTTGGGTATGCACGATAGGTGGAGAGATCCCCCGTGCATCCAGCGCTGCAATAAAGAATATACTACTTAAAGGAATTTCGGCTTCGATCTTTGAATCAATTTGGCGACCCAGATGGGACAACCTCTCTGCCGGACCGCAGGACCTGCTGGGAACAGGACTCCCTAGGGTACCCCCGGGATTTCCCGGAGGGACTCCTCGACTCACCGGATCACTGCGGAGGCAGACAAGGACCCCATCATTGTAAGTGAGTATATTCTTTATTCTGGTTTGGTTTTCTGGTAGACCGGTCATCTGGAACTGTCTGTAAGTCAGAAGGTGATCTTCTGCGAGGCAGTGTTTGGTATATACTTTGTGGTTAGCACCATAAGTACATGTTTGGGGACCTTAAGGAAGGAGCTCGCTTTAAGGTCCATCTGGAATTGTGTTGTCTATTTTGGTTTTCTGACTCATGGAGTATGATATTTAACTCTGGTTATTGTTACTGCGATTTTGGCTATTTTCCTGGTGGTAATAGTAGGTTCGTGGCATTGTTATAAGAAAGATATCGTTACGGTGTTACACAGTTCGGTTTTCTGACTTATCGCATGTGGAATTTGACTCTGACTATTGTTACTGTGATTTTGGCAATATTGCTGGTAATAGTAGTTTTGTGACATCGCTACTGAAAGATATTGCGTGCCCGTATTTTTGTGAGTGATACGTTTTGTGATACGCTTTTGTAAGTAACATGTGTATTCTGAAAGTGTAAACTGGAAACTGGGGGGGCAAACAAGCAGTGAAATTTTAAAGAAAAGTGTGTTAGGATGTGTTGTAAGTCACTGGAAGGATATTGGAGGATCTGCCGGTGGAAGTGTGAACAGGAAAACATTGATAAAATATCGTAATCAGTGGTGGCCGCTTTATAAGCTGGAATGTGGAGAAAAGTGGCCCCTAAATGGAACTTTAAACTATAATATTTTGCTACAGTTAATGTTGTTTTGTGAGAAGCAGAACAGGATGAAATGTTGTACACTGATGTTTCAGCATCTTGGTGGGAAAAGGTACGGAATTAAGTTGGCCCCTGACTGAACCTTTGATGTTGGCATTAGAGAAGTACAGGCTGGAGAAAGATAAAGGAAGTGTTAAAAGGGTTGTTGAAAGTGTTAAAGGTGTTTGAAGTTGAATGAGCAGGGAAAGAGGATGTAGGAATGTTAATAGTTCTGCCTCTGCCCGAGGCAGAGATCTTAAAATCATGGGTGTTAGCCCTTTAGGGCAAAGGGACCATGATCGGTCCTGGAGAGTTGTCACAGAAACAGAAAAGAGGTCAACTCTTAAAACAACCTGAGTTCATGTGCGAGCTCAGATTGTTGATGGGACCGTTCAGGGAACTGTGGACAATTGCATTCCCCTGACCGACCCCCACTAAGACCCGAATCATCCTGAAAATTATGAACGGTTAAGTAAATACTAAAACCTGGATGAATTGGGAATTGAGAATATGCTTCCAACAAGGTCTAAAAGAAACCCCTATGGAATTTTTGGATCAACTCCGAAATGTAATGAAAATAAATAAATAAATAAATAAATAAATAAAACAAAACGGTTTGGACCTGGCTTTGGAGGACAAATTGACTAGCCTTTTCCTAGGGTAATCAACCCCTGATTTCAACAGGAATAACGGGGACCTGGGGAATCTACCCTAGCGGATCCTCCACTGGTTATAATGAAGCTAGGGGAGGAATGGAAGTGAAATTTCTTATTGCTATGGGGCAACGTATTCAGTTCTAAATCAAGCATTAATGCCTTCACAGAATTATTATGTTAGGGTAAAAGGTGTGTCGTGGTTTAACCCGGCCGGCAGCTAAAGACCACGCAGCTGTTCGCTCCCCCTCCCCCTCCCTCTCTGGGACGGGGGAGAGAAATGGAAAGTGAAGCCTGTGAGTTGAGATAAAGACAGTTTAATAAGACAAAATAATAATAATAATAATAATAATAATAATAATAATAATAATAATAATAATACAATGATGATAATAGTACCACTACTAATAATGTGTACAAACAAGTGATGCACAATGCAATTGCTCACCACCCGCTGACCGATGCCCAGCCTAACCCCGAGCAGTCCGGCCCCCTCCCCCTGGCTAGCCACCCCTATGTATTGTTTAGCCTGACGTCAGATGCTATGGAATACCCCTTTGGCTAGTTTGGGTCACCTGTCCTGGGTCTGTCCCCTCCCAGCTCTTACTGCACCCCCAGCCTGCCTGTTGGCAGGACAGAGCAAGAAGCTGAGATGTCCTTGGCTTGGTATAAGCGTTGCTCTGCAACAATTGAAACATCGGGGTGTTATCAGCACTCTTCTCATCCTAAGCCAAAACATAGCATTCTACCAGCTACTAGGAAGAAAATTAACTCTGTTCTAACTGAAACCAGGACAAGGTGTAACCGAAAAGGCTTATTTTTGTGAACCTTTGAAGTACAAGTTAGGGAAACAATGGGGCATACACAGATTTTTATCTATGCCTAGCTCCTCATGGGCACTCTTAGGTAGAGATTTATTAGAGCAAGTAGGAGCAGAAATTGTCTTTGAAAAAGGGAAAATGGAATTAAGAACAGGAGAAGAACAACTAATTAATGTGTTAAGCTTGGCACTAATACAAACTGACCCTAAAAGTGAAATACCTTTAGAGATCACAGATCAAGTATGTCCAGGAGTTTGGGCTACCGAAGTCCCTGGAAGAGCTAAAAATGTGACCTTACTAATTATTAAATTAAAGCCAGGAGAGAAACCCATTAAGGTTAAGTAATATCCTTTGAGGATAGAAGATAGGAAAGGAATTAAAGAGATAATTGATAAATTTTTACAGTATGGATTATTGATTGAATGCGAATCAGAATACAATGCACCCATATTGCCAATTAAAAAGGCAGATGAAAAAGCTATAGGCTAGTTCAGGATTTGAGGGCCATAAATAAAATCACTGAGGATATACATCCAGTAGTGGCAAACCCTTATACTTTGCTGACTAAATTAAAGAATAGTCAAGTCTGGTTTACCGTACTGGATTTAAAAGATGCCTTCTTCTGCCTAGGCTTAGCCACAGAAAGCCAAAACCTATTCGCCTTTGAATGGGAAAATCCCGATTCAGGCAGAAAGACGCAGCTTACGTGGACATTACTACCTCAAGGATTCAAGAATAGCCCCACTATTTTTGGAAACCAATTAGCAAGGGAACTCGAAACATGGATACCTCCGGACACTGAAGGTGCTTTGTTACAATATGTAGATGATCTCTTAATAGCTACCGAGACTAAAGGGAGTTGGATTCAATGGACTATAAGTCGTCTTAATTTTCTGGGTTTGAATGGATATCAAGTCTCTTGACAGAAAGTCCAGCTGGCTCAACAAAGTGTGACCTATCTGGGATTTGACATTTCGGAAGGACAACGAGAACTAGGAACTGAACATAAGGAAGTCATTTGCCGGACTCCAGAACCTCAAATGGTAAAGGAGCTACAAACCTTTTTAGGAATGACAGGTTGGTGTCGCCTTTGGATTTATAATTATGGACTATTGGTAAAGCCTCTATGTGAATTGATAAAGATTAACCAGTCAAAGTTAGTCTGGACTGGAGAAGCACAAAAAGTCTTTAAACAACTTAAACAAGAATTGATGATTTTGAAATATCAAGCAATATTGGTAGAACAGGACGACGTGGAAATTGTGATAATTAATATTGTGAATCTAGCCTCTTTTCTTAGTGATGCTCCGGCACAACCTGTGATTCACGATTGTTTAGAAACTCTAGAGACTGTGTATTCCAGCCGACCAGACCTTAAGGAGGAGCCCATGGAAGATGCGGAAGAAACTTGGTTCCCGGATGGGAGCAGTTTTGTTACGCAAAGACAACGTAAAGCTGGATATGCTATAACAACTACTCAGCAGGTAATCGAGTCTAAGCCTTTACCCCCTGGAACATCAGCTCAAAAGGCGGAGATAGTTGCTCTCACGAGAGCATTGGAACTGGCAGCGGGAAAAAGGGTAAATATTTGGACAGATTCTAAATATACATTCGGCGTGGTACATGCTCATGGAGCAATTTGGAAAGAACATGGATTGCTGACCACTCAGTGAAAACACAAAGTATGCTGAAGAAATTTTAAAATTGTTAGAGGCTGTAAAACAACCAGAAAAGGTAGCTATCATGCATTGTCAGGGACACCAAAAGGGGAACAGCGATTTTGAAATTGGAAAATCGATTGGCAGAGGCTAAGCAGGCAGCTGAAATAACTGAGGTGAAGGCATTGTCTTTGATACCAGACGGTAAAATCCAAACTATATCCAAATTATACAAAAGAAGACTTAAAATTAATTGAAGATTTGAAAGGTGAAATGAAACCAGATGGATGAGTATATTTAAAAGATAATCACATAGTAATACCCTCTAGTTTGACATGGCCCATAGTTCTTACAGAACACAATAAAACGCACTGGGGAGCTGGCACACTGCATAAGAGCCCGAGTCAGACATTAGTGGGACGATATGATAAAACAAGTAACTCAACAATGGAGCATTTGCTTACACGATAACCCCAATACCAAGGATAGAATAAAATTTGGAATAATCGGTAAAGGAAATTATTCGGGGCAACAGTGGCAAATTGATTTTTCAGAACTCCCTAGAAAAGGGGGGTATCATTATTTACTGGTTCTGACTGACACGTTTTCAGGAAGGCCTGAAGCCTTTCCCTGTCGAACAAACAAAGCAAGAGAAGTGGTTAAAGTCTTGTTAAATGAAATAATACCATGCTTTGGGATTCTAGTAGCAATGTCTTCTGATAGAGTTTCACATTTTTGTGCACAAGTGGTAGAACAGATAAGTAAGATTCTAAAGATAGATTGGCAACTGCATACTCCTTATAGACCACAGGCAAGTGGACAGGTAGAAAAAATGAAGCATTTAATTAAACAATAAATAGCTAAAATTGGATAAGAAGCTAATTTGTCATGGCCTCAATCCCTCCCTTTAGCATTACTTGGAATTAGAGTTAAACCTAGAATAAAAGGAAATTTGAGTCCCTTCAAAATCTTATATGGAAGGCCATAGCAATTTCTATTTAGTGGAGAGGACCTAACGCAGTTAGGATCAGAATATTTATATGCTTATATAACTGAACTTCAGAAACAATTAAAGAAAGTACATAAATTTGTTTTAGGGACCAGGGCTAGAGGGTTGGATCAACCAATCCACCCCTTTAAGCTCGGGGATTATATATATATAAAGACTTTTTCAGGACAACCCGTGCAGGAAAAATGGAAGGAAAGTGGATGGGATCATACCAAGTATTACTGACAACACACACCGCCATTAAGATTAAGAAGCAAGCAGCTTGGATCCACAATTCAAGGGTGAAGAAGGCCCCGGCGAGGATATGGACCACCACTCCAATTGGACCAACAAAATTACGGTTTTCCAGATCCTAATGATTGCAGGGGTGCGGTTCTCGGATTTGGGGTGGGCAACTTGGGATGAGAACTTACACCTGACCTTAATACAAACAATTTCTCAAGTAACTAATAAGACGAACTGTTGGGTATGCACCCATCTGCCACAGCATGGGAATAAGGGTGTATCGTTAATTGGGATTCCCTTGCCTGCAAACTTATCTTGGACTAATTTGTGGGAAAACACATCTCGGGGTTGAAAATATTAAGCAGTTTTGGAACTAGAAGTGAGTAGCTTCATGCTGTTAGAATCCTATTATGTATGTGTACAAAGGTGTAACCCGCCTAAGGGTATAGGAAAACAGCATTGTATAAATACGGATACTACTTACGTGGGAAATCAGACATCTTGTAATTGAACAATTGATATTAGTACGACTAGCGGCTGGGCAAATTCAACCAGCTGGCCGGTTCCAGAAGGAAAAGGGTGGTATTGGCTATGCAATGATACAGCCCGTAAGGTCTTGCCTGAGAATTGGAAGGGAACTTGCACTCTTGGAGCGGTAGTCCCCAATATGACAGTACATGATGTAGCGCCTCGAGGTTACTTGAGAAATCATATCCGGAGAATCAGATGAAAAATTAACAATCCATTGGTAGAGAGACACACCCCTTTTCATAGTTTTGTGCGATGGTTTATCCCATGGTTAGGAGTGAGTGAATTGGAAAAGGCAATAGTTAATATTTCTGCAATTATAGAGAAGTTAGAAAACAAAATTCTGGATGCTATAAAGGCTCAACAAGAAGAGATATCTAGTTTATCACAGGTAGTATTCCAAAATCGGATGGCCCTAGACTTGTTACTGGCCACTCAAGGGGGAGTCTGTACAGTAATAAACACAAGTTGTTGTATGTATGTAGATCAGAGTGGAAGGATCTCTACCGACCTGGAAGAAAGATGGAAGCAGACAAGGATCCTACATGAGATCAGTAAAGATGATCTTTCATGGAGTTTTAGTGAACTATGGAATAAGTTAACCTCCTGGTTGCCCAATTTCCAATGGTTGAAACAAGTATTCATTGCTCTCATCGTATTAGTAGTGTTAGGAATATTTGTGTGCATGTTGTTTAGATGCCTGCTTTGTTGTGTTACTGTAAATAATGAAAGTATCTGATGCAAAAGAATTTGCATGGGAAAAGAAAAGGGGGGATTGATTAAGGAGGTATTGGGGAGGCAAGGACAATCCCCAGACAAGGACTGTATATCTCGAAACAAGACACTGGAACTCATGATAAGGAAGCGGCAGGCGGACAGAGAAACGAATGTAAGGACTATAAATCTCAAAACTGGACATTGGAATTCATTATAGAGATACAACAAACGGGAGAATTAGCAACAACCAGCTCTTGCAATTAAGAAACATGCCAATTCAGCAGATTCCTGACCAAAGGTAAAAAGTACACT
Organism: Aythya marila; assembly: GCF_965140915.1. Classification (NCBI taxonomy): domain Eukaryota; kingdom Metazoa; phylum Chordata; class Aves; order Anseriformes; family Anatidae; genus Aythya; species Aythya marila. The sequence continues at coordinate 209,296 of NW_028137052.1, read as the reverse complement.
GTGAGGAAGACTCGGGGCCTTCCTCCCAAAGACCCCTGCCCACGTCCCAAAGACCCCTGCCCACAATTCTTGGAAGGCTCTGCGCAGGCGCAAGGTGCCAAAAGGCTAATTAGCATGAGAAGCGAGGGAAGGCGGGGATAGGTAATGCATATGTATAGGTGCTTGTAGAATATTGATAGATTGATTGTATAAATTCAAGACTGCTTTCTGCTTTGGGTATGCACGATAGGTGGAGAGATCCCCCGTGCATCCAGCGCTGCAATAAAGAATATACTACTTAAAGGAATTTCGGCTTCGATCTTTGAATCAATTTGGCGACCCAGATGGGACAACCTCTCTGCCGGACCGCAGGACCTGCTGGGAACAGGACTCCCTAGGGTACCCCCGGGATTTCCCGGAGGGACTCCTCGACTCACCGGATCACTGCGGAGGCAGACAAGGACCCCATCATTGTAAGTGAGTATATTCTTTATTCTGGTTTGGTTTTCTGGTAGACCGGTCATCTGGAACTGTCTGTAAGTCAGAAGGTGATCTTCTGCGAGGCAGTGTTTGGTATATACTTTGTGGTTAGCACCATAAGTACATGTTTGGGGACCTTAAGGAAGGAGCTCGCTTTAAGGTCCATCTGGAATTGTGTTGTCTATTTTGGTTTTCTGACTCATGGAGTATGATATTTAACTCTGGTTATTGTTACTGCGATTTTGGCTATTTTCCTGGTGGTAATAGTAGGTTCGTGGCATTGTTATAAGAAAGATATCGTTACGGTGTTACACAGTTCGGTTTTCTGACTTATCGCATGTGGAATTTGACTCTGACTATTGTTACTGTGATTTTGGCAATATTGCTGGTAATAGTAGTTTTGTGACATCGCTACTGAAAGATATTGCGTGCCCGTATTTTTGTGAGTGATACGTTTTGTGATACGCTTTTGTAAGTAACATGTGTATTCTGAAAGTGTAAACTGGAAACTGGGGGGGCAAACAAGCAGTGAAATTTTAAAGAAAAGTGTGTTAGGATGTGTTGTAAGTCACTGGAAGGATATTGGAGGATCTGCCGGTGGAAGTGTGAACAGGAAAACATTGATAAAATATCGTAATCAGTGGTGGCCGCTTTATAAGCTGGAATGTGGAGAAAAGTGGCCCCTAAATGGAACTTTAAACTATAATATTTTGCTACAGTTAATGTTGTTTTGTGAGAAGCAGAACAGGATGAAATGTTGTACACTGATGTTTCAGCATCTTGGTGGGAAAAGGTACGGAATTAAGTTGGCCCCTGACTGAACCTTTGATGTTGGCATTAGAGAAGTACAGGCTGGAGAAAGATAAAGGAAGTGTTAAAAGGGTTGTTGAAAGTGTTAAAGGTGTTTGAAGTTGAATGAGCAGGGAAAGAGGATGTAGGAATGTTAATAGTTCTGCCTCTGCCCGAGGCAGAGATCTTAAAATCATGGGTGTTAGCCCTTTAGGGCAAAGGGACCATGATCGGTCCTGGAGAGTTGTCACAGAAACAGAAAAGAGGTCAACTCTTAAAACAACCTGAGTTCATGTGCGAGCTCAGATTGTTGATGGGACCGTTCAGGGAACTGTGGACAATTGCATTCCCCTGACCGACCCCCACTAAGACCCGAATCATCCTGAAAATTATGAACGGTTAAGTAAATACTAAAACCTGGATGAATTGGGAATTGAGAATATGCTTCCAACAAGGTCTAAAAGAAACCCCTATGGAATTTTTGGATCAACTCCGAAATGTAATGAAAATAAATAAATAAATAAATAAATAAATAAAACAAAACGGTTTGGACCTGGCTTTGGAGGACAAATTGACTAGCCTTTTCCTAGGGTAATCAACCCCTGATTTCAACAGGAATAACGGGGACCTGGGGAATCTACCCTAGCGGATCCTCCACTGGTTATAATGAAGCTAGGGGAGGAATGGAAGTGAAATTTCTTATTGCTATGGGGCAACGTATTCAGTTCTAAATCAAGCATTAATGCCTTCACAGAATTATTATGTTAGGGTAAAAGGTGTGTCGTGGTTTAACCCGGCCGGCAGCTAAAGACCACGCAGCTGTTCGCTCCCCCTCCCCCTCCCTCTCTGGGACGGGGGAGAGAAATGGAAAGTGAAGCCTGTGAGTTGAGATAAAGACAGTTTAATAAGACAAAATAATAATAATAATAATAATAATAATAATAATAATAATAATAATAATAATAATAATAATAATAATACAATGATGATAATAGTACCACTACTAATAATGTGTACAAACAAGTGATGCACAATGCAATTGCTCACCACCCGCTGACCGATGCCCAGCCTAACCCCGAGCAGTCCGGCCCCCTCCCCCTGGCTAGCCACCCCTATGTATTGTTTAGCCTGACGTCAGATGCTATGGAATACCCCTTTGGCTAGTTTGGGTCACCTGTCCTGGGTCTGTCCCCTCCCAGCTCTTACTGCACCCCCAGCCTGCCTGTTGGCAGGACAGAGCAAGAAGCTGAGATGTCCTTGGCTTGGTATAAGCGTTGCTCTGCAACAATTGAAACATCGGGGTGTTATCAGCACTCTTCTCATCCTAAGCCAAAACATAGCATTCTACCAGCTACTAGGAAGAAAATTAACTCTGTTCTAACTGAAACCAGGACAAGGTGTAACCGAAAAGGCTTATTTTTGTGAACCTTTGAAGTACAAGTTAGGGAAACAATGGGGCATACACAGATTTTTATCTATGCCTAGCTCCTCATGGGCACTCTTAGGTAGAGATTTATTAGAGCAAGTAGGAGCAGAAATTGTCTTTGAAAAAGGGAAAATGGAATTAAGAACAGGAGAAGAACAACTAATTAATGTGTTAAGCTTGGCACTAATACAAACTGACCCTAAAAGTGAAATACCTTTAGAGATCACAGATCAAGTATGTCCAGGAGTTTGGGCTACCGAAGTCCCTGGAAGAGCTAAAAATGTGACCTTACTAATTATTAAATTAAAGCCAGGAGAGAAACCCATTAAGGTTAAGTAATATCCTTTGAGGATAGAAGATAGGAAAGGAATTAAAGAGATAATTGATAAATTTTTACAGTATGGATTATTGATTGAATGCGAATCAGAATACAATGCACCCATATTGCCAATTAAAAAGGCAGATGAAAAAGCTATAGGCTAGTTCAGGATTTGAGGGCCATAAATAAAATCACTGAGGATATACATCCAGTAGTGGCAAACCCTTATACTTTGCTGACTAAATTAAAGAATAGTCAAGTCTGGTTTACCGTACTGGATTTAAAAGATGCCTTCTTCTGCCTAGGCTTAGCCACAGAAAGCCAAAACCTATTCGCCTTTGAATGGGAAAATCCCGATTCAGGCAGAAAGACGCAGCTTACGTGGACATTACTACCTCAAGGATTCAAGAATAGCCCCACTATTTTTGGAAACCAATTAGCAAGGGAACTCGAAACATGGATACCTCCGGACACTGAAGGTGCTTTGTTACAATATGTAGATGATCTCTTAATAGCTACCGAGACTAAAGGGAGTTGGATTCAATGGACTATAAGTCGTCTTAATTTTCTGGGTTTGAATGGATATCAAGTCTCTTGACAGAAAGTCCAGCTGGCTCAACAAAGTGTGACCTATCTGGGATTTGACATTTCGGAAGGACAACGAGAACTAGGAACTGAACATAAGGAAGTCATTTGCCGGACTCCAGAACCTCAAATGGTAAAGGAGCTACAAACCTTTTTAGGAATGACAGGTTGGTGTCGCCTTTGGATTTATAATTATGGACTATTGGTAAAGCCTCTATGTGAATTGATAAAGATTAACCAGTCAAAGTTAGTCTGGACTGGAGAAGCACAAAAAGTCTTTAAACAACTTAAACAAGAATTGATGATTTTGAAATATCAAGCAATATTGGTAGAACAGGACGACGTGGAAATTGTGATAATTAATATTGTGAATCTAGCCTCTTTTCTTAGTGATGCTCCGGCACAAGCTGTGATTCACGATTGTTTAGAAACTCTAGAGACTGTGTATTCCAGCCGACCAGACCTTAAGGAGGAGCCCATGGAAGATGCGGAAGAAACTTGGTTCCCGGATGGGAGCAGTTTTGTTACGCAAAGACAACGTAAAGCTGGATATGCTATAACAACTACTCAGCAGGTAATCGAGTCTAAGCCTTTACCCCCTGGAACATCAGCTCAAAAGGCGGAGATAGTTGCTCTCACGAGAGCATTGGAACTGGCAGCGGGAAAAAGGGTAAATATTTGGACAGATTCTAAATATACATTCGGCGTGGTACATGCTCATGGAGCAATTTGGAAAGAACATGGATTGCTGACCGCTCAGTGAAAACACAAAGTATGCTGAAGAAATTTTAAAATTGTTAGAGGCTGTAAAACAACCAGAAAAGGTAGCTATCATGCATTGTCAGGGACACCAAAAGGGGAACAGCGATTTTGAAATTGGAAAATCGATTGGCAGAGGCTAAGCAGGCAGCTGAAATAACTGAGGTGAAGGCATTGTCTTTGATACCAGACGGTAAAATCCAAACTATATCCAAATTATACAAAAGAAGACTTAAAATTAATTGAAGATTTGAAAGGTGAAATGAAACCAGATGGATGAGTATATTTAAAAGATAATCACATAGTAATACCCTCTAGTTTGACATGGCCCATAGTTCTTACAGAACACAATAAAACGCACTGGGGAGCTGGCACACTGCATAAGAGCCCGAGTCAGACATTAGTGGGACGATATGATAAAACAAGTAACTCAACAATGGAGCATTTGCTTACACGATAACCCCAATACCAAGGATAGAATAAAATTTGGAATAATCGGTAAAGGAAATTATTCGGGGCAACAGTGGCAAATTGATTTTTCAGAACTCCCTAGAAAAGGGGGGTATCATTATTTACTGGTTCTGACTGACACGTTTTCAGGAAGGCCTGAAGCCTTTCCCTGTCGAACAAACAAAGCAAGAGAAGTGGTTAAAGTCTTGTTAAATGAAATAATACCATGCTTTGGGATTCTAGTAGCAATGTCTTCTGATAGAGTTTCACATTTTTGTGCACAAGTGGTAGAACAGATAAGTAAGATTCTAAAGATAGATTGGCAACTGCATACTCCTTATAGACCACAGGCAAGTGGACAGGTAGAAAAAATGAAGCATTTAATTAAACAATAAATAGCTAAAATTGGATAAGAAGCTAATTTGTCATGGCCTCAATCCCTCCCTTTAGCATTACTTGGAATTAGAGTTAAACCTAGAATAAAAGGAAATTTGAGTCCCTTCAAAATCTTATATGGAAGGCCATAGCAATTTCTATTTAGTGGAGAGGACCTAACGCAGTTAGGATCAGAATATTTATATGCTTATATAACTGAACTTCAGAAACAATTAAAGAAAGTACATAAATTTGTTTTAGGGACCAGGGCTAGAGGGTTGGATCAACCAATCCACCCCTTTAAGCTCGGGGATTATATATATATAAAGACTTTTTCAGGACAACCCGTGCAGGAAAAATGGAAGGAAAGTGGATGGGATCATACCAAGTATTACTGACAACACACACCGCCATTAAGATTAAGAAGCAAGCAGCTTGGATCCACAATTCAAGGGTGAAGAAGGCCCCGGCGAGGATATGGACCACCACTCCAATTGGACCAACAAAATTACGGTTTTCCAGATCCTAATGATTGCAGGGGTGCGGTTCTCGGATTTGGGGTGGGCAACTTGGGATGAGAACTTACACCTGACCTTAATACAAACAATTTCTCAAGTAACTAATAAGACGAACTGTTGGGTATGCACCCATCTGCCACAGCATGGGAATAAGGGTGTATCGTTAATTGGGATTCCCTTGCCTGCAAACTTATCTTGGACTAATTTGTGGGAAAACACATCTCGGGGTTGAAAATATTAAGCAGTTTTGGAACTAGAAGTGAGTAGCTTCATGCTGTTAGAATCCTATTATGTATGTGTACAAAGGTGTAACCCGCCTAAGGGTATAGGAAAACAGCATTGTATAAATACGGATACTACTTACGTGGGAAATCAGACATCTTGTAATTGAACAATTGATATTAGTACGACTAGCGGCTGGGCAAATTCAACCAGCTGGACGGTTCCAGAAGGAAAAGGGTGGTATTGGCTATGCAATGATACAGCCCGTAAGGTCTTGCCTGAGAATTGGAAGGGAACTTGCACTCTTGGAGCGGTAGTCCCCAATATGACAGTACATGATGTAGCGCCTCGAGGTTACTTGAGAAATCATATCCGGAGAATCAGATGAAAAATTAACAATCCATTGGTAGAGAGACACACCCCTTTTCATAGTTTTGTGCGATGGTTTATCCCATGGTTAGGAGTGAGTGAATTGGAAAAGGCAATAGTTAATATTTCTGCAATTATAGAGAAGTTAGAAAACAAAATTCTGGATGCTATAAAGGCTCAACAAGAAGAGATATCTAGTTTATCACAGGTAGTATTCCAAAATCGGATGGCCCTAGACTTGTTACTGGCCACTCAAGGGGGAGTCTGTACAGTAATAAACACAAGTTGTTGTATGTATGTAGATCAGAGTGGAAGGATCTCTACCGACCTGGAAGAAAGATGGAAGCAGACAAGGATCCTACATGAGATCAGTAAAGATGATCTTTCATGGAGTTTTAGTGAACTATGGAATAAGTTAACCTCCTGGTTGCCCAATTTCCAATGGTTGAAACAAGTATTCATTGCTCTCATCGTATTAGTAGTGTTAGGAATATTTGTGTGCATGTTGTTTAGATGCCTGCTTTGTTGTGTTACTGTAAATAATGAAAGTATCTGATGCAAAAGAATTTGCATGGGAAAAGAAAAGGGGGGATTGATTAAGGAGGTATTGGGGAGGCAAGGACAATCCCCAGACAAGGACTGTATATCTCGAAACAAGACACTGGAACTCATGATAAGGAAGCGGCAGGCGGACAGAGAAACGAATGTAAGGACTATAAATCTCAAAACTGGACATTGGAATTCATTATAGAGATACAACAAACGGGAGAATTAGCAACAACCAGCTCTTGCAATTAAGAAACATGCCAATTCAGCAGATTCCTGACCAAAGGTAAAAAGTACACTGTGAGGAAGACTCGGGGCCTTCCTCCCAAAGACCCCTGCCCACGTCCCAAAGACCCCTGCCCACAATTCTTGGAAGGCTCTGCGCAGGCGCAAGGTGCCAAAAGGCTAATTAGCATGAGAAGCGAGGGAAGGCGGGGATAGGTAATGCATATGTATAGGTGCTTGTAGAATATTGATAGATTGATTGTATAAATTCAAGACTGCTTTCTGCTTTGGGTATGCACGATAGGTGGAGAGATCCCCCGTGCATCCAGCGCTGCAATAAAGAATATACTACTTAAAGGAATTTCGGCTTCGATCTTTGAATCAATTTGGCGACCCAGATGGGACAACCTCTCTGCCGGACCGCAGGACCTGCTGGGAACAGGACTCCCTAGGGTACCCCCGGGATTTCCCGGAGGGACTCCTCGACTCACCGGATCACTGCGGAGGCAGACAAGGACCCCATCATTGTAAGTGAGTATATTCTTTATTCTGGTTTGGTTTTCTGGTAGACCGGTCATCTGGAACTGTCTGTAAGTCAGAAGGTGATCTTCTGCGAGGCAGTGTTTGGTATATACTTTGTGGTTAGCACCATAAGTACATGTTTGGGGACCTTAAGGAAGGAGCTCGCTTTAAGGTCCATCTGGAATTGTGTTGTCTATTTTGGTTTTCTGACTCATGGAGTATGATATTTAACTCTGGTTATTGTTACTGCGATTTTGGCTATTTTCCTGGTGGTAATAGTAGGTTCGTGGCATTGTTATAAGAAAGATATCGTTACGGTGTTACACAGTTCGGTTTTCTGACTTATCGCATGTGGAATTTGACTCTGACTATTGTTACTGTGATTTTGGCAATATTGCTGGTAATAGTAGTTTTGTGACATCGCTACTGAAAGATATTGCGTGCCCGTATTTTTGTGAGTGATACGTTTTGTGATACGCTTTTGTAAGTAACATGTGTATTCTGAAAGTGTAAACTGGAAACTGGGGGGGCAAACAAGCAGTGAAATTTTAAAGAAAAGTGTGTTAGGATGTGTTGTAAGTCACTGGAAGGATATTGGAGGATCTGCCGGTGGAAGTGTGAACAGGAAAACATTGATAAAATATCGTAATCAGTGGTGGCCGCTTTATAAGCTGGAATGTGGAGAAAAGTGGCCCCTAAATGGAACTTTAAACTATAATATTTTGCTACAGTTAATGTTGTTTTGTGAGAAGCAGAACAGGATGAAATGTTGTACACTGATGTTTCAGCATCTTGGTGGGAAAAGGTACGGAATTAAGTTGGCCCCTGACTGAACCTTTGATGTTGGCATTAGAGAAGTACAGGCTGGAGAAAGATAAAGGAAGTGTTAAAAGGGTTGTTGAAAGTGTTAAAGGTGTTTGAAGTTGAATGAGCAGGGAAAGAGGATGTAGGAATGTTAATAGTTCTGCCTCTGCCCGAGGCAGAGATCTTAAAATCATGGGTGTTAGCCCTTTAGGGCAAAGGGACCATGATCGGTCCTGGAGAGTTGTCACAGAAACAGAAAAGAGGTCAACTCTTAAAACAACCTGAGTTCATGTGCGAGCTCAGATTGTTGATGGGACCGTTCAGGGAACTGTGGACAATTGCATTCCCCTGACCGACCCCCACTAAGACCCGAATCATCCTGAAAATTATGAACGGTTAAGTAAATACTAAAACCTGGATGAATTGGGAATTGAGAATATGCTTCCAACAAGGTCTAAAAGAAACCCCTATGGAATTTTTGGATCAACTCCGAAATGTAATGAAAATAAATAAATAAATAAATAAATAAATAAAACAAAACGGTTTGGACCTGGCTTTGGAGGACAAATTGACTAGCCTTTTCCTAGGGTAATCAACCCCTGATTTCAACAGGAATAACGGGGACCTGGGGAATCTACCCTAGCGGATCCTCCACTGGTTATAATGAAGCTAGGGGAGGAATGGAAGTGAAATTTCTTATTGCTATGGGGCAACGTATTCAGTTCTAAATCAAGCATTAATGCCTTCACAGAATTATTATGTTAGGGTAAAAGGTGTGTCGTGGTTTAACCCGGCCGGCAGCTAAAGACCACGCAGCTGTTCGCTCCCCCTCCCCCTCCCTCTCTGGGACGGGGGAGAGAAATGGAAAGTGAAGCCTGTGAGTTGAGATAAAGACAGTTTAATAAGACAAAATAATAATAATAATAATAATAATAATAATAATAATAATAATAATAATAATACAATGATGATAATAGTACCACTACTAATAATGTGTACAAACAAGTGATGCACAATGCAATTGCTCACCACCCGCTGACCGATGCCCAGCCTAACCCCGAGCAGTCCGGCCCCCTCCCCCTGGCTAGCCACCCCTATGTATTGTTTAGCCTGACGTCAGATGCTATGGAATACCCCTTTGGCTAGTTTGGGTCACCTGTCCTGGGTCTGTCCCCTCCCAGCTCTTACTGCACCCCCAGCCTGCCTGTTGGCAGGACAGAGCAAGAAGCTGAGATGTCCTTGGCTTGGTATAAGCGTTGCTCTGCAACAATTGAAACATCGGGGTGTTATCAGCACTCTTCTCATCCTAAGCCAAAACATAGCATTCTACCAGCTACTAGGAAGAAAATTAACTCTGTTCTAACTGAAACCAGGACAAGGTGTAACCGAAAAGGCTTATTTTTGTGAACCTTTGAAGTACAAGTTAGGGAAACAATGGGGCATACACAGATTTTTATCTATGCCTAGCTCCTCATGGGCACTCTTAGGTAGAGATTTATTAGAGCAAGTAGGAGCAGAAATTGTCTTTGAAAAAGGGAAAATGGAATTAAGAACAGGAGAAGAACAACTAATTAATGTGTTAAGCTTGGCACTAATACAAACTGACCCTAAAAGTGAAATACCTTTAGAGATCACAGATCAAGTATGTCCAGGAGTTTGGGCTACCGAAGTCCCTGGAAGAGCTAAAAATGTGACCTTACTAATTATTAAATTAAAGCCAGGAGAGAAACCCATTAAGGTTAAGTAATATCCTTTGAGGATAGAAGATAGGAAAGGAATTAAAGAGATAATTGATAAATTTTTACAGTATGGATTATTGATTGAATGCGAATCAGAATACAATGCACCCATATTGCCAATTAAAAAGGCAGATGAAAAAGCTATAGGCTAGTTCAGGATTTGAGGGCCATAAATAAAATCACTGAGGATATACATCCAGTAGTGGCAAACCCTTATACTTTGCTGACTAAATTAAAGAATAGTCAAGTCTGGTTTACCGTACTGGATTTAAAAGATGCCTTCTTCTGCCTAGGCTTAGCCACAGAAAGCCAAAACCTATTCGCCTTTGAATGGGAAAATCCCGATTCAGGCAGAAAGACGCAGCTTACGTGGACATTACTACCTCAAGGATTCAAGAATAGCCCCACTATTTTTGGAAACCAATTAGCAAGGGAACTCGAAACATGGATACCTCCGGACACTGAAGGTGCTTTGTTACAATATGTAGATGATCTCTTAATAGCTACCGAGACTAAAGGGAGTTGGATTCAATGGACTATAAGTCGTCTTAATTTTCTGGGTTTGAATGGATATCAAGTCTCTTGACAGAAAGTCCAGCTGGCTCAACAAAGTGTGACCTATCTGGGATTTGACATTTCGGAAGGACAACGAGAACTAGGAACTGAACATAAGGAAGTCATTTGCCGGACTCCAGAACCTCAAATGGTAAAGGAGCTACAAACCTTTTTAGGAATGACAGGTTGGTGTCGCCTTTGGATTTATAATTATGGACTATTGGTAAAGCCTCTATGTGAATTGATAAAGATTAACCAGTCAAAGTTAGTCTGGACTGGAGAAGCACAAAAAGTCTTTAAACAACTTAAACAAGAATTGATGATTTTGAAATATCAAGCAATATTGGTAGAACAGGACGACGTGGAAATTGTGATAATTAATATTGTGAATCTAGCCTCTTTTCTTAGTGATGCTCCGGCACAAGCTGTGATTCACGATTGTTTAGAAACTATAGAGACTGTGTATTCCAGCCGACCAGACCTTAAGGAGGAGCCCATGGAAGATGCGGAAGAAACTTGGTTCCCGGATGGGAGCAGTTTTGTTACGCAAAGACAACGTAAAGCTGGATATGCTATAACAACTACTCAGCAGGTAATCGAGTCTAAGCCTTTACCCCCTGGAACATCAGCTCAAAAGGCGGAGATAGTTGCTCTCACGAGAGCATTGGAACTGGCAGCGGGAAAAAGGGTAAATATTTGGACAGATTCTAAATATACATTCGGCGTGGTACATGCTCATGGAGCAATTTGGAAAGAACATGGATTGCTGACCGCTCAGTGAAAACACAAAGTATGCTGAAGAAATTTTAAAATTGTTAGAGGCTGTAAAACAACCAGAAAAGGTAGCTATCATGCATTGTCAGGGACACCAAAAGGGGAACAGCGATTTTGAAATTGGAAAATCGATTGGCAGAGGCTAAGCAGGCAGCTGAAATAACTGAGGTGAAGGCATTGTCTTTGATACCAGACGGTAAAATCCAAACTATATCCAAATTATACAAAAGAAGACTTAAAATTAATTGAAGATTTGAAAGGTGAAATGAAACCAGATGGATGAGTATATTTAAAAGATAATCACATAGTAATACCCTCTAGTTTGACATGGCCCATAGTTCTTACAGAACACAATAAAACGCACTGGGGAGCTGGCACACTGCATAAGAGCCCGAGTCAGACATTAGTGGGACGATATGATAAAACAAGTAACTCAACAATGGAGCATTTGCTTACACGATAACCCCAATACCAAGGATAGAATAAAATTTGGAATAATCGGTAAAGGAAATTATTCGGGGCAACAGTGGCAAATTGATTTTTCAGAACTCCCTAGAAAAGGGGGGTATCATTATTTACTGGTTCTGACTGACACGTTTTCAGGAAGGCCTGAAGCCTTTCCCTGTCGAACAAACAAAGCAAGAGAAGTGGTTAAAGTCTTGTTAAATGAAATAATACCATGCTTTGGGATTCTAGTAGCAATGTCTTCTGATAGAGTTTCACATTTTTGTGCACAAGTGGTAGAACAGATAAGTAAGATTCTAAAGATAGATTGGCAACTGCATACTCCTTATAGACCACAGGCAAGTGGACAGGTAGAAAAAATGAAGCATTTAATTAAACAATAAATAGCTAAAATTGGATAAGAAGCTAATTTGTCATGGCCTCAATCCCTCCCTTTAGCATTACTTGGAATTAGAGTTAAACCTAGAATAAAAGGAAATTTGAGTCCCTTCAAAATCTTATATGGAAGGCCATAGCAATTTCTATTTAGTGGAGAGGACCTAACGCAGTTAGGATCAGAATATTTATATGCTTATATAACTGAACTTCAGAAACAATTAAAGAAAGTACATAAATTTGTTTTAGGGACCAGGGCTAGAGGGTTGGATCAACCAATCCACCCCTTTAAGCTCGGGGATTATATATATATAAAGACTTTTTCAGGACAACCCGTGCAGGAAAAATGGAAGGAAAGTGGATGGGATCATACCAAGTATTACTGACAACACACACCGCCATTAAGATTAAGAAGCAAGCAGCTTGGATCCACAATTCAAGGGTGAAGAAGGCCCCGGCGAGGATATGGACCACCACTCCAATTGGACCAACAAAATTACGGTTTTCCAGATCCTAATGATTGCAGGGGTGCGGTTCTCGGATTTGGGGTGGGCAACTTGGGATGAGAACTTACACCTGACCTTAATACAAACAATTTCTCAAGTAACTAATAAGACGAACTGTTGGGTATGCACCCATCTGCCACAGCATGGGAATAAGGGTGTATCGTTAATTGGGATTCCCTTGCCTGCAAACTTATCTTGGACTAATTTGTGGGAAAACACATCTCGGGGTTGAAAATATTAAGCAGTTTTGGAACTAGAAGTGAGTAGCTTCATGCTGTTAGAATCCTATTATGTATGTGTACAAAGGTGTAACCCGCCTAAGGGTATAGGAAAACAGCATTGTATAAATACGGATACTACTTACGTGGGAAATCAGACATCTTGTAATTGAACAATTGATATTAGTACGACTAGCGGCTGGGCAAATTCAACCAGCTGGCCGGTTCCAGAAGGAAAAGGGTGGTATTGGCTATGCAATGATACAGCCCGTAAGGTCTTGCCTGAGAATTGGAAGGGAACTTGCACTCTTGGAGCGGTAGTCCCCAATATGACAGTACATGATGTAGCGCCTCGAGGTTACTTGAGAAATCATATCCGGAGAATCAGATGAAAAATTAACAATCCATTGGTAGAGAGACACACCCCTTTTCATAGTTTTGTGCGATGGTTTATCCCATGGTTAGGAGTGAGTGAATTGGAAAAGGCAATAGTTAATATTTCTGCAATTATAGAGAAGTTAGAAAACAAAATTCTGGATGCTATAAAGGCTCAACAAGAAGAGATATCTAGTTTATCACAGGTAGTATTCCAAAATCGGATGGCCCTAGACTTGTTACTGGCCACTCAAGGGGGAGTCTGTACAGTAATAAACACAAGTTGTTGTATGTATGTAGATCAGAGTGGAAGGATCTCTACCGACCTGGAAGAAAGATGGAAGCAGACAAGGATCCTACATGAGATCAGTAAAGATGATCTTTCATGGAGTTTTAGTGAACTATGGAATAAGTTAACCTCCTGGTTGCCCAATTTCCAATGGTTGAAACAAGTATTCATTGCTCTCATCGTATTAGTAGTGTTAGGAATATTTGTGTGCATGTTGTTTAGATGCCTGCTTTGTTGTGTTACTGTAAATAATGAAAGTATCTGATGCAAAAGAATTTGCATGGGAAAAGAAAAGGGGGGATTGATTAAGGAGGTATTGGGGAGGCAAGGACAATCCCCAGACAAGGACTGTATATCTCGAAACAAGACACTGGAACTCATGATAAGGAAGCGGCAGGCGGACAGAGAAACGAATGTAAGGACTATAAATCTCAAAACTGGACATTGGAATTCATTATAGAGATACAACAAACGGGAGAATTAGCAACAACCAGCTCTTGCAATTAAGAAACATGCCAATTCAGCAGATTCCTGACCAAAGGTAAAAAGTACACTGTGAGGAAGACTCGGGGCCTTCCTCCCAAAGACCCCTGCCCACGTCCCAAAGACCCCTGCCCACAATTCTTGGAAGGCTCTGCGCAGGCGCAAGGTGCCAAAAGGCTAATTAGCATGAGAAGCGAGGGAAGGCGGGGATAGGTAATGCATATGTATAGGTGCTTGTAGAATATTGATAGATTGATTGTATAAATTCAAGACTGCTTTCTGCTTTGGGTATGCACGATAGGTGGAGAGATCCCCCGTGCATCCAGCGCTGCAATAAAGAATATACTACTTAAAGGAATTTCGGCTTCGATCTTTGAATCAATTTGGCGACCCAGATGGGACAACCTCTCTGCCGGACCGCAGGACCTGCTGGGAACAGGACTCCCTAGGGTACCCCCGGGATTTCCCGGAGGGACTCCTCGACTCACCGGATCACTGCGGAGGCAGACAAGGACCCCATCATTGTAAGTGAGTATATTCTTTATTCTGGTTTGGTTTTCTGGTAGACCGGTCATCTGGAACTGTCTGTAAGTCAGAAGGTGATCTTCTGCGAGGCAGTGTTTGGTATATACTTTGTGGTTAGCACCATAAGTACATGTTTGGGGACCTTAAGGAAGGAGCTCGCTTTAAGGTCCATCTGGAATTGTGTTGTCTATTTTGGTTTTCTGACTCATGGAGTATGATATTTAACTCTGGTTATTGTTACTGCGATTTTGGCTATTTTCCTGGTGGTAATAGTAGGTTCGTGGCATTGTTATAAGAAAGATATCGTTACGGTGTTACACAGTTCGGTTTTCTGACTTATCGCATGTGGAATTTGACTCTGACTATTGTTACTGTGATTTTGGCAATATTGCTGGTAATAGTAGTTTTGTGACATCGCTACTGAAAGATATTGCGTGCCCGTATTTTTGTGAGTGATACGTTTTGTGATACGCTTTTGTAAGTAACATGTGTATTCTGAAAGTGTAAACTGGAAACTGGGGGGGCAAACAAGCAGTGAAATTTTAAAGAAAAGTGTGTTAGGATGTGTTGTAAGTCACTGGAAGGATATTGGAGGATCTGCCGGTGGAAGTGTGAACAGGAAAACATTGATAAAATATCGTAATCAGTGGTGGCCGCTTTATAAGCTGGAATGTGGAGAAAAGTGGCCCCTAAATGGAACTTTAAACTATAATATTTTGCTACAGTTAATGTTGTTTTGTGAGAAGCAGAACAGGATGAAATGTTGTACACTGATGTTTCAGCATCTTGGTGGGAAAAGGTACGGAATTAAGTTGGCCCCTGACTGAACCTTTGATGTTGGCATTAGAGAAGTACAGGCTGGAGAAAGATAAAGGAAGTGTTAAAAGGGTTGTTGAAAGTGTTAAAGGTGTTTGAAGTTGAATGAGCAGGGAAAGAGGATGTAGGAATGTTAATAGTTCTGCCTCTGCCCGAGGCAGAGATCTTAAAATCATGGGTGTTAGCCCTTTAGGGCAAAGGGACCATGATCGGTCCTGGAGAGTTGTCACAGAAACAGAAAAGAGGTCAACTCTTAAAACAACCTGAGTTCATGTGCGAGCTCAGATTGCTGATGGGACCGTTCAGGGAACTGTGGACAATTGCATTCCCCTGACCGACCCCCACTAAGACCCGAATCATCCTGAAAATTATGAACGGTTAAGTAAATACTAAAACCTGGATGAATTGGGAATTGAGAATATGCTTCCAACAAGGTCTAAAAGAAACCCCTATGGAATTTTTGGATCAACTCCGAAATGTAATGAAAATAAATAAATAAATAAATAAATAAAACAAAACGGTTTGGACCTGGCTTTGGAGGACAAATTGACTAGCCTTTTCCTAGGGTAATCAACCCCTGATTTCTACAGGAATAACGGGGACCTGGGGAATCTACCCTAGCGGATCCTCCACTGGTTATAATGAAGCTAGGGGAGGAATGGAAGTGAAATTTCTTATTGCTATGGGGCAACGTATTCAGTTCTAAATCAAGCATTAATGCCTTCACAGAATTATTATGTTAGGGTAAAAGGTGTGTCGTGGTTTAACCCGGCCGGCAGCTAAACACCACGCAGCTGTTCGCTCCCCCTCCCCCTCCCTCTCTGGGACGGGGGAGAGAAATGGAAAGTGAAGCCTGTGAGTTGAGATAAAGACAGTTTAATAAGACAAAATAATAATAATAATAATAATAATAATAATAATAATAATAATAATAATAATAATAATAATAATAATAATACAATGATGATAATAGTACCACTACTAATAATGTGTACAAACAAGTGATGCACAATGCAATTGCTCACCACCCGCTGACCGATGCCCAGCCTAACCCCGAGCAGTCCGGCCCCCTCCCCCTGGCTAGCCACCCCTATGTATTGTTTAGCCTGACGTCAGATGCTATGGAATACCCCTTTGGCTAGTTTGGGTCACCTGTCCTGGGTCTGTCCCCTCCCAGCTCTTACTGCACCCCCAGCCTGCCTGTTGGCAGGACAGAGCAAGAAGCTGAGATGTCCTTGGCTTGGTATAAGCGTTGCTCTGCAACAATTGAAACATCGGGGTGTTATCAGCACTCTTCTCATCCTAAGCCAAAACATAGCATTCTACCAGCTACTAGGAAGAAAATTAACTCTGTTCTAACTGAAACCAGGACAAGGTGTAACCGAAAAGGCTTATTTTTGTGAACCTTTGAAGTACAAGTTAGGGAAACAATGGGGCATACACAGATTTTTATCTATGCCTAGCTCCTCATGGGCACTCTTAGGTAGAGATTTATTAGAGCAAGTAGGAGCAGAAATTGTCTTTGAAAAAGGGAAAATGGAATTAAGAACAGGAGAAGAACAACTAATTAATGTGTTAAGCTTGGCACTAATACAAACTGACCCTAAAAGTGAAATACCTTTAGAGATCACAGATCAAGTATGTCCAGGAGTTTGGGCTACCGAAGTCCCTGGAAGAGCTAAAAATGTGACCTTAATAATTATTAAATTAAAGCCAGGAGAGAAACCCATTAAGGTTAAGTAATATCCTTTGAGGATAGAAGATAGGAAAGGAATTAAAGAGATAATTGATAAATTTTTACAGTATGGATTATTGATTGAATGCGAATCAGAATACAATGCACCCATATTGCCAATTAAAAAGGCAGATGAAAAAGCTATAGGCTAGTTCAGGATTTGAGGGCCATAAATAAAATCACTGAGGATATACATCCAGTAGTGGCAAACCCTTATACTTTGCTGACTAAATTAAAGAATAGTCAAGTCTGGTTTACCGTACTGGATTTAAAAGATGCCTTCTTCTGCCTAGGCTTAGCCACAGAAAGCCAAAACCTATTCGCCTTTGAATGGGAAAATCCCGATTCAGGCAGAAAGACGCAGCTTACGTGGACATTACTACCTCAAGGATTCAAGAATAGCCCCACTATTTTTGGAAACCAATTAGCAAGGGAACTCGAAACATGGATACCTCCGGACACTGAAGGTGCTTTGTTACAATATGTAGATGATCTCTTAATAGCTACCGAGACTAAAGGGAGTTGGATTCAATGGACTATAAGTCGTCTTAATTTTCTGGGTTTGAATGGATATCAAGTCTCTTGACAGAAAGTCCAGCTGGCTCAACAAAGTGTGACCTATCTGGGATTTGACATTTCGGAAGGACAACGAGAACTAGGAACTGAACATAAGGAAGTCATTTGCCGGACTCCAGAACCTCAAATGGTAAAGGAGCTACAAACCTTTTTAGGAATGACAGGTTGGTGTCGCCTTTGGATTTATAATTATGGACTATTGGTAAAGCCTCTATGTGAATTGATAAAGATTAACCAGTCAAAGTTAGTCTGGACTGGAGAAGCACAAAAAGTCTTTAAACAACTTAAACAAGAATTGATGATTTTGAAATATCAAGCAATATTGGTAGAACAGGACGACGTGGAAATTGTGATAATTAATATTGTGAATCTAGCCTCTTTTCTTAGTGATGCTCCGGCACAAGCTGTGATTCACGATTGTTTAGAAACTATAGAGACTGTGTATTCCAGCCGACCAGACCTTAAGGAGGAGCCCATGGAAGATGCGGAAGAAACTTGGTTCCCGGATGGGAGCAGTTTTGTTACGCAAAGACAACGTAAAGCTGGATATGCTATAACAACTACTCAGCAGGTAATCGAGTCTAAGCCTTTACCCCCTGGAACATCAGCTCAAAAGGCGGAGATAGTTGCTCTCACGAGAGCATTGGAACTGGCAGCGGGAAAAAGGGTAAATATTTGGACAGATTCTAAATATACATTCGGCGTGGTACATGCTCATGGAGCAATTTGGAAAGAACATGGATTGCTGACCGCTCAGTGAAAACACAAAGTATGCTGAAGAAATTTTAAAATTGTTAGAGGCTGTAAAACAACCAGAAAAGGTAGCTATCATGCATTGTCAGGGACACCAAAAGGGGAACAGCGATTTTGAAATTGGAAAATCGATTGGCAGAGGCTAAGCAGGCAGCTGAAATAACTGAGGTGAAGGCATTGTCTTTGATACCAGACGGTAAAATCCAAACTATATCCAAATTATACAAAAGAAGACTTAAAATTAATTGAAGATTTGAAAGGTGAAATGAAACCAGATGGATGAGTATATTTAAAAGATAATCACATAGTAATACCCTCTAGTTTGACATGGCCCATAGTTCTTACAGAACACAATAAAACGCACTGGGGAGCTGGCACACTGCATAAGAGCCCGAGTCAGACATTAGTGGGACGATATGATAAAACAAGTAACTCAACAATGGAGCATTTGCTTACACGATAACCCCAATACCAAGGATAGAATAAAATTTGGAATAATCGGTAAAGGAAATTATTCGGGGCAACAGTGGCAAATTGATTTTTCAGAACTCCCTAGAAAAGGGGGGTATCATTATTTACTGGTTCTGACTGACACGTTTTCAGGAAGGCCTGAAGCCTTTCCCTGTCGAACAAACAAAGCAAGAGAAGTGGTTAAAGTCTTGTTAAATGAAATAATACCATGCTTTGGGATTCTAGTAGCAATGTCTTCTGATAGAGTTTCACATTTTTGTGCACAAGTGGTAGAACAGATAAGTAAGATTCTAAAGATAGATTGGCAACTGCATACTCCTTATAGACCACAGGCAAGTGGACAGGTAGAAAAAATGAAGCATTTAATTAAACAATAAATAGCTAAAATTGGATAAGAAGCTAATTTGTCATGGCCTCAATCCCTCCCTTTAGCATTACTTGGAATTAGAGTTAAACCTAGAATAAAAGGAAATTTGAGTCCCTTCAAAATCTTATATGGAAGGCCATAGCAATTTCTATTTAGTGGAGAGGACCTAACGCAGTTAGGATCAGAATATTTATATGCTTATATAACTGAACTTCAGAAACAATTAAAGAAAGTACATAAATTTGTTTTAGGGACCAGGGCTAGAGGGTTGGATCAACCAATCCACCCCTTTAAGCTCGGGGATTATATATATATAAAGACTTTTTCAGGACAACCCGTGCAGGAAAAATGGAAGGAAAGTGGATGGGATCATACCAAGTATTACTGACAACACACACCGCCATTAAGATTAAGAAGCAAGCAGCTTGGATCCACAATTCAAGGGTGAAGAAGGCCCCGGCGAGGATATGGACCACCACTCCAATTGGACCAACAAAATTACGGTTTTCCAGATCCTAATGATTGCAGGGGTGCGGTTCTCGGATTTGGGGTGGGCAACTTGGGATGAGAACTTACACCTGACCTTAATACAAACAATTTCTCAAGTAACTAATAAGACGAACTGTTGGGTATGCACCCATCTGCCACAGCATGGGAATAAGGGTGTATCGTTAATTGGGATTCCCTTGCCTGCAAACTTATCTTGGACTAATTTGTGGGAAAACACATCTCGGGGTTGAAAATATTAAGCAGTTTTGGAACTAGAAGTGAGTAGCTTCATGCTGTTAGAATCCTATTATGTATGTGTACAAAGGTGTAACCCGCCTAAGGGTATAGGAAAACAGCATTGTATAAATACGGATACTACTTACGTGGGAAATCAGACATCTTGTAATTGAACAATTGATATTAGTACGACTAGCGGCTGGGCAAATTCAACCAGCTGGCCGGTTCCAGAAGGAAAAGGGTGGTATTGGCTATGCAATGATACAGCCCGTAAGGTCTTGCCTGAGAATTGGAAGGGAACTTGCACTCTTGGAGCGGTAGTCCCCAATATGACAGTACATGATGTAGCGCCTCGAGGTTACTTGAGAAATCATATCCGGAGAATCAGATGAAAAATTAACAATCCATTGGTAGAGAGACACACCCCTTTTCATAGTTTTGTGCGATGGTTTATCCCATGGTTAGGAGTGAGTGAATTGGAAAAGGCAATAGTTAATATTTCTGCAATTATAGAGAAGTTAGAAAACAAAATTCTGGATGCTATAAAGGCTCAACAAGAAGAGATATCTAGTTTATCACAGGTAGTATTCCAAAATCGGATGGCCCTAGACTTGTTACTGGCCACTCAAGGGGGAGTCTGTACAGTAATAAACACAAGTTGTTGTATGTATGTAGATCAGAGTGGAAGGATCTCTACCGACCTGGAAGAAAGATGGAAGCAGACAAGGATCCTACATGAGATCAGTAAAGATGATCTTTCATGGAGTTTTAGTGAACTATGGAATAAGTTAACCTCCTGGTTGCCCAATTTCCAATGGTTGAAACAAGTATTCATTGCTCTCATCGTATTAGTAGTGTTAGGAATATTTGTGTGCATGTTGTTTAGATGCCTGCTTTGTTGTGTTACTGTAAATAATGAAAGTATCTGATGCAAAAGAATTTGCATGGGAAAAGAAAAGGGGGGATTGATTAAGGAGGTATTGGGGAGGCAAGGACAATCCCCAGACAAGGACTGTATATCTCGAAACAAGACACTGGAACTCATGATAAGGAAGCGGCAGGCGGACAGAGAAACGAATGTAAGGACTATAAATCTCAAAACTGGACATTGGAATTCATTATAGAGATACAACAAACGGGAGAATTAGCAACAACCAGCTCTTGCAATTAAGAAACATGCCAATTCAGCAGATTCCTGACCAAAGGTAAAAAGTACACTGTGAGGAAGACTCGGGGCCTTCCTCCCAAAGACCCCTGCCCACGTCCCAAAGACCCCTGCCCACAATTCTTGGAAGGCTCTGCGCAGGCGCAAGGTGCCAAAAGGCTAATTAGCATGAGAAGCGAGGGAAGGCGGGGATAGGTAATGCATATGTATAGGTGCTTGTAGAATATTGATAGATTGATTGTATAAATTCAAGACTGCTTTCTGCTTTGGGTATGCACGATAGGTGGAGAGATCCCCCGTGCATCCAGCGCTGCAATAAAGAATATACTACTTAAAGGAATTTCGGCTTCGATCTTTGAATCAATTTGGCGACCCAGATGGGACAACCTCTCTGCCGGACCGCAGGACCTGCTGGGAACAGGACTCCCTAGGGTACCCCCGGGATTTCCCGGAGGGACTCCTCGACTCACCGGATCACTGCGGAGGCAGACAAGGACCCCATCATTGTAAGTGAGTATATTCTTTATTCTGGTTTGGTTTTCTGGTAGACCGGTCATCTGGAACTGTCTGTAAGTCAGAAGGTGATCTTCTGCGAGGCAGTGTTTGGTATATACTTTGTGGTTAGCACCATAAGTACATGTTTGGGGACCTTAAGGAAGGAGCTCGCTTTAAGGTCCATCTGGAATTGTGTTGTCTATTTTGGTTTTCTGACTCATGGAGTATGATATTTAACTCTGGTTATTGTTACTGCGATTTTGGCTATTTTCCTGGTGGTAATAGTAGGTTCGTGGCATTGTTATAAGAAAGATATCGTTACGGTGTTACACAGTTCGGTTTTCTGACTTATCGCATGTGGAATTTGACTCTGACTATTGTTACTGTGATTTTGGCAATATTGCTGGTAATAGTAGTTTTGTGACATCGCTACTGAAAGATATTGCGTGCCCGTATTTTTGTGAGTGATACGTTTTGTGATACGCTTTTGTAAGTAACATGTGTATTCTGAAAGTGTAAACTGGAAACTGGGGGGGCAAACAAGCAGTGAAATTTTAAAGAAAAGTGTGTTAGGATGTGTTGTAAGTCACTGGAAGGATATTGGAGGATCTGCCGGTGGAAGTGTGAACAGGAAAACATTGATAAAATATCGTAATCAGTGGTGGCCGCTTTATAAGCTGGAATGTGGAGAAAAGTGGCCCCTAAATGGAACTTTAAACTATAATATTTTGCTACAGTTAATGTTGTTTTGTGAGAAGCAGAACAGGATGAAATGTTGTACACTGATGTTTCAGCATCTTGGTGGGAAAAGGTACGGAATTAAGTTGGCCCCTGACTGAACCTTTGATGTTGGCATTAGAGAAGTACAGGCTGGAGAAAGATAAAGGAAGTGTTAAAAGGGTTGTTGAAAGTGTTAAAGGTGTTTGAAGTTGAATGAGCAGGGAAAGAGGATGTAGGAATGTTAATAGTTCTGCCTCTGCCCGAGGCAGAGATCTTAAAATCATGGGTGTTAGCCCTTTAGGGCAAAGGGACCATGATCGGTCCTGGAGAGTTGTCACAGAAACAGAAAAGAGGTCAACTCTTAAAACAACCTGAGTTCATGTGCGAGCTCAGATTGCTGATGGGACCGTTCAGGGAACTGTGGACAATTGCATTCCCCTGACCGACCCCCACTAAGACCCGAATCATCCTGAAAATTATGAACGGTTAAGTAAATACTAAAACCTGGATGAATTGGGAATTGAGAATATGCTTCCAACAAGGTCTAAAAGAAACCCCTATGGAATTTTTGGATCAACTCCGAAATGTAATGAAAATAAATAAATAAATAAATAAATAAAACAAAACGGTTTGGACCTGGCTTTGGAGGACAAATTGACTAGCCTTTTCCTAGGGTAATCAACCCCTGATTTCTACAGGAATAACGGGGACCTGGGGAATCTACCCTAGCGGATCCTCCACTGGTTATAATGAAGCTAGGGGAGGAATGGAAGTGAAATTTCTTATTGCTATGGGGCAACGTATTCAGTTCTAAATCAAGCATTAATGCCTTCACAGAATTATTATGTTAGGGTAAAAGGTGTGTCGTGGTTTAACCCGGCCGGCAGCTAAACACCACGCAGCTGTTCGCTCCCCCTCCCCCTCCCTCTCTGGGACGGGGGAGAGAAATGGAAAGTGAAGCCCGTGAGTTGAGATAAAGACAGTTTAATAAGACAAAATAATAATAATAATAATAATAATAATAATAATAATAATAATAATAATAATAATAATAATAATAATAATACAATGATGATAATAGTACCACTACTAATAATGTGTACAAACAAGTGATGCACAATGCAATTGCTCACCACCCGCTGACCGATGCCCAGCCTAACCCCGAGCAGTCCGGCCCCCTCCCCCTGGCTAGCCACCCCTATGTATTGTTTAGCCTGACGTCAGATGCTATGGAATACCCCTTTGGCTAGTTTGGGTCACCTGTCCTGGGTCTGTCCCCTCCCAGCTCTTACTGCACCCCCAGCCTGCCTGTTGGCAGGACAGAGCAAGAAGCTGAGATGTCCTTGGCTTGGTATAAGCGTTGCTCTGCAACAATTGAAACATCGGGGTGTTATCAGCACTCTTCTCATCCTAAGCCAAAACATAGCATTCTACCAGCTACTAGGAAGAAAATTAACTCTGTTCTAACTGAAACCAGGACAAGGTGTAACCGAAAAGGCTTATTTTTGTGAACCTTTGAAGTACAAGTTAGGGAAACAATGGGGCATACACAGATTTTTATCTATGCCTAGCTCCTCATGGGCACTCTTAGGTAGAGATTTATTAGAGCAAGTAGGAGCAGAAATTGTCTTTGAAAAAGGGAAAATGGAATTAAGAACAGGAGAAGAACAACTAATTAATGTGTTAAGCTTGGCACTAATACAAACTGACCCTAAAAGTGAAATACCTTTAGAGATCACAGATCAAGTATGTCCAGGAGTTTGGGCTACCGAAGTCCCTGGAAGAGCTAAAAATGTGACCTTAATAATTATTAAATTAAAGCCAGGAGAGAAACCCATTAAGGTTAAGTAATATCCTTTGAGGATAGAAGATAGGAAAGGAATTAAAGAGATAATTGATAAATTTTTACAGTATGGATTATTGATTGAATGCGAATCAGAATACAATGCACCCATATTGCCAATTAAAAAGGCAGATGAAAAAGCTATAGGCTAGTTCAGGATTTGAGGGCCATAAATAAAATCACTGAGGATATACATCCAGTAGTGGCAAACCCTTATACTTTGCTGACTAAATTAAAGAATAGTCAAGTCTGGTTTACCGTACTGGATTTAAAAGATGCCTTCTTCTGCCTAGGCTTAGCCACAGAAAGCCAAAACCTATTCGCCTTTGAATGGGAAAATCCCGATTCAGGCAGAAAGACGCAGCTTACGTGGACATTACTACCTCAAGGATTCAAGAATAGCCCCACTATTTTTGGAAACCAATTAGCAAGGGAACTCGAAACATGGATACCTCCGGACACTGAAGGTGCTTTGTTACAATATGTAGATGATCTCTTAATAGCTACCGAGACTAAAGGGAGTTGGATTCAATGGACTATAAGTCGTCTTAATTTTCTGGGTTTGAATGGATATCAAGTCTCTTGACAGAAAGTCCAGCTGGCTCAACAAAGTGTGACCTATCTGGGATTTGACATTTCGGAAGGACAACGAGAACTAGGAACTGAACATAAGGAAGTCATTTGCCGGACTCCAGAACCTCAAATGGTAAAGGAGCTACAAACCTTTTTAGGAATGACAGGTTGGTGTCGCCTTTGGATTTATAATTATGGACTATTGGTAAAGCCTCTATGTGAATTGATAAAGATTAACCAGTCAAAGTTAGTCTGGACTGGAGAAGCACAAAAAGTCTTTAAACAACTTAAACAAGAATTGATGATTTTGAAATATCAAGCAATATTGGTAGAACAGGACGACGTGGAAATTGTGATAATTAATATTGTGAATCTAGCCTCTTTTCTTAGTGATGCTCCGGCACAAGCTGTGATTCACGATTGTTTAGAAACTATAGAGACTGTGTATTCCAGCCGACCAGACCTTAAGGAGGAGCCCATGGAAGATGCGGAAGAAACTTGGTTCCCGGATGGGAGCAGTTTTGTTACGCAAAGACAACGTAAAGCTGGATATGCTATAACAACTACTCAGCAGGTAATCGAGTCTAAGCCTTTACCCCCTGGAACATCAGCTCAAAAGGCGGAGATAGTTGCTCTCACGAGAGCATTGGAACTGGCAGCGGGAAAAAGGGTAAATATTTGGACAGATTCTAAATATACATTCGGCGTGGTACATGCTCATGGAGCAATTTGGAAAGAACATGGATTGCTGACCACTCAGTGAAAACACAAAGTATGCTGAAGAAATTTTAAAATTGTTAGAGGCTGTAAAACAACCAGAAAAGGTAGCTATCATGCATTGTCAGGGACACCAAAAGGGGAACAGCGATTTTGAAATTGGAAAATCGATTGGCAGAGGCTAAGCAGGCAGCTGAAATAACTGAGGTGAAGGCATTGTCTTTGATACCAGACGGTAAAATCCAAACTATATCCAAATTATACAAAAGAAGACTTAAAATTAATTGAAGATTTGAAAGGTGAAATGAAACCAGATGGATGAGTATATTTAAAAGATAATCACATAGTAATACCCTCTAGTTTGACATGGCCCATAGTTCTTACAGAACACAATAAAACGCACTGGGGAGCTGGCACACTGCATAAGAGCCCGAGTCAGACATTAGTGGGACGATATGATAAAACAAGTAACTCAACAATGGAGCATTTGCTTACACGATAACCCCAATACCAAGGATAGAATAAAATTTGGAATAATCGGTAAAGGAAATTATTCGGGGCAACAGTGGCAAATTGATTTTTCAGAACTCCCTAGAAAAGGGGGGTATCATTATTTACTGGTTCTGACTGACACGTTTTCAGGAAGGCCTGAAGCCTTTCCCTGTCGAACAAACAAAGCAAGAGAAGTGGTTAAAGTCTTGTTAAATGAAATAATACCATGCTTTGGGATTCTAGTAGCAATGTCTTCTGATAGAGTTTCACATTTTTGTGCACAAGTGGTAGAACAGATAAGTAAGATTCTAAAGATAGATTGGCAACTGCATACTCCTTATAGACCACAGGCAAGTGGACAGGTAGAAAAAATGAAGCATTTAATTAAACAATAAATAGCTAAAATTGGATAAGAAGCTAATTTGTCATGGCCTCAATCCCTCCCTTTAGCATTACTTGGAATTAGAGTTAAACCTAGAATAAAAGGAAATTTGAGTCCCTTCAAAATCTTATATGGAAGGCCATAGCAATTTCTATTTAGTGGAGAGGACCTAACGCAGTTAGGATCAGAATATTTATATGCTTATATAACTGAACTTCAGAAACAATTAAAGAAAGTACATAAATTTGTTTTAGGGACCAGGGCTAGAGGGTTGGATCAACCAATCCACCCCTTTAAGCTCGGGGATTATATATATATAAAGACTTTTTCAGGACAACCCGTGCAGGAAAAATGGAAGGAAAGTGGATGGGATCATACCAAGTATTATTGACAACACACACCGCCATTAAGATTAAGAAGCAAGCAGCTTGGATCCACAATTCAAGGGTGAAGAAGGCCCCGGCGAGGATATGGACCACCACTCCAATTGGACCAACAAAATTACGGTTTTCCAGATCCTAATGATTGCAGGGGTGCGGTTCTCGGATTTGGGGTGGGCAACTTGGGATGAGAACTTACACCTGACCTTAATACAAACAATTTCTCAAGTAACTAATAAGACGAACTGTTGGGTATGCACCCATCTGCCACAGCATGGGAATAAGGGTGTATCGTTAATTGGGATTCCCTTGCCTGCAAACTTATCTTGGACTAATTTGTGGGAAAACACATCTCGGGGTTGAAAATATTAAGCAGTTTTGGAACTAGAAGTGAGTAGCTTCATGCTGTTAGAATCCTATTATGTATGTGTACAAAGGTGTAACCCGCCTAAGGGTATAGGAAAACAGCATTGTATAAATACGGATACTACTTACGTGGGAAATCAGACATCTTGTAATTGAACAATTGATATTAGTACGACTAGCGGCTGGGCAAATTCAACCAGCTGGCCGGTTCCAGAAGGAAAAGGGTGGTATTGGCTATGCAATGATACAGCCCGTAAGGTCTTGCCTGAGAATTGGAAGGGAACTTGCACTCTTGGAGCGGTAGTCCCCAATATGACAGTACATGATGTAGCGCCTCGAGGTTACTTGAGAAATCATATCCGGAGAATCAGATGAAAAATTAACAATCCATTGGTAGAGAGACACACCCCTTTTCATAGTTTTGTGCGATGGTTTATCCCATGGTTAGGAGTGAGTGAATTGGAAAAGGCAATAGTTAATATTTCTGCAATTATAGAGAAGTTAGAAAACAAAATTCTGGATGCTATAAAGGCTCAACAAGAAGAGATATCTAGTTTATCACAGGTAGTATTCCAAAATCGGATGGCCCTAGACTTGTTACTGGCCACTCAAGGGGGAGTCTGTACAGTAATAAACACAAGTTGTTGTATGTATGTAGATCAGAGTGGAAGGATCTCTACCGACCTGGAAGAAAGATGGAAGCAGACAAGGATCCTACATGAGATCAGTAAAGACGATCTTTCATGGAGTTTTAGTGAACTATGGAATAAGTTAACCTCCTGGTTGCCCAATTTCCAATGGTTGAAACAAGTATTCATTGCTCTAATCGTATTAGTAGTGTTAGGAATATTTGTGTGCATGTTGTTTAGATGCCTGCTTTGTTGTGTTACTGTAAATAATGAAAGTATCTGATGCAAAAGAATTTGCATGGGAAAAGAAAAGGGGGGATTGATTAAGGAGGTATTGGGGAGGCAAGGACAATCCCCAGACAAGGACTGTATATCTCGAAACAAGACACTGGAACTCATGATAAGGAAGCGGCAGGCGGACAGAGAAACGAATGTAAGGACTATAAATCTCAAAACTGGACATTGGAATTCATTATAGAGATACAACAAATGGGAGAATTAGCAACAACCAGCTCTTGCAATTAAGAAACATGCCAATTCAGCAGATTCCTGACCAAAGGTAAAAAGTACACTGTGAGGAAGACTCGGGGCCTTCCTCCCAAAGACCCCTGCCCACGTCCCAAAGACCCCTGCCCACAATTCTTGGAAGGCTCTGCGCAGGCGCAAGGTGCCAAAAGGCTAATTAGCATGAGAAGCGAGGGAAGGTGGGGATAGGTAATGCATATGTATAGGTGCTTGTAGAATATTGATAGATTGATTGTATAAATTCAAGACTGCTTTCTGCTTTGGGTATGCACGATAGGTGGAGAGATCCCCCGTGCATCCAGCGCTGCAATAAAGAATATACTACTTAAAGGAATTTCGGCTTCGATCTTTGAATCAATTTGGCGACCCAGATGGGACAACCTCTCTGCCGGACCGCAGGACCTGCTGGGAACAGGACTCCCTAGGGTACCCCCGGGATTTCCCGGAGGGACTCCTCGACTCACCGGATCACTGCGGAGGCAGACAAGGACCCCATCATTGTAAGTGAGTATATTCTTTATTCTGGTTTGGTTTTCTGGTAGACCGGTCATCTGGAACTGTCTGTAAGTCAGAAGGTGATCTTCTGCGAGGCAGTGTTTGGTATATACTTTGTGGTTAGCACCATAAGTACATGTTTGGGGACCTTAAGGAAGGAGCTCGCTTTAAGGTCCATCTGGAATTGTGTTGTCTATTTTGGTTTTCTGACTCATGGAGTATGATATTTAACTCTGGTTATTGTTACTGCGATTTTGGCTATTTTCCTGGTGGTAATAGTAGGTTCGTGGCATTGTTATAAGAAAGATATCGTTACGGTGTTACACAGTTCGGTTTTCTGACTTATCGCATGTGGAATTTGACTCTGACTATTGTTACTGTGATTTTGGCAATATTGCTGGTAATAGTAGTTTTGTGACATCGCTACTGAAAGATATTGCGTGCCCGTATTTTTGTGAGTGATACGTTTTGTGATACGCTTTTGTAAGTAACATGTGTATTCTGAAAGTGTAAACTGGAAACTGGGGGGGCAAACAAGCAGTGAAATTTTAAAGAAAAGTGTGTTAGGATGTGTTGTAAGTCACTGGAAGGATATTGGAGGATCTGCCGGTGGAAGTGTGAACAGGAAAACATTGATAAAATATCGTAATCAGTGGTGGCCGCTTTATAAGCTGGAATGTGGAGAAAAGTGGCCCCTAAATGGAACTTTAAACTATAATATTTTGCTACAGTTAATGTTGTTTTGTGAGAAGCAGAACAGGATGAAATGTTGTACACTGATGTTTCAGCATCTTGGTGGGAAAAGGTACGGAATTAAGTTGGCCCCTGACTGAACCTTTGATGTTGGCATTAGAGAAGTACAGGCTGGAGAAAGATAAAGGAAGTGTTAAAAGGGTTGTTGAAAGTGTTAAAGGTGTTTGAAGTTGAATGAGCAGGGAAAGAGGATGTAGGAATGTTAATAGTTCTGCCTCTGCCCGAGGCAGAGATCTTAAAATCATGGGTGTTAGCCCTTTAGGGCAAAGGGACCATGATCGGTCCTGGAGAGTTGTCACAGAAACAGAAAAGAGGTCAACTCTTAAAACAACCTGAGTTCATGTGCGAGCTCAGATTGCTGATGGGACCGTTCAGGGAACTGTGGACAATTGCATTCCCCTGACCGACCCCCACTAAGACCCGAATCATCCTGAAAATTATGAACGGTTAAGTAAATACTAAAACCTGGATGAATTGGGAATTGAGAATATGCTTCCAACAAGGTCTAAAAGAAACCCCTATGGAATTTTTGGATCAACTCCGAAATGTAATGAAAATAAATAAATAAATAAATAAATAAATAAAACAAAACGGTTTGGACCTGGCTTTGGAGGACAAATTGACTAGCCTTTTCCTAGGGTAATCAACCCCTGATTTCTACAGGAATAACGGGGACCTGGGGAATCTACCCTAGCGGATCCTCCACTGGTTATAATGAAGCTAGGGGAGGAATGGAAGTGAAATTTCTTATTGCTATGGGGCAACGTATTCAGTTCTAAATCAAGCATTAATGCCTTCACAGAATTATTATGTTAGGGTAAAAGGTGTGTCGTGGTTTAACCCGGCCGGCAGCTAAACACCACGCAGCTGTTCGCTCCCCCTCCCCCTCCCTCTCTGGGACGGGGGAGAGAAATGGAAAGTGAAGCCTGTGAGTTGAGATAAAGACAGTTTAATAAGACAAAATAATAATAATAATAATAATAATAATAATAATAATAATAATAATAATAATAATAATAATAATAATAATAATAATAATACAATGATGATAATAGTACCACTACTAATAATGTGTACAAACAAGTGATGCACAATGCAATTGCTCACCACCCGCTGACCGATGCCCAGCCTAACCCCGAGCAGTCCGGCCCCCTCCCCCTGGCTAGCCACCCCTATGTATTGTTTAGCCTGACGTCAGATGCTATGGAATACCCCTTTGGCTAGTTTGGGTCACCTGTCCTGGGTCTGTCCCCTCCCAGCTCTTACTGCACCCCCAGCCTGCCTGTTGGCAGGACAGAGCAAGAAGCTGAGATGTCCTTGGCTTGGTATAAGCGTTGCTCTGCAACAATTGAAACATCGGGGTGTTATCAGCACTCTTCTCATCCTAAGCCAAAACATAGCATTCTACCAGCTACTAGGAAGAAAATTAACTCTGTTCTAACTGAAACCAGGACAAGGTGTAACCGAAAAGGCTTATTTTTGTGAACCTTTGAAGTACAAGTTAGGGAAACAATGGGGCATACACAGATTTTTATCTATGCCTAGCTCCTCATGGGCACTCTTAGGTAGAGATTTATTAGAGCAAGTAGGAGCAGAAATTGTCTTTGAAAAAGGGAAAATGGAATTAAGAACAGGAGAAGAACAACTAATTAATGTGTTAAGCTTGGCACTAATACAAACTGACCCTAAAAGTGAAATACCTTTAGAGATCACAGATCAAGTATGTCCAGGAGTTTGGGCTACCGAAGTCCCTGGAAGAGCTAAAAATGTGACCTTACTAATTATTAAATTAAAGCCAGGAGAGAAACCCATTAAGGTTAAGTAATATCCTTTGAGGATAGAAGATAGGAAAGGAATTAAAGAGATAATTGATAAATTTTTACAGTATGGATTATTGATTGAATGCGAATCAGAATACAATGCACCCATATTGCCAATTAAAAAGGCAGATGAAAAAGCTATAGGCTAGTTCAGGATTTGAGGGCCATAAATAAAATCACTGAGGATATACATCCAGTAGTGGCAAACCCTTATACTTTGCTGACTAAATTAAAGAATAGTTAAGTCTGGTTTACCGTACTGGATTTAAAAGATGCCTTCTTCTGCCTAGGCTTAGCCACAGAAAGCCAAAACCTATTCGCCTTTGAATGGGAAAATCCCGATTCAGGCAGAAAGACGCAGCTTACGTGGACATTACTACCTCAAGGATTCAAGAATAGCCCCACTATTTTTGGAAACCAATTAGCAAGGGAACTCGAAACATGGATACCTCCGGACACTGAAGGTGCTTTGTTACAATATGTAGATGATCTCTTAATAGCTACCGAGACTAAAGGGAGTTGGATTCAATGGACTATAAGTCGTCTTAATTTTCTGGGTTTGAATGGATATCAAGTCTCTTGACAGAAAGTCCAGCTGGCTCAACAAAGTGTGACCTATCTGGGATTTGACATTTCGGAAGGACAACGAGAACTAGGAACTGAACATAAGGAAGTCATTTGCCGGACTCCAGAACCTCAAATGGTAAAGGAGCTACAAACCTTTTTAGGAATGACAGGTTGGTGTCGCCTTTGGATTTATAATTATGGACTATTGGTAAAGCCTCTTTGTGAATTGATAAAGATTAACCAGTCAAAGTTAGTCTGGACTGGAGAAGCACAAAAAGTCTTTAAACAACTTAAACAAGAATTGATGATTTTGAAATATCAAGCAATATTGGTAGAACAGGACGACGTGGAAATTGTGATAATTAATATTGTGAATCTAGCCTCTTTTCTTAGTGATGCTCCGGCACAAGCTGTGATTCACGATTGTTTAGAAACTATAGAGACTGTGTATTCCAGCCGACCAGACCTTAAGGAGGAGCCCATGGAAGATGCGGAAGAAACTTGGTTCCCGGATGGGAGCAGTTTTGTTACGCAAAGACAACGTAAAGCTGGATATGCTATAACAACTACTCAGCAGGTAATCGAGTCTAAGCCTTTACCCCCTGGAACATCAGCTCAAAAGGCGGAGATAGTTGCTCTCACGAGAGCATTGGAACTGGCAGCGGGAAAAAGGGTAAATATTTGGACAGATTCTAAATATACATTCGGCGTGGTACATGCTCATGGAGCAATTTGGAAAGAACATGGATTGCTGACCACTCAGTGAAAACACAAAGTATGCTGAAGAAATTTTAAAATTGTTAGAGGCTGTAAAACAACCAGAAAAGGTAGCTATCATGCATTGTCAGGGACACCAAAAGGGGAACAGCGATTTTGAAATTGGAAAATCGATTGGCAGAGGCTAAGCAGGCAGCTGAAATAACTGAGGTGAAGGCATTGTCTTTGATACCAGACGGTAAAATCCAAACTATATCCAAATTATACAAAAGAAGACTTAAAATTAATTGAAGATTTGAAAGGTGAAATGAAACCAGATGGATGAGTATATTTAAAAGATAATCACATAGTAATACCCTCTAGTTTGACATGGCCCATAGTTCTTACAGAACACAATAAAACGCACTGGGGAGCTGGCACACTGCATAAGAGCCCGAGTCAGACATTAGTGGGACGATATGATAAAACAAGTAACTCAACAATGGAGCATTTGCTTACACGATAACCCCAATACCAAGGATAGAATAAAATTTGGAATAATCGGTAAAGGAAATTATTCGGGGCAACAGTGGCAAATTGATTTTTCAGAACTCCCTAGAAAAGGGGGGTATCATTATTTACTGGTTCTGACTGACACGTTTTCAGGAAGGCCTGAAGCCTTTCCCTGTCGAACAAACAAAGCAAGAGAAGTGGTTAAAGTCTTGTTAAATGAAATAATACCATGCTTTGGGATTCTAGTAGCAATGTCTTCTGATAGAGTTTCACATTTTTGTGCACAAGTGGTAGAACAGATAAGTAAGATTCTAAAGATAGATTGGCAACTGCATACTCCTTATAGACCACAGGCAAGTGGACAGGTAGAAAAAATGAAGCATTTAATTAAACAATAAATAGCTAAAATTGGATAAGAAGCTAATTTGTCATGGCCTCAATCCCTCCCTTTAGCATTACTTGGAATTAGAGTTAAACCTAGAATAAAAGGAAATTTGAGTCCCTTCAAAATCTTATATGGAAGGCCATAGCAATTTCTATTTAGTGGAGAGGACCTAACGCAGTTAGGATCAGAATATTTATATGCTTATATAACTGAACTTCAGAAACAATTAAAGAAAGTACATAAATTTGTTTTAGGGACCAGGGCTAGAGGGTTGGATCAACCAATCCACCCCTTTAAGCTCGGGGATTATATATATATAAAGACTTTTTCAGGACAACCCGTGCAGGAAAAATGGAAGGAAAGTGGATGGGATCATACCAAGTATTACTGACAACACACACCGCCATTAAGATTAAGAAGCAAGCAGCTTGGATCCACAATTCAAGGGTGAAGAAGGCCCCGGCGAGGATATGGACCACCACTCCAATTGGACCAACAAAATTACGGTTTTCCAGATCCTAATGATTGCAGGGGTGCGGTTCTCGGATTTGGGGTGGGCAACTTGGGATGAGAACTTACACCTGACCTTAATACAAACAATTTCTCAAGTAACTAATAAGACGAACTGTTGGGTATGCACCCATCTGCCACAGCATGGGAATAAGGGTGTATCGTTAATTGGGATTCCCTTGCCTGCAAACTTATCTTGGACTAATTTGTGGGAAAACACATCTCGGGGTTGAAAATATTAAGCAGTTTTGGAACTAGAAGTGAGTAGCTTCATGCTGTTAGAATCCTATTATGTATGTGTACAAAGGTGTAACCCGCCTAAGGGTATAGGAAAACAGCATTGTATAAATACGGATACTACTTACGTGGGAAATCAGACATCTTGTAATTGAACAATTGATATTAGTACGACTAGCGGCTGGGCAAATTCAACCAGCTGGCCGGTTCCAGAAGGAAAAGGGTGGTATTGGCTATGCAATGATACAGCCCGTAAGGTCTTGCCTGAGAATTGGAAGGGAACTTGCACTCTTGGAGCGGTAGTCCCCAATATGACAGTACATGATGTAGCGCCTCGAGGTTACTTGAGAAATCATATCCGGAGAATCAGATGAAAAATTAACAATCCATTGGTAGAGAGACACACCCCTTTTCATAGTTTTGTGCGATGGTTTATCCCATGGTTAGGAGTGAGTGAATTGGAAAAGGCAATAGTTAATATTTCTGCAATTATAGAGAAGTTAGAAAACAAAATTCTGGATGCTATAAAGGCTCAACAAGAAGAGATATCTAGTTTATCACAGGTAGTATTCCAAAATCGGATGGCCCTAGACTTGTTACTGGCCACTCAAGGGGGAGTCTGTACAGTAATAAACACAAGTTGTTGTATGTATGTAGATCAGAGTGGAAGGATCTCTACCGACCTGGAAGAAAGATGGAAGCAGACAAGGATCCTACATGAGATCAGTAAAGACGATCTTTCATGGAGTTTTAGTGAACTATGGAATAAGTTAACCTCCTGGTTGCCCAATTTCCAATGGTTGAAACAAGTATTCATTGCTCTCATCGTATTAGTAGTGTTAGGAATATTTGTGTGCATGTTGTTTAGATGCCTGCTTTGTTGTGTTACTGTAAATAATGAAAGTATCTGATGCAAAAGAATTTGCATGGGAAAAGAAAAGGGGGGATTGATTAAGGAGGTATTGGGGAGGCAAGGACAATCCCCAGACAAGGACTGTATATCTCGAAACAAGACACTGGAACTCATGATAAGGAAGCGGCAGGCGGACAGAGAAACGAATGTAAGGACTATAAATCTCAAAACTGGACATTGGAATTCATTATAGAGATACAACAAACGGGAGAATTAGCAACAACCAGCTCTTGCAATTAAGAAACATGCCAATTCAGCAGATTCCTGACCAAAGGTAAAAAGTACACTGTGAGGAAGACTCGGGGCCTTCCTCCCAAAGACCCCTGCCCACGTCCCAAAGACCCCTGCCCACAATTCTTGGAAGGCTCTGCGCAGGCGCAAGGTGCCAAAAGGCTAATTAGCATGAGAAGCGAGGGAAGGCGGGGATAGGTAATGCATATGTATAGGTGCTTGTAGAATATTGATAGATTGATTGTATAAATTCAAGACTGCTTTCTGCTTTGGGTATGCACGATAGGTGGAGAGATCCCCCGTGCATCCAGCGCTGCAATAAAGAATATACTACTTAAAGGAATTTCGGCTTCGATCTTTGAATCAATTTGGCGACCCAGATGGGACAACCTCTCTGCCGGACCGCAGGACCTGCTGGGAACAGGACTCCCTAGGGTACCCCCGGGATTTCCCGGAGGGACTCCTCGACTCACCGGATCACTGCGGAGGCAGACAAGGACCCCATCATTGTAAGTGAGTATATTCTTTATTCTGGTTTGGTTTTCTGGTAGACCGGTCATCTGGAACTGTCTGTAAGTCAGAAGGTGATCTTCTGCGAGGCAGTGTTTGGTATATACTTTGTGGTTAGCACCATAAGTACATGTTTGGGAACCTTAAGGAAGGAGCTCGCTTTAAGGTCCATCTGGAATTGTGTTGTCTATTTTGGTTTTCTGACTCATGGAGTATGATATTTAACTCTGGTTATTGTTACTGCGATTTTGGCTATTTTCCTGGTGGTAATAGTAGGTTCGTGGCATTGTTATAAGAAAGATATCGTTACGGTGTTACACAGTTCGGTTTTCTGACTTATCGCATGTGGAATTTGACTCTGACTATTGTTACTGTGATTTTGGCAATATTGCTGGTAATAGTAGTTTTGTGACATCGCTACTGAAAGATATTGCGTGCCCGTATTTTTGTGAGTGATACGTTTTGTGATACGCTTTTGTAAGTAACATGTGTATTCTGAAAGTGTAAACTGGAAACTGGGGGGGCAAACAAGCAGTGAAATTTTAAAGAAAAGTGTGTTAGGATGTGTTGTAAGTCACTGGAAGGATATTGGAGGATCTGCCGGTGGAAGTGTGAACAGGAAAACATTGATAAAATATCGTAATCAGTGGTGGCCGCTTTATAAGCTGGAATGTGGAGAAAAGTGGCCCCTAAATGGAACTTTAAACTATAATATTTTGCTACAGTTAATGTTGTTTTGTGAGAAGCAGAACAGGATGAAATGTTGTACACTGATGTTTCAGCATCTTGGTGGGAAAAGGTACGGAATTAAGTTGGCCCCTGACTGAACCTTTGATGTTGGCATTAGAGAAGTACAGGCTGGAGAAAGATAAAGGAAGTGTTAAAAGGGTTGTTGAAAGTGTTAAAGGTGTTTGAAGTTGAATGAGCAGGGAAAGAGGATGTAGGAATGTTAATAGTTCTGCCTCTGCCCGAGGCAGAGATCTTAAAATCATGGGTGTTAGCCCTTTAGGGCAAAGGGACCATGATCGGTCCTGGAGAGTTGTCACAGAAACAGAAAAGAGGTCAACTCTTAAAACAACCTGAGTTCATGTGCGAGCTCAGATTGCTGATGGGACCGTTCAGGGAACTGTGGACAATTGCATTCCCCTGACCGACCCCCACTAAGACCCGAATCATCCTGAAAATTATGAACGGTTAAGTAAATACTAAAACCTGGATGAATTGGGAATTGAGAATATGCTTCCAACAAGGTCTAAAAGAAACCCCTATGGAATTTTTGGATCAACTCCGAAATGTAATGAAAATAAATAAATAAATAAATAAATAAAACAAAACGGTTTGGACCTGGCTTTGGAGGACAAATTGACTAGCCTTTTCCTAGGGTAATCAACCCCTGATTTCTACAGGAATAACGGGGACCTGGGGAATCTACCCTAGCGGATCCTCCACTGGTTATAATGAAGCTAGGGGAGGAATGGAAGTGAAATTTCTTATTGCTATGGGGCAACGTATTCAGTTCTAAATCAAGCATTAATGCCTTCACAGAATTATTATGTTAGGGTAAAAGGTGTGTCGTGGTTTAACCCGGCCGGCAGCTAAACACCACGCAGCTGTTCGCTCCCCCTCCCCCTCCCTCTCTGGGACGGGGGAGAGAAATGGAAAGTGAAGCCTGTGAGTTGAGATAAAGACAGTTTAATAAGACAAAATAATAATAATAATAATAATAATAATAATAATAATAATAATAATAATAATAATAATAATAATAATAATAATAATACAATGATGATAATAGTACCACTACTAATAATGTGTACAAACAAGTGATGCACAATGCAATTGCTCACCACCCGCTGACCGATGCCCAGCCTAACCCCGAGCAGTCCGGCCCCCTCCCCCTGGCTAGCCACCCCTATGTATTGTTTAGCCTGACGTCAGATGCTATGGAATACCCCTTTGGCTAGTTTGGGTCACCTGTCCTGGGTCTGTCCCCTCCCAGCTCTTACTGCACCCCCAGCCTGCCTGTTGGCAGGACAGAGCAAGAAGCTGAGATGTCCTTGGCTTGGTATAAGCGTTGCTCTGCAACAATTGAAA
Organism: Aythya marila; assembly: GCF_965140915.1. Taxonomy (NCBI): domain Eukaryota; kingdom Metazoa; phylum Chordata; class Aves; order Anseriformes; family Anatidae; genus Aythya; species Aythya marila. The sequence continues at coordinate 171,169 of NW_028137052.1, read as the reverse complement.
CATCGGGGTGTTATCAGCACTCTTCTCATCCTAAGCCAAAACATAGCATTCTACCAGCTACTAGGAAGAAAATTAACTCTGTTCTAACTGAAACCAGGACAAGGTGTAACCGAAAAGGCTTATTTTTGTGAACCTTTGAAGTACAAGTTAGGGAAACAATGGGGCATACACAGATTTTTATCTATGCCTAGCTCCTCATGGGCACTCTTAGGTAGAGATTTATTAGAGCAAGTAGGAGCAGAAATTGTCTTTGAAAAAGGGAAAATGGAATTAAGAACAGGAGAAGAACAACTAATTAATGTGTTAAGCTTGGCACTAATACAAACTGACCCTAAAAGTGAAATACCTTTAGAGATCACAGATCAAGTATGTCCAGGAGTTTGGGCTACCGAAGTCCCTGGAAGAGCTAAAAATGTGACCTTACTAATTATTAAATTAAAGCCAGGAGAGAAACCCATTAAGGTTAAGTAATATCCTTTGAGGATAGAAGATAGGAAAGGAATTAAAGAGATAATTGATAAATTTTTACAGTATGGATTATTGATTGAATGCGAATCAGAATACAATGCACCCATATTGCCAATTAAAAAGGCAGATGAAAAAGCTATAGGCTAGTTCAGGATTTGAGGGCCATAAATAAAATCACTGAGGATATACATCCAGTAGTGGCAAACCCTTATACTTTGCTGACTAAATTAAAGAATAGTTAAGTCTGGTTTACCGTACTGGATTTAAAAGATGCCTTCTTCTGCCTAGGCTTAGCCACAGAAAGCCAAAACCTATTCGCCTTTGAATGGGAAAATCCCGATTCAGGCAGAAAGACGCAGCTTACGTGGACATTACTACCTCAAGGATTCAAGAATAGCCCCACTATTTTTGGAAACCAATTAGCAAGGGAACTCGAAACATGGATACCTCCGGACACTGAAGGTGCTTTGTTACAATATGTAGATGATCTCTTAATAGCTACCGAGACTAAAGGGAGTTGGATTCAATGGACTATAAGTCGTCTTAATTTTCTGGGTTTGAATGGATATCAAGTCTCTTGACAGAAAGTCCAGCTGGCTCAACAAAGTGTGACCTATCTGGGATTTGACATTTCGGAAGGACAACGAGAACTAGGAACTGAACATAAGGAAGTCATTTGCCGGACTCCAGAACCTCAAATGGTAAAGGAGCTACAAACCTTTTTAGGAATGACAGGTTGGTGTCGCCTTTGGATTTATAATTATGGACTATTGGTAAAGCCTCTATGTGAATTGATAAAGATTAACCAGTCAAAGTTAGTCTGGACTGGAGAAGCACAAAAAGTCTTTAAACAACTTAAACAAGAATTGATGATTTTGAAATATCAAGCAATATTGGTAGAACAGGACGACGTGGAAATTGTGATAATTAATATTGTGAATCTAGCCTCTTTTCTTAGTGATGCTCCGGCACAAGCTGTGATTCACGATTGTTTAGAAACTATAGAGACTGTGTATTCCAGCCGACCAGACCTTAAGGAGGAGCCCATGGAAGATGCGGAAGAAACTTGGTTCCCGGATGGGAGCAGTTTTGTTACGCAAAGACAACGTAAAGCTGGATATGCTATAACAACTACTCAGCAGGTAATCGAGTCTAAGCCTTTACCCCCTGGAACATCAGCTCAAAAGGCGGAGATAGTTGCTCTCACGAGAGCATTGGAACTGGCAGCGGGAAAAAGGGTAAATATTTGGACAGATTCTAAATATACATTCGGCGTGGTACATGCTCATGGAGCAATTTGGAAAGAACATGGATTGCTGACCGCTCAGTGAAAACACAAAGTATGCTGAAGAAATTTTAAAATTGTTAGAGGCTGTAAAACAACCAGAAAAGGTAGCTATCATGCATTGTCAGGGACACCAAAAGGGGAACAGCGATTTTGAAATTGGAAAATCGATTGGCAGAGGCTAAGCAGGCAGCTGAAATAACTGAGGTGAAGGCATTGTCTTTGATACCAGACGGTAAAATCCAAACTATATCCAAATTATACAAAAGAAGACTTAAAATTAATTGAAGATTTGAAAGGTGAAATGAAACCAGATGGATGAGTATATTTAAAAGATAATCACATAGTAATACCCTCTAGTTTGACATGGCCCATAGTTCTTACAGAACACAATAAAACGCACTGGGGAGCTGGCACACTGCATAAGAGCCCGAGTCAGACATTAGTGGGACGATATGATAAAACAAGTAACTCAACAATGGAGCATTTGCTTACACAATAACCCCAATACCAAGGATAGAATAAAATTTGGAATAATCGGTAAAGGAAATTATTCGGGGCAACAGTGGCAAATTGATTTTTCAGAACTCCCTAGAAAAGGGGGGTATCATTATTTACTGGTTCTGACTGACACGTTTTCAGGAAGGCCTGAAGCCTTTCCCTGTCGAACAAACAAAGCAAGAGAAGTGGTTAAAGTCTTGTTAAATGAAATAATACCATGCTTTGGGATTCTAGTAGCAATGTCTTCTGATAGAGTTTCACATTTTTGTGCACAAGTGGTAGAACAGATAAGTAAGATTCTAAAGATAGATTGGCAACTGCATACTCCTTATAGACCACAGGCAAGTGGACAGGTAGAAAAAATGAAGCATTTAATTAAACAATAAATAGCTAAAATTGGATAAGAAGCTAATTTGTCATGGCCTCAATCCCTCCCTTTAGCATTACTTGGAATTAGAGTTAAACCTAGAATAAAAGGAAATTTGAGTCCCTTCAAAATCTTATATGGAAGGCCATAGCAATTTCTATTTAGTGGAGAGGACCTAACGCAGTTAGGATCAGAATATTTATATGCTTATATAACTGAACTTCAGAAACAATTAAAGAAAGTACATAAATTTGTTTTAGGGACCAGGGCTAGAGGGTTGGATCAACCAATCCACCCCTTTAAGCTCGGGGATTATATATATATAAAGACTTTTTCAGGACAACCCGTGCAGGAAAAATGGAAGGAAAGTGGATGGGATCATACCAAGTATTACTGACAACACACACCGCCATTAAGATTAAGAAGCAAGCAGCTTGGATCCACAATTCAAGGGTGAAGAAGGCCCCGGCGAGGATATGGACCACCACTCCAATTGGACCAACAAAATTACGGTTTTCCAGATCCTAATGATTGCAGGGGTGCGGTTCTCGGATTTGGGGTGGGCAACTTGGGATGAGAACTTACACCTGACCTTAATACAAACAATTTCTCAAGTAACTAATAAGACGAACTGTTGGGTATGCACCCATCTGCCACAGCATGGGAATAAGGGTGTATCGTAACCCTTACCCTAAACCTAACCCTAACCCTTACCCCAACCCTTACCCTGACCCTTACATTAACCCTAACCCTGACCCTAACCCTAACCCTAACCCTAACCCAAACCCTTACTCTAACCCTAAGCCTTAACCTAAACCTTACACTTAATCTTAACTTTAACCTTACCCTTAAACTAATACATACCCTTACGTTTCCCTCATCATAACCCTAAAATTTACCGTAACCATTACCCTAACACTTATCCTTACCTAACCCTAACCCTTACTCTAACTTTTACCGTGAGCCAGAACCTTAGACTTCCCATTCCCCTTCCCCTTACTAATACCCTTACCCTAACCCTTACCCTTACACTTACGGTTACCATTAACCTTACCCTTACCCTAACAATTACCCTTACACTATCCCTTACACTTATCCTTATCCATACAACTTACGCTTACCCTAACACTTAACCTTAACCTAACCCTAACCCTAAACCTTACCTAAACCCATACCCTGACCCTTACATTAACCCTTACCCTAAAACTTACACTTAACCTTAACCTAATACTTACCCTTACTGTTCCCTCACCCTAACCCTAAAATTAACCCTAACCATTACCCCAACACTTACCCTTACCCTAACCCTTACCCTTACCATAACCCATACTCTAACACATACTTCTACCCGTACCCGTACCCTTACAGTAACCCTTACCCTTACCGTAACCCTTACCCTTACCGTTACCGTGGCCCTTATATATTCTTAAGGTTACTCTTAACCTTAACCTTACCCTTAACATTAACCTAATATTTACGCATAAGTTTTCCTGACTTTAACCCTAAAACTAACCCTAACCATAACCCATACCCTAACACATATTTGTACCCTTAACCTTACCCTTACCCTTCACCTTACCCTTACCCTTACTCTATCCGTTACCCTTACGCTTACCCTTAACATAAACGTTACCCTTGACCTTACCCTTACCATAAGCCATACAACAACACTTACATGTACACTTACGCTTACACTTACCCTAGCAATTACTCGTACAATTACCCTTACCCTTACCCTTAACCTAAGCCGAAACCTTAAACCTTACAGTAAACCTTACCCTTTCTGCTACACTTACCCTTAGCCTAAATCTAAACCTTACACTTACCCTTACTGTAACCCTCACCCTTATCATTACCAATACCCTTACTCTTACCCTTACCCTAACCCTTCTCCTTACACTTACTGTTACCTTTAACATTACCCTTACCCTAACACTTACACTTATCCTTATCCATACCCTTACCCTTACACTAATCCTTACCCTTAACCTAACCCTAACCCTAAACCTTATCCCAGCCTTTACCCTGACCCTTACATTAACCCTAACCCTTACCCTAAAGCTTACACTTACTCTTAACCTTACCCTTACCCTTAACCATTACCCTAACACTTACCCTTACGTTTCCCTCACCCTAAGTCCTAAAATTAACCCTAACCATTACCCTAACTCTTACCCTTACCCTAAACCTAACCGTAATTCTAACCCTTACTCTAAACCTTACCCTGACCCGTACCCTTACACTTATCCTTACCCTAAGCCTTTCCCTTACCATAACCCATACCCTAACACGTACTTGTAGCCTTAACCTTACCGTTCCCCTTACCCTTACCTTTACTGTCTCCGTTACCCTTACACTTACACTTAACATAAACCTTAACCTTAACCTAACCCTTCTCATAAGCCATACAACAACACTTACATGTACACTTACGCTTGTACTTACCCTAGCAATTACTCGTACAATTACCCCTAACCTTACTATTAAGCTAACCCTAAACCTTACCCTTACCCTAACACTTACCCTTATCCTAAACCTTACCCTTTCTGCTACACTTACCCTTTGCCTAATTCTAAACCTTACCCTAACCCTCACCCTTGCCTAAATCTAACCATTACGCTAACCCTCACCCTTACCCTTACCATTATACTTACTTTTACCCTTAACCTAAACCTTACCCCAACCCTTACCCTGACCCTTACATTAACGCTAACCCTTATATTAACCCTAACCCTTACCCTAACCCTAACCCTAACCCTTACTCTAACCCTAACCCTAACCCTTACTCTAACCTTAACCCTTAACCTAAACCTTACACTTAATCTTAACTTTAACCTTACCCTCAAACTAATACATACCCTTACGTTTCCCTCACCATAACCCTAAAATTAACCGTAACCATTACCCTAACACTTATCCTTACCTAACCTTAACCCTAATTCTTACTCTAACACTTATCCTGACCTGTACTCTTACCCTAACACTTACCCTTACCCTTACCCTTACTCTTACCCTTACCCTAACACTTACTGTTACCATTAACCTTACCTTTACCCTAACACTTACCCTTACACTATCCCTTACACTTATCCTTATCCATACAACTTACACTTACCCTAACACTTAACCTTAACCTAACCAACCCTAACCCTAAACCTTACCTGAACCCTTACCCAGACCCTTACATTAACCCTTACCCTAAAACTTACACTTAAGCTTAACTTTACCCTTAACCTTAACCTTAACCTAATACTTACCCTTACGTTTCCCTCACCCTAACCCTAAAATTAACCCTAACCATTACTCCAACACTTACCCTTACCCTAACCCTTACCCTTACCATAACCCATACTCTAACACATACTTCTACCCGTACCCGTACCCTTACGGTAACCCTTACCTTTATCGTAACCCTTACCCTTACTGTTACCGTTACCGTTGCCCTTACCCTTACCCTATACCTTACCCTTAACCTAACCTTAAACCTTACCCTTATCCTAACACTTACCCTTACCGTAAAACTTACCCTTTCTGCTACACTTACCCTTAGCCTAAATCTAAACCTTACACTTACCCTTAGCCTAACCCTCACCCTTACCCTTACCCATACCCTTATTCTTACCCTTACCGTAACCCTTACCTTTACACTTACGGTTACCATTAACCTTACTCTTACCCTAACACTTATCCTTAACCTAACCCTTACCCTAAACCTTACCCCAACCCTTACCCTGACCCTTACATTAACCTTAACCCTTACCCTAAACCTTACACTTACTCTTAACCTTAACCTTACCCTTAACATTAACCTAATACTTACGCATACGTTTTCCTGACTTTAACCCTAAAACTAACCCTAACCGTTACCCTAACACTTAACCTTACCCTAATCCTAACCCTAACCCTTACTCTAACCCTTATCCTGACCTTTACCCTTACACTTACCCTTACCCTTATACTTACCCTAATTCTTACCCATACCATAACCCATACCCTAACACATATTTGTACCCTTAACCTTACCGTTACCCTTAACCTTATCCTTACCCTTACTCTATCCCTTATTCTTACGCTTACCCTTAACGTAAACGTTACCCTTGACCTTACCCTTACCATAAGCCATACAACAACACTTACATGTACACTTACGCTTACACTTACCCTAGCAATTACTCGTACAATTACCCTTACCCTTACCCTTAACCTAAGCCGAAACCTTAAACCTTACAGTAAACCTTACCCTTTCTGCTACACTTACCCTTAGCCTAAATCTAAACCTTACACTTACCCTTACTGTAACCCTCACCCTTATCATTACCAATACCCTTACTCTTACCCTTACCCTAACCCTTCTCCTTACACTTACTGTTTCCTTTAACATTACCCTTACCCTAACACTTACACTTATCCTTATCCATACCCTTACCCTTACCCTAATCCTTACCCTTAACCTAACCCTAACCCTAAACCTTACCCCAGCCCTTACCCTGACCCTTACATTAACCCTAACCCTTACCCTAAAACTTACACTTACTCTTAACCGTAACCTTACCCTTAAAATTACCCTAATACTTACCCTTACGTTTCCCTCACCCTAACCCTAAAATTAACCCTAACCATTACCCTAACACTTACCCTTACCCTAACCCTTACCCTTACCATAATCCATACCCTAACACGTACTTGTAGCCTTAACCTAACCGTTCCCCTTACCCTTACCTTTACTGTCTCCGTTACCCTTACACTTTCACTTAACATAAACTTTTACCTTAACCTAACCCTTATCAGAAGCCGTACAACAGCACGTACATGTACACTTACACTTGCACTTACCCTAGCAATTACTCGTACAATTACCCTTAACCTTACTATTAAGCTAACCCTGAACCTTACCCTTAACCTAACACTTACCCTTATCCTAAACCTTACCCTTTCTGCTACACTTACCCTTTGCCTAATTCTAAATCTTACCCTAACCCTCACCGTTACCTAAATCTAACCATTACCCTAACCTTCACTCTTACCCTTACCATTATACTTACTTTTACCCTTAACCTAAACCTTACCCCAACCCTTACCCTGACCCTTACATTATCCCTAACCCTTACCCTAACCCTAACCCTAACCCTAACCCTTACTCTAACCCTAACCCTAACCCTTACTCTAACCCTAACCGTTAACCTAAACCTTACACTTAATCTTAACTTTAACCTTACCCTTAAACTAATACATACCCTTACGTTTCCCTCACCATAACCCTAAAACTAACCGTAACCATTACCCTAACACTTATCCTTACCGAACCCTAACCCTAACCCTTACTCTAACTTTTACCCTGACCCGGACCCTTAGACTTACCCTTACCCTTACCCTTACTCTTCCCCTTACCCTAACCCTTACCCTTACTGTTATGGTTACCATTAACCTTACCCTTACCCTAACACTTACCCTTACCCTATCCCTTACACTTATCCTTATCCATACAACTTACGCTTACCCTAACACTTAACCTTAACTTAACCCTAACCCTAAACCTTACCTGAACCCTTACCCTGACCCTTACATTAACCCTTACCCTAAAACTTACACTTAACCTTAACCTTACCCTTAACCTTAACCTAATACTTACCCTTACTTTTCCCTCACCCTAACCCTAAAATTAACCCTAACCATTACCCCAACACTTACCCTTACCCTAACCCTTACGCTTACCATAACCCATACTCTAACACATACTTCTACCCTTACCCTTACCATTACTGTAACCCTTACCCTTACAGTAACCCTTATCCTTACCCTTACCTTTACCCTATCCCATACCCTTAACCTAACCCTAAACCTTACCCTTATCCTAACACTTATCCTTAGCCTAAATCTAAACCTTACCCTTACCCTTAGCCTAAATCTAAACTTTAAACTTACCCTTAGCCTAACCCTCACCCTTACCATTACCTATACCCTTATTCTTACCCTTACCGTAACCCTTACCTTTACACTTACGGTTACCATTAACCTTACCCTTACCCTAACACTTATCCTTAACCTAACCCTTACCCTAAACCTTACCCCAACCCTTACCCTGACCCTTACATTAACCCTAACCCTTACCCTAAACCTTACACTTACTCTTAACCTTAACCTTACCCTTAACTTTAACCTAATACTTACGCATACGTTTTCCTGACTTTAATCCTAAAACTAACCCTAACCATTACCCTAACACTTAACCTTACCCTAACCCAAACCCTAATCCTAACTCTAAACCTTACCCTGACTTGTACACTTATCCTTATCCTTACACTTAGCCTAACACTTACCCTTACACTTATCCTTATACATACAACTTACCCTTACCCTAAAACTTAACCTTAACCTAACTCTAACCCTAAACCTTACCTTAACCCTTACCCTGACCCTTACATTAACCCTTACCCTTACCCTAAATCTTACACTTAACCTTAACCTTACCCTTAACCTTATCCTAATACTTACCCTTCCGTTTCCCTCAACCTAACACTAAAATTAACCCTAACCATTACCCTAACACCTACCCTTACTCTAACCCCTACAATGACGCGTACCCTTACACATACACTTACACTTACTCTTACCCTAAACCTTACCCTTACCATAAGCCATATTCTAACAAATTCTTCTACCCATACCCTTACCCTTACCGTAATCTTTACCCTTTATGTTACCCTAAACCTTACCCTTACCCTAACACTTACCCTTATCGTAAACCTTACCCTTTCTGCTACATTTACCATTAGCCTAAATCTAAACCTTACACTTACCCTTACCTTAACCCAATACTTACCCTTATGTTTCCCTCACCCTAACCCTAAAATTAACCCTAACCATTATTCTAACACTTACCCTTACCCTAACCCTAACCCTTACTCTAACCCTTACCCTGACCCATACCCTTACACTCACCCTTACCCTTACATTACCCTAACTCTTACCCATACCATAACCCATACCCTAACACATATTTGTACCCTTAACCTTACCGTTACCCTTACGCTTACCCTTAACATAAACCTTACCATTAATCTTACCCTTACGCTAACCCTTACCCTTACCCTATCCCTTACACTTATCCTTATCCATACCCTTAACCTTACCCCAACCCTTACCCTTAAGCTGAACCTAACCCTAAACCTTACCCCAAACCTTTCCCTGAACTTTACATTAAGCCTTACCCTTAACCTAAACCTTACACTTAATCTTAACCTTAACCTTACCCTTAACCTTAAGCTAGTACTTAACCTTACATTTTTCTCACCCTAATCCTAAAATTAACCCTAACCATTACCCTAACACTTAACGGTTACACTTACCCTTATTCTATCCGTTACTTTTACGCTTTCCCTTAACATAAACCTTACCCTTTACCTTACCCTTACCATAAGCCATACATCAACACTTACATGTACACTTACGCTTACACTTACCCTAGCAATTACTCGTACAATTACCCTTAACCTAACCATAAACATTAAGGATAAGCTTAAGGGTCACCCTTAAGGTTAACGTTATCCTAACACTTACACTTAAGTTCAGGATAAGGGTTAGAGTAAAGGTTAGGGTTAGGGTTAGGGTTAGGGTTAGGGTAAGCTTAAGTGTTAGAGTAATGGTTAGGGTTAGTTTAAGGGTTAAAGTCAGGAAAACGTATGCATAAGTACTAGGTTAATGTTAAGGGTAAGGTTAAGGTTAAGAGTAAGTGTTAGGTTTAGGGTAAGGGTTAGGGTTAATGTAAGGGTCAGGGTAAGGGTTGGGATAAGGTTTAGGGTAAGGGTTAGGTTAAGGATAAGTGTTAGGGTAAGGGTAAGGTTAATGGTAACCGTAAGTGTAAAGGTAAGGGTTACGGTAAGGGTAAGAATAAGGGTATGGGTAATGGTAAGGGGTAGGGTTAGGCTAAGTGTATGTGTAAGGTTTAGATTTAGGCTAAGGGTAAATGTAGCAGAAAGGGTAAGGTTTACGGTAAGGGTAAGTGTTAGGATAAGGGTAAGGTTTAGGGTTAGGTTAAGGGTAAGGGATAGGGTAAGGGATAGGGTAAGTGTTAGGATAAGGGTAAGGTTTAGGGTTAGGTTAAGGGTAAGGGATAGGGTAAGGGATAGGGATAGGGTAAGGGTAAGGGTTACGGTAAGGGTAAGAGTTATGGTAAGGGTACGGGTACGGGTAGAAGTATGTGTTAGAGTATGGGTTATGGTAAGGGTAAGGGTTAGGGTAAGAGTAAGTGTAAGGGTATGTGTAAGTGTACGGGTCACTGTAAGTGTTAGAGTAAGGGTTATGTTAGGGGTAACTGTTAGGGTAATGGTTAGGGTTAATTTTAGGGTTAGTGTGACGAAAACGTAAAGGTAAGTATTAGGTTAAGGTTAAGAGCAAGTGTAAGGTTTAGGTTAAGGGTAAGGGTTAATGTAAGGGTCCTGGAAAGGGTTCAGGTAAGGTTTAGGGTTAGAGTTAGGTTAGGGTTAAGTGTTAGGAAAAGGGTAAGTTGTATGTATAAGAATAAGTGTAAGAATAAGGGTATTGGTAATGATAAGGGTGAGGGTTAAGGATAAGGTATAAGGATAAGGGTACTTAAATTTTTTAATTCAATTAATTTTAAATTAAAATTTTTTAATTTAATTAATTAATATTTTAATTGTACGAGTAATTGCTAGGGTAAGTTTAAGCGTAAGTGTACATTTAAGTGTTGTTGTGTGGTTTATTGTAAGGGTAAGGTTAAGTGTTAGGGTAATGGTTATGGTTAATTATAGGGTTAGGGTGAGAAAAACGTAAGATTAAGTATTAGCTAAAGGTTCAGGGTAAGGTTAATGGTAACCGTAAGTGTAAAGGTAAGGGTTAGGATAAGAGTAAGAATAAGGCTATGGGTAATGGTAAGGGTGAGGGTTAGGCTAAGGGTAAGTGTAAGGTTTAGATTTAGGCTAAGGGTAAGTGTAGCAGAAAGGGTAAGCTTTACGGTAAGGTTTAAGGTTTAGGGTTAGGTTAAGGGTAAGGGTAAGGGTACGGGTCACGGTAAGGGTTAGAGTAAGGGTTTGAGTATGGGTAAGGGTAAGGGTTAGGATAAGTGTAAGGGTGCAAGCAAGGATTAGGGCAAGAGTAAGTGTAAGGGTAATAGAAAGGGTTAGGGTAAGTTTAAGGGTAAGGGAAAGTGTTAGGATATGTTTTAGGGGAAGCAGAAGGGTAAGGGTTAGGTTAAGTGTAAGGGGAAGGGGAAGATAAGGGGAAGGGTTGGACTAAGGTATAGGGTAAGGGTAAGGTTATGGTTAAAGGAAAGAGTAAGGGTAAGGAAAAAGTAAAGGTAAGGATTTGGGTAATGGTAAGGGTGAGAAGGGTTAGGGTAAGGGTTACGGTAAGGGTTAGGTAACGCAGTGTACAACCTGGGACGTCACATGCAGAGCTGCCTCTGGCAAGGTGAGTGAGGAACAGATGTAGCAGTTGTTGTGTTGTAGGTCTCACTGTTCCTCTAAGCATCCCCTCTTTGTCTTTTAGAGGTGTTGGAGCTGTTTGAAGAGGGTAGATTGAAGCATCTGCCTCGGGGGCTGGTAAGCGGCAGAGGTAAGGGAGCAGATGAGAGTAACTTACCTAGTTGTGCTGTGTCTTTGGATGCTGCATCGGCCTATGCGTTTCTTTTTCTTTCACAGGTGTCTCACACAGGCTCAAAGGAGCAAACTGCACTCTGAAGAGCTGTGTAAGAAGAGGGGCTGGTCATGAGCTGGGTTGGAGCAGAACGACCAAGTAGCACAAGGTGACTATGAAAGGTGTCCGTCTTGCTTTGCAGGTGCTGTGGCAGGCTCTCCACAGAAGTGGATAAGGATATGAGATAAGGCCAGAGAGCGACAAGGAGCGGCATGTGCAGGGATGGTTTTGAAGCGCTGCGGTGGCTTACTCTTCTGTTCATCAGGTGCCACAGGCAAGGTGGGTTGTAACATCAGTCGTTATATTTGCATGAAAGCAGTTCACTTGAATGCCACAGTGCATCTGAGTAGGGTGTTCTAGCAGAACAAGCTTGTCTTGCACAGCGGTGCCTGATGGCAGTGTGTTTCCTCAGGTGAAGAGGTGCCTGAAGCCCCATCCTATCTAGCCTGCACACAATTATCTGAGAATGAAAGCTGCTTTCCAGTAATTCAGAAAGCCAAGTTACGTCTCAGCCTTGAGCATCTCGGGCTTTTGGGCCTGTCTGTAACATTTGGCACCAGCACTAATACTTTTTTTGGCATATGTTTAGCGTTTGGGGCCTGTGTCTGGGATTTGGGCCCTGTCTCGAACCACTGGGGCTTTGTCCTGGGTTTTGGAGCCTGCCTCTAGAGTTCAGGGCCTGTGATTAGGCTTTTGGGGTCTGTGTCTGGGGGCCGGTATCTGGGGGCAAGGGGGGAGCTGCTTGTAGACCCTTGGGGCCGGCATGGAGGGGGTTGGGAGCTGACTCTACACCTTTGGGGCCTGCTTCTGGGGGCGGGGGGGGGGTTGAGACCAGCATCTGGGGGAGGGGTGGGAGCTCTTTGTATTCCTTTGGAGCCTGTGTCGGGGGGCGGGGGGGGGGGGGGGAAGGGGAGGGTTGGTTAGGAGGTGCTTGTACACTGTTGGAGCCTGGGTTGAGGGAGGAGGTTTGGAGCTGCTTCTACACCTTTGGGCCTGGCATCGGGGGTAGGGGGTTGGGTGCTGGTTGTAGGGGCCTGTGTTTGGGGGGGGGGGCTTGGGACCTGCGTCTGGGGGAGGGGTGGGAGCTGCTTGTACACCTTTGGGGCCTGCATGTGTGGGGGGTCAGGGCCTGTGTCTAGCGGGCTGGGAACTGCTTGTACAATGTAGGAATCTGTTTCTGCAGGGTGGCTGGGAGCTGTTTGTACAACTTTGGGGCCAGCATCTGGGGGTGGCTGGGAGCTGCCTGTACACTGTAGGGGCCTGTGTTTGTCGGGGGCTTGGGGGCCTCCCTCGGGGGGGGGGGGGAGGGTTGGGAGCTGCTTGTATAGGGTAGGGGGCCTGCCTGGCAGGGGTTGGGAGCTGCTTGTAGAATTTGGGTCGCTGTGTCTGGGGGGGCGGTTGGGGCCTGTGTCTCAGGGGTGTTGGGAACTGGTTGTACACCTTTGGGTCCTGTCTCAGGGGGGGAGCTACTTGTACACTTTTGGGGTCTGTATTTGAGGGGGGTTGGGAGCTGCTTGTGCACTTCTGGACCTATGTTTAGGCTGGTTGGGAGTTGCTCATGCATTCTAGGTGCCTCCCTTTTGAGAAGGGTTGGGGCCTGCATCTGTGGGTGGTTGGGAGCTGCTTGTACACTATAGGGGCCATGGTCTTGGAGGGGGGTCTGGGCTGTTTATACATCTCTGTGGCCTGTGTTTGGGGGGGGGGGGGGGTGGGCCTGTGCCTGGGGAAGTTGGGAGCTGTTTGTTCACTCTAGGAGCCTCCATTTGGGGGTCTTTGGGGCCTCCCTTTGAGGGGGAGGGAGTTGGGAGTTGGTTGTACACCTCTGCATCCCATGTCTTGGGGGGGGTGGGGGGAGTGGGACCGGTCTCTGAAGGGGCGGGTTGTGAGCTGCTTGTACACCTGTGTCGGGGGGAGGATAGGGAGGTTGGCGGGGGTCGGGCCCGGGTCTTGGGCCAGTGTCTGGGTGGAGTCCAGTTCTTGGGAGGGGGTGGTGGGGTAGGAGCTGCTTGTGGGCAGTTGGGGTCTGCATCTGGGTGTGGTTGGTGCCTGCTTCTGTTGGCAGTTTGGGGCCTGCTTGTAGACTTGTGCAGCCTGGGTTTGGGGGCTTTTCTGTAACGTTTGGGGCCTGCATTTTTGCTTTGGGATGCATCTTGAGCTTTTGAGGCCTAGCAGTAGCATTTGGGGCCTGCATCTGGGGCTTTTCTGTAGCATTTTGGTTGCGTATTTGTGATTTGGGGCCTGTATCCAGGGTTTTGCCTTTTTTGTAGTTTCCATCTTTGTGTGTGTGTGTTTCGTTGTTGGTTGTCTGGGGTTAGGGGCAGTTTGGGGTTTGGATTAAGGTCAGTGTCATTAGCGTTAGGGGGTTGATAATAAGGGTTAGGGTTGTGGTTAGAGTTGTTAGGTTTAAGGGGAATAAGGATTTCAGGGTAAGGGGATCAAGGTTGTGGGAATAAAAATGTTGTTTTTGCGCAGTTACATCCTGTAGAGGGAAGGAAGGTGGTATTGAGATATGCTTGCAGTGATAAGACAGCTTAACAGTGTGAAATGAGTTCATCTGATTCATGTCAATATGGAACAATGCTAGGGCCGCATGATATGATGAAAAGTCTGAGAAAACCAGAGTGGTTAATATATATAGTTCTTGTATCTTGCAAAGGAATGGTCCATCAATTCGGGTCAATAGGGGATAAGAGAACAAAGGGGTTTCAGAATAACTGCTAACTATTACAACTGTTGCATGGGACACTATGCAAGTGTCTGCCATCCAGCCAAGATGGACAAAGGAGATGGACAAAGAGAAAAGCCTGGGAGGAAGACTACGAGCCTTCAGTACGAGCGGCCCCCAGAGGGACCACCGGAGACTGATAACGCCTGCACCAGTGGGAGGGTTTGGATTCTGGGAACTAATTAGAATAACCCTGCCTTTTGTAGAAGTAGTAATGAATATGTATTAGCCTAGCAGCATAAAAACCAGCCGCCTGATGTAACTTGTGTGCGTCTTGGTGGAGCAGAGACTCCTGGCGCACCCAGCGCTGCTTGCTTACCTCTATTCATTTAATAAATTGTAAATTTCAATTGCAATCCTATTTGGGACCCAGTCATTTATTACAAGTGGGCGCTCGTCTGGGAGGGCTTTGGTTCCTGATTTCTGGTTTGATCTAGGAGAGGCACCCCCACCATTTGGTGGCTGCTGTTTGAGTCAGGTCGGAACTAATGGCATCTTGAACCTGAATAAAGGTAAGCAACGTTTCTGATTCTTTTTTTCAGCTCCCTTGCCAGCTGCAGCACTATATTTTGCCCATAATTGTGTGTGTGAAGATCCGAACGAAGATGACGGAGTCGTAAGCATTTAAAGCGTATACCGTTCGGTTGGGTGGGGTTCGGTTGCCTGTGTGTGTAAGAGTGTGACTGAGATGGAACTTAGTTCTGAAGCAATTGTGGAGGTCTTCTAACCGCGGTTCCAATCTCCCGCGAGGGACTTGGCCGGTGAAGGACCGAAGGGATTCCTATAGGATTTGTGGGTGTGTGATAGGTCCTCGACCCCCTGCAAGACACTCTTACTAAGGTAACCAAGGGCTGTGGGAATTGCCAGAGTAAAATTCCTAGATGGGTCAGACAAAATCGAAGACCAGAGACCAGAAGAAAGGGAGCAAATTACCAGTCATACCACCAGAAAGTCCATTAGGAATAACGATTAGAAATTGGAATGATAGGGACCCCAGAAAAGGAAAAAGTAAATTAAAAATGGTCCAGTATTGTGTGACAGAATAGCCAAAGGAGCCTTTAAGACTACATGTCTTTTGGCCTGTTTTTGGATCCTTCGAAGACTGGATTTGCCAGGCCTTAAATATCCATGTTAATTCAAAGGAACCTTTTAGCCAGGAAGAAAGTGATTATGCAGGATTATGGATCAGGAAGACTTCAGGTCCTTTTCCAGCCTCAATATTTACACTAAAAGCAGGTAAGAAATTTGAAGAACAAGAAGAACATGAAAAAGAAAAAGAAGATAAACGTGAGCCGTTGGATAAGCTACCACCTCCATATCCTAACAATCCACCCCCGGCGGCTCCCCCTCCGGTGGCTGTGGTATCGCCACCAGTACCACCGTTGCCCCAGCTTCCACCACCAACAGCACCAGAATTAGACCGACCTCCGGCCGCATGCATGAGAAGTAGGACGGATGTATCTGAGAGGGCTTCTCTATATCCCTTAAGGGAGGTAACTGGTGTATAACTGGTGCGCGTCTTGGTGGAGCAGAGACTCCCGGCGTACCCAGCACTGTTTGCTTACCTCTATTCATTCAGTGAATTGTAAACTTTGATTGTAATCCTATTTGGGACTTTTATTTATTATAACAGACAAGCTTGTAAAACGCAGACAACCAGAATCCTTACAGCAATTAGGTGGAAATCACGGCGTAAGAAACATTACCACCTCAAAGAGTAAAAACCTCAAAAGAAATGTGACTTGTAACAGGCCAGCAGCTGTGTATTTTCTGTGAAGCACCAGCTAGATTATGAACCTTGAATAGCACAGTTAAAGGGGAAACAGGGGAGGGTCGGGAGGGTCCCGGTCCTCGGCAGAAAAAAAAAGTGTATAAACTGTGTATGGAATTAGTAGGCACCCTCCTGCTTGTGGGACACCCGCCATTGTAATCTTGAATAATAATGCTACTGTACTGAGATCCTCGACTCAGCCTATGCTATTTGCTACAGATTGATTCAGGGTTTTAAGGTTTCAGGGATTGGGCACTAGGGTTGGGTTTCAGGGTAAGGGGTTTCAGGGTTTATGTTTAGGATTTTAAGGTTTTTAGGGTTGGAGTTTTAACGGTTAGGGTTTTAAGGGTTTGGGGGTTAGGGTTTTAAGGGTTTCAGGGTTAGCGTGTTAGGGTATTAGAGTTTTTTGGGTTGTAGTGTTGATATGTTTTTTAGGGTTAGAGTCTTAAGGTTTTATTTTTGGTCAGTTATTTACGGTTAGGGTTTTAAGATCTTTTTTTTTTTTTTTTTTTTTTTTTTTCAGGTTAGGTTCTCCAGGGCCAGGGTTTTGAGTATCCTAATTTTGGGGGTTTGGATTTTGAGCATCTTAATTTTTGGGGTTAGGCTTTTGTGTGCCCTAATTTTTTGGGATCGGCTTTCAAGCATCCTAAGTAGTTGGGTTAGGGTTTTGAGCATCTTAATATTTTGGGTCTGGGTAATGAGCATCCTCAGTTTTCAGGATAGGGTTTTGAGCATCTTAATGTTTCCAGGATAGCGTTTGGAGCGTCCTAATGTTTTGGGTTGGGGCTTTGAGCGTCCTAATGTTTTTGGGTTAGGGTTTGGAGCGTCCTAAATTTTGAGGATAGGGTTCTGAGCATCTCAGTGTTTCCAGGATAGGGTTTTGAGCGTCCTAAGTATTTGGGATAGGTCTTTGAGCTTCCTAATGTTTTCCGGATAGGGTTTGGAGCATCTTAATGTTTTGGGTTTGGGTTTTGAGCGTCCGAATGTTTTTGGGTTAGGGCTTGGAGCATCCTAATGATTTTGGGTTAGGGCTTTGAGCGTCCTGTTTTCGGGATAGGGTTTTGAGCGTCCAAAGTTTTTGGGTTTGGGTTTTGAGCATCTAAAGTGTTATAAGTTGCCCCCTTAATTAATTTTCAGAGAGCATTGTATTAATCATAGAAAGGAATTTATTGAGTAAGCAAACATCAAGCAAAACAGCACTGGGCAGCCGGGGAGTCTCAGCTCCACCAACGGCACGCACCTCAACCCTGCTAGGGTCCCTTTTTATACCTTGCTAATTCTGGGATTACTCAGCACATCCTGGTATATTCTGCGACTGCGCGCACTGTTGCTATGTTCCCTCAACATAACCCTAAAATTAACCGTAACCATTACCCTAACACTTATCCTTACCTAACCCTAATCCTAACCCTTAGTCTAACTTTTAACCCTGACCCATAACCTTAGACTTCCCCTACCCTTACCCTTACTCTTCCCCTTACCCTAACCCTTACCCTTACACTTACGGTTACCATTAACCTTACCCTTACCTGAACACTTACCCTTATCTATCCCTTACACTAATCCTTATCCATACAACTTCCGCTTACCCTAACACTTAACCTTAACCTAACCCTAACCCTAAACCTTACCTGAACCCTTACCCTGACCCTTACATTAACCCTAACCCTAAAACTTAACCTTAACCTTACCCTTAACCTTAACCTAATACTTACCCTTACTTTTCCCTCACCCTAACCCTAAAATTAACCCTAACCATTACCCCAACACTTACCCTTACCCTAACCCTTACCCTTACCATAACCCATACTCTAACACATACTTCTACCCGTACCCGTACCCTTACCGTAACCCTTACCCTTACCATTACCGTAACCCTTACCCTTACCCTATCCCTTACCCTTAACCTAACCCTAAACCTTACCCTTATCCTAACACTTACCCTTACTGTAAACCTTACCCTTTCTGCTACACTTACCCTTAGCCTAAATCTAAACCTTACACTTACCCTTAGCCTAACCCTCGCCCTTACCATTACCCATACCCTTATTCTTACCCTTACTGTAACCCTACGGTTACCATTAACCTTACCCTTACCCTAACACTTATCCTGAACCTAACCCTAACCCTAAACCTTACCTGAACCCTTACCCTGACCCTTACATTAACCCTAACCTCTACCCTAAACCTTACACTTACTTTTAACCTTAACCTTACCCTTAACATTAACCTAATACTTACGCATACATTTTCCTGACTTTAACCATAAAACTAACCCTTACCCTAACCCTTACACTTACCCTAACCCTAACCCTAACCCTTACTCTAACCTTTACCCTGACCTGTACCCTTACACTTACCCTTACCCTTATACTCACCCTAATTCTTACCCATACCATAACCCATACCCTAACACATATTTGTACCCTTAACCTTACCGTTACCCTTACCCTTACCCTTACTCTATCCGTTACCCTTACGCTTACCCTTAACATAAACATTACCATTAATCTTACCCTTACGCTAACCCTTACCCTATCCCTTACACTTTTCCTTATCCATACCCTTAACCTTACCCCAACCCTTACCCTTAAGCTGAACCTAACCCTAAACCTTACCCCAAACCTTTCCCTGAACCTTACATTAACACTAACCCTTAACCTAAACCTTACACTTACTCTTAACCTTAACCTTACCCTTAACCTTAAGCTAGTACTTAACCTTACATTTTTCTCACCCTAATCCTAAAATTAACCCTAACCATTACCCTAACACTTAACCGTTACACTTACCCTTATTCTATCCGTTACCCTTACGCTTTCCCTTAACATAAACCTTACCCTTGACCTTACCCTTACCATAAGCCATACAACAACACTTACATGTACACTTACGCTTACACTTACCCTAGCAATTACTCGTACAATTACCCTTACACTTAACCTAAGCCGAAACTTTAAACCTTACAGTAAACCTTACCCTTTCTGCTACACTTACCCTTAGCCTAAATCTAAACCTTACACTTACCCTTACTGTAACCCTCACCCTTATCATTACCAATACCCTTACTCTTACCCTAACCCTTACAATTACCCGTACTTTTACGCATACCCTTACACTTACCCTTACTCTTAAACTTACACTAACCCTTACCCTTAACTAAATCTAACCCTTACACTAAACATCATCCTTACCCTTACCATTATCCCTTCTCTTACCCTTATCCTAAACGTTTCCCAAACCCTTACCCTTACATTAAACCTAACCCTTACCATAACTCTTAACCCTATCCTTAAACTTAACCTAATACTTACCCTTATGTTTCCCTCACCCTAACCCTAAAATTAGCCTAACCATTACCCTAACACTTACCCTTACTCTAACGCTTACCCTGAACTGTACCCTTACACTTCCACTTACCCACTTAAGTGTAAGAGTTAGGATAACGTTAACCTTAAGGGTGACCCTTTAGCTTATCCTTAATGTTTATGGTTAGGTTAAGAAAAAGGGTAATGGTTTGGTAAGGGTAAGGTTAAGGGTAATTTTACGAGTAATTGCTAGGGTAAGTGGAAGCGTAAGTGTACATGTAGGTGTTGTTGTATGGCTTATGGTAAGGGTAAGGTCAAGGGTAAGGTTTATGTTAAGGGTAAGCGTAAGGGTAACGGATAGAGTAAGGGTAAGGGTAAGGTTAAGGGTAACGGTAAGGTTAAGGGTACAAATATGTGTTAGGTTATGGGTTATGGTATGGGTAAGAATTAGGGTAAGTGTAAGGGTCAGGGTAATGGTAAGAGTAAGGGTTAGGGTTAGGGTAAGGTTAAGTGTTAGGGTAATGGTTAGGGTTAGTTTTAGGGTTAAAGTCAGGAAAATGTATGCGTAAGTATTAGGTGAATGTTAAGGGTAAGGTTAAGGTTAAGAGTAAGTGTAAGGTATAGGGTAAGGGTTAGGGTTAATGTAAGGGTCAGGGTAAGGGTTGGGGTAAGGTTTAGGGTAAGGGTTAGGTTACGAATAAGTGTTAGGGTAAGGGTAAGGTTAATGGTAACCGTAAGTGTAAGGGTAAGGGTTAGGGTAAGGGGAAGAGTAAGGGGAAGGGGAAGTCTAAGGGTCCGGGTCAGGGTAAAAGTTAGAGTAAGGGTTAGGGTTAGGGTTCGGTAAGGATAAGTGTTAGGGTAATGGTTACGGTTAATTTAATTAATTTAATTAAATGTGACTTGTAACAGGCCAGCAGCTGTGTATTTTCTGTGAAGCACCAGCTAGATTATGAACCTTGAATAGCACAGTTAAAGGGGAAACAGGGGAGGGTCCCGGTCCTCGGCAGAAAAAAAAAGTGTATAAACTGTGTATGGAATTAGTAGGCACCCTCCTGCTTGTGGGACACCCGCCATTGTAATCTCGAATAATAATGCTACTGTACTGAGATCCTCGACTCAGCCTATGCTATTTGCTACAGATAAGACAATGAACAAACATTTATGGTGTATTACCCTAAGTTTTTGGGTTAGGGTTTTTTGCGTCTTAATGTTTTGGGGTTAGGGTTTGGAGCGCCCTAAGTTTTTGGGCTAGGGCTTTGAGCATTCCTAACGTTTTGGGTTGGGTTTGGGTTTTGAGCATCCTAAGATTTTGGGTTGGGGGTTTTAGGCATAGGTCTTCAGGGGTTTAGTGTGGTAAATAGTTTGGGTTAGGTCTGTAGGGGTTTCGAGGTTTTTTTGGATGTTAGGGCTTGAGGCTTTTTTTGTAAGGGCGGTGAGGGTTCCAGTGAGTGCTGGTAAATGCAGTTCTCGAGCACTCGGCCTGTGATTGGCCATGCTGGCTGTGCGGGGAATGCTGGTAGGTGTAGTTTTCCGGCACTGGGAGGCCATGTTGTGTGCCCAGAGCATGCCGGGAGATGTAGTTCTCGGGACTCCGGACTTCCGGGAGGCCATGTTGCGTACCCACAGTATGCCGGGAAATGTAGTTTTCGGATTCGGGACTTCCGGGAGGCCATGTTGAATGCCCAGAGCATACCGGGAGATGTAGTTCTCGGGAACTAGGGCTAGGGGCTAGGGCTGGGGCTAGAGTTAGGGTTTCGGGTGAGGGTTGGGGTTGGGGGTTATTGTTAGGGTTAGTGGTTTAGTGTTAGGCTTAGAGGGTTATGGTTAGGGATAGGTTAGGGGTAGGTTAGAGGGTTAGGGTAAGGGTTAGGGGTTAGGGGTTGGGACTGTGGTAAGGCTAAGGGTAAGGCTTAGGGTGAGGATAAGGTTTAGGGAAAGGGTTAGGTTTAGGGTAAGGATTAGGGTAAGGGTAAGGATTAGGGTTAGGTTTAGGGTAAGAATAAGGGTAAGCTAGTGGTTAGGATAAGGGTAAGGGTTAGGGTAAAGGTTTTCATTTGTTAAAGCTGAAACGCAGTATGCAATCTGGGACGTCACAGCCAGAGCTGCCTATGGCAAGGTGAGAGAGGAAAAGATGGAGCAGATGTTCTACTCCTAGTTTTTTCTTTATACGTAAATAAAAGTTTGAGCTAATTCCAGTTGGAAGAGTTCCAATTACTTGCTTGGTCATAATGTCTTTTAATATTGAAAGCTGCAGCAAAAGCATGGGGATTTTTGCTTCTAGAAACACTTTAGTTCTCTTGTCTGCACTATGCATGCTTTTGAGCTAAAACTGATTAAAAAATAAAAAGAAAAATCACACACACACACACACAGAAAAAAAAAAAAAAAAACCAAACACCACAGCTGCTGCTGCTGCTCTCTTCCTACTTCCTTGTGCTTTGCCCCTTCCCTTCCCAGGTGATTGGATTTGGGTGCTAGTCGGGGCCAAATGGTATGTGAGTCCCAGGCATCCCCTCAGAGAGCTCATTCTGCTTGGGCTGCTCTTTGGGGTGTTTGTTTTTCCTTCGGTCAGTTGCAGGCTTCTTCAGGTGGATGAGAGTTTATGGACTGATGCGTTTCCAAGTAGCGAGGGGTACGCACATCTTTTTGAGGTAACAGCTAGTAGGATCTGTTAGAATAAACTAATGTAGTATTGATGCCTTTATTGCATGCAGTTCTTTATCAGGTGAGTAACTGTTGCGAGTAACTGAAGTCAATGTTACTTGGTGTGTTTGCTCTGCAGTGCCTGTGCGGACTATTGCACGAGACACAGCTTTCTGACATCTGGCCCAGCAACTACTAAATAAGGGGAGGGGAGAAGCTGAAGAACGACCAAAGGACAAAGCCTGGGAGGAAGACTACGAGCCTTCAGTACGAGCGGCCCCCAGAGGGACCACCGGAGACTGATAACGCCTGCACCAGTGGGAGGGTTTGGATTCTGGGAACTAATTAGAATAACCCTGCCTTTTGTAGAAGTAGTAATGAATATGTATTAGCCTAGCAGCATAAAAAGCAGCCGCCTGATGTAACTTGTGTGCGTCTTGGTGGAGCAGAGACTCCTGGCGCACCCAGCGCTGCTTGCTTACCTCTATTCCTTTAATAAATCATAAACATTAATTGTAAGCCTATTTGGGACTCGGTCATTTATTACAAGTGGGACCTCCCGATGGGTGGAAGCTGTCGGGATAGCTCGGGATGCTGAGGTGTGGTGCTGCAAGGAGGTTGGTGGTCGGTGGCGCCCTGGGGCAGGCCGAATTGGGAGGGGGCGAGGCGGCGGGTGGTCGGTGTCTTCTGTGGAAAAGGCGCTTGTATGGGGGGCTGCGCGTTCAGAGGAACCTTGACAGGCTGCAGATAGGGGCAGGCAGGAACCTTTTGAAGTTCAGGAGAGGGAAATGCCAAGCCCTACCCCTAGGGAGAAACACCTCTGTTTACCAGCACTGGCTAGCTCGATACTGAATAAGCATTTCTTCATGGAAGGGGTGCTTTGCTATTAGAACAGGCTGCCCGGGGAAGTGGTAAGAGACCCGATCCTTAAAAGTATTGAAGAGACATGTGGACATAGCCCGGGAGTCCGGCTTCCGGCAGGGCGGGAGCTGGCTCTTCCGAGCCCCTGTGCTCCGGTCTTGTGCGACGCGTTTGCAAGCAGCACCGGGTGCCGGGTCCGACATCGGACGGTTCGGGGACGGCGATTCCGGGGCCGTGGGCTAGCGGGGGCCGGCTATGTCGTGTCCCGGGGATCCGACTTCAGGGGGCGTGGGGGCCGGCCGTGCAGTGAAGCGGGGGGCTGGCGTCCGCCGGCTTCCCAGAGAGCGGGCTTTCGGTCCCGTGCGGTTCGGTGGCCGGCCGTCCCGAAACCCTGGGCACCGGTCCATTGCTAGACTCAGCGGGCTCCGGGGCCGAACTCGGCTTCTCGGGGCCGGCGGTCGCGGTGTCCAGGTGTCCCGCCTCGGGCGGCGCGGGGCCGGCTGTCCCTAGCAGCTGGGTTCCCAAGAGCTTCTGGGCTCCCAAGCGTCGCCCAAGACCGGATGCCAGAGAATCGGGACGGCCGGCCGCACCGCTGCGACTAGCACAAGCGTCTCCCGACAACGGAGCCCAGGAGCTTGCGAGGGTCAGATTCCGCGCCCCGGGATAGAGAAACGGGGAGCGCGGGTCGGCCGGCCGCAGCTTCGCACGGGACCGAACCCCCTGTCTCCGGCACGGCCAGACCCCGAGCCGGCAGACAGCAGCCTCCCGCTTCACGGCACAGTCGGCCCCCAACCCGCCCGAGTTCTGATCGCCGGGACACGGGACAGCCGGCCGCGCCGCCCGAGGCCGGACACCTGGAGCCCGGGACCGCCGTCCCTGACAAAGCCAAAGTCGGACCCGGACCCCGCTGCGGCTAGCACACGCGTCGCCCAGGACCGCAGCCTAGGACCTCGGGACGGTCGCATCCCGCGCCTCCGGCAGGAGCTACCCGGGAGGGCAGGACGGCCTGCCGCAGCTCCGCAAGAGACCGAACCTGCTGGATTCCGGGACGGCCGGAGCCCGAGCCGGTGGGCAGCAGCCTCCCGCTTCACGGCTCGGCAGGCACCCACGTCGCCCGACTTCGGACCCACGGGACAGCCGGCACCCGCGCCGCCGGAGGCCGGACACACGGGCCTCGGCATCGCCGTCCCCGAACCGCACGAAGTCACACACGGTCTCCGGTGCGTCCAGCACACGCATCGCAAAGACCGGAGCCCAGATTATAGGATCAGCCAGCCCCGCGCCGCCCGAGGAAGGACCGGGAACCCGGTGCGCTTGGCACATGCGTCGCCCAAGAACGGCGCCCAGAGCCGCGGGATGGTCGTGCGTCACGCAGCCCGAGTTCGGACCCCCGGAACACGGGACAGCCGGCACTCGTGCCTGGCGCTTAGGGACTTGGAAAGAGTCCTGATGCTGTGTCAGCACTATGCAGCAATAGGCAGAACACTGGAGTGATTTCAGTGTTGTTCCAGCTACGAGTGCAGAGTACAGCACTGTGCGGGCTGCTGCAGGGAAACGGTGACTCCAGCTCAGACAGACGCAACACAACTTCCACCCCTTATTCCATAACATTTGTGTCACAATCAGGTACAGTTTAGTATATAGATGGTCTCATCACCATAGTTTTCTGTCCATTGAAGCATTTTTATGTCTGTACTTCTCTTTATTCTATAGGTCTTTTCCCAAAATGCTCATAAAAAACTGTTGATGGTTTCACCATCATCTGTCAAAGTGGTCACTCAGGGCAGGCGAAGTTGGTTTTCTTGACACCAGCACCAGCTTAGCTCACATCACTGTTGCACTTGCCTGGTTCCTTGCAAAGTTGACCTGTCATTGGTTCTGCAGTGTCCTCCTACAACACATAACTTGGATGACAGATTAATTTTCTCCCAGTGTTAAATCTCCTTGAGGCACACACTTGATATCCCCATCTTTCTGCATCACCCACCAGGTATACCCTGGACCTTGGGCAAAGACAATCCCACGAGTGGGTTTGTCTTTTCCCATGGCAGGGGCAACCCACACCGCCTTCCCCATCCACTTCCCCACATGCACTACAGTGACTTTAGCTTCTCCCACAGTGTGTAGGGGTTTTGTTTCAGCAGGACCAGCACGGCTTTCAGACCCCCTGTTGTTAACTAACCAAGTGGCCTCTGGTAGGTTTATATCCTAATGTTTCCATGTCACAGCAGGCAATGCTCGCAGCATAGTTTTTAACAGTCCATTGTACCTCTCAATCTTCCCAGAGGCTTGTGGGATCCCAGCTGCTTGGCTTCGTTGCCTTCTAGCTGTTGGGTATTGGCCCCACTATCCCAGCGTCGAAGCAGCCAAGTGAGGATGTGCTCACCTGGACGGCGACTGAAGGCTTTTCGTATTTCTCGCAGCTCACTCAAGGATAGAGACCGAGTAGTTTCTGATTCATCTATGATTTCAGTCTCTTCTTCGTGATGTTGCCGTGATAACGCTGCTTTAGAGCCGCTTGCCTTTTCCTCTTCTCCCTCATCCATAGGAGGCGCTCCTTCCCTTACTAAACGACCTGATCTCCGTTTCCACTGTTTTGTCTTTACTACGGGGGCGACTGATACCAAAGATGGTCGGTCCTCTGGGGTGGTCACAGTGTGTGCTGTCTCATCATCAAATTCAAGAACCTCCCTATCCCCTTGAGGGTGCTGGGCAATGTTAATTGACATCTGATAGGCGTAAGCCAGACCCCAGCAGAGTGCAGCCAGCTAGTGGAGTTCTCTAGTATTGCCAGGGTCAGGGCATACATCTTTCAAACATTCTACCAACTTTCTTGGATTTTGTACTTGTTCAGGGGTGAAATTTAGAACCATTGGAGGAGAAAACCGTGATAGGTACCTGCCCAAATCCCCCCACACACCTTGCCACCCACAACTTTGTCTGGGGACAGGTACTTGGATAATATTCTTAATAAACTGCTTTGCCTTGGGGAAGAAGACAAACACTACACCTAGTAAGAGGAGGATAATATCTCACCAGGGGTATCCAAGATACTGAAAGGCTGCTGTAATTAGCCCACAGGGAGAAAAGTAGAAGGCACCACACCCGATATTATTCACTGATTGACTGCTGGGGGCAAAAAAGAAGGCACTGTAATTCTTAATATTGTCAATAATATAATCTCCAGGAGACCAGGAGGATAATACCAAACCAAACTGAAGGCCAGTATGTTACAGCACAACATGTTAAAAAAACAAGCACAGACTTCAACATTTTCTCCGATCCGATGTAAAGGAAAAAAGAAAACAGAGAGTGGGCTACATACAACATATCCACACAGAAAAGTATTACCAGAAAACCGAGCATTATGACAACCAATATGTTAGTTGTAAATACTTCAATCAATACTACTGTTATCTCAACCCTCGAGCCCCACGTTGGGCGCCAAAAAGGACAGTGGTGGTTTTACTCAGGTGGGCAACCGAGCTCCACCACAACCGCTCCCTCACTCCCCCTCTCCTCAAAGAGGGAGGGGGAGAAAATACAACACAATCCCGGGGCACGGGATTCTGTCCTCCGGTGGCGCGGGTGCCAGTTGTCCTGTGTTCCGGGGATCCGAACTCGGGCTGCGTGACGCACGACCATCCCGCGGCTCTGGGCGCCGTTCTTGGGCGACGCATGTGCCAAGCGCACCGGGTTCCCGGTCCTTCCTCGGGCGGCGCGGGGCTGGCTGATCCTATAATCTGGGCTCCGGTCTTTGCGATGCGTGTGCTGGACGCACCGGAGACCGTGTGTGACTTCGTGCGGTTCGGGGACGGCGATGCCGAGGCCCGTGTGTCCGGCCTCCGGCGGCGCGGGTGCCGGCTGTCCCGTGGGTCCGAAGTCGGGCGACGTGGGTGCCTGCCGAGCCGTGAAGCGGGAGGCTGCTGCCCACCGGCTCGGGCTCCGGCCGTCCCGGAATCCAGCAGGTTCGGTCTCTTGCGGAGCTGCGGCAGGCCGTCCTGCCCTCCCGGGTAGCTCCTGCCGGAGGCGCGGGATGCGACCGTCCCGAGGTCCTAGGCTGCGGTCCTGGGCGACGCGTGTGCTAGCCGCAGCGGGGTCCGGGTCCGACTTTGGCTTTGTCAGGGACGGCGGTCCCGGGCTCCAGGTGTCCGGCCTCGGGCGGCGCGGCCGGCTGTCCCGTGTCCCGGCGATCAGAACTCGGGCGGGTTGGGGGCCGACTGTGCCGTGAAGCGGGAGGCTGCTGTCTGCCGGCTCGGGGTCTGGCCGTGCCGGAGACAGGGGGTTCGGTCCCGTGCGAAGCTGCGGCCGGCCGACCCGCGCTCCCCGTTTCTCTATCCCGGGGCGCGGAATCTGACCCTCGCAAGCTCCTGGGCTCCGTTGTCGGGAGACGCTTGTGCTAGTCGCAGCGGTGCGGCCGGCCGTCCCGATTCTCTGGCATCCGGTCTTGGGCGACGCTTGGGAGCCCAGAAGCTCTTGGGAACCCAGCTGCTAGGGACAGCCGGCCCCGCGCCGCCCGAGGCGGGACACCTGGACACCGCGACCGCCGGCCCCGAGAAGCCGAGTTCGGCCCCGGAGCCCGCTGAGTCTAGCAATGGACCGGTGCCCAGGGTTTCGGGACGGCCGGCCACCGAACCGCACGGGACCGAAAGCCCGCTCTCTGGGAAGCCGGCGGACGCCAGCCCCCCGCTTCACTGCACGGCCGGCCCCCACGCCCCCTGAAGTCGGATCCCCGGGACACGACATAGCCGGCCCCCGCTAGCCGACGGCCCCGGAATCGCCGTCCCCGAACCGTCCGATGTCGGACCCGGCACCCGGTGCTGCTTGCAAACGCGTCGCACAAGACCGGAGCACAGGGGCTCGGAAGAGCCAGCTCCCGCCCTGCCGGAAGCCGGACTCCCGGGCTATGTCCACATGTCTCTTCAATACTTTTAAGGATCGGGTCTCTTACCACTTCCCCGGGCAGCCTGTTCTAATAGCAAAGCACCCCTTCCATGAAGAAATGCTTATTCAGTATCGAGCTAGCCAGTGCTGGTAAACAGAGGTGTTTCTCCCTAGGGGTAGGGCTTGGCATTTCCCTCTCCTGAACTTCAAAAGGTTCCTGCCTGCCCCTATCTGCAGCCTGTCAAGGTTCCTCTGAACGCGCAGCCCCCCATACAAGCGCCTTTTCCACAGAAGACACCGACCACCCGCCGCCTCGCCCCCTCCCAATTCGGCCTGCCCCAGGGCGCCACCGACCACCAACCTCCTTGCAGCACCACACCTCAGCATCCCGAGCTATCCCGACAGCTTCCACCCATCGGGAGGTCCCACTTGTAATAAATGACCGAGTCCCAAATAGGCTTACAATTAATGTTTATGATTTATTAAAGGAATAGAGGTAAGCAAGCAGTGCTGGGTGCGCCAGGAGTCTCTGCTCCACCAAGACGCACACAAGTTACATCAGGCGGCTGCTTTTTATGCTGCTAGGCTAATACATATTCATTACTACTTCTACAAAAGGCAGGGTTATTCTAATTAGTTCCCAGAATCCAAACCCTCCCACTGGTGCAGGCGTTATCAGTCTCCGGTGGTCCCTCTGGGGGCCGCTCGTACTGAAGGCTCGTAGTCTTCCTCCCAGGCTTTGTCCTTTGGTCGTTCTTCAGCTTCTCCCCTCCCCTTATTTAGTAGTTGCTGGGCCAGATGTCAGAAAGCTGTGTCTCGTGCAATAGTCCGCACAGGCACTGCAGAGCAAACACACCAAGTAACATTGACTTCAGTTACTCGCAACAGTTACTCACCTGATAAAGAACTGCATGCAATAAAGGCATCAATACTACATTAGTTTATTCTAACAGATCCTACTAGCTGTTACCTCAAAAAGATGTGCGTACCCCTCGCTACTTGGAAACGCATCAGTCCATAAACTCTCATCCACCTGAAGAAGCCTGCAACTGACCGAAGGAAAAACAAACACCCCAAAGAGCAGCCCAAGCAGAATGAGCTCTCTGAGGGGATGCCTGGGACTCACATACCATTTGGCCCCGACTAGCACCCAAATCCAATCACCTGGGAAGGGAAGGGGCAAAGCACAAGGAAGTAGGAAGAGAGCAGCAGCAGCAGCTGTGGTGTTTGGTTTTTTTTTTTTTTTTTCTGTGTGTGTGTGTGATTTTTCTTTTTATTTTTTAATCAGTTTTAGCTCAAAAGCATGCATAGTGCAGACAAGAGAACTAAAGTGTTTCTAGAAGCAAAAATCCCCATGCTTTTGCTGCAGCTTTCAATATTAAAAGACATTATGACCAAGCAAGTAATTGGAACTCTTCCAACTGGAATTAGCTCAAACTTTTATTTACGTATAAAGAAAAAACTAGGAGTAGAACATCTGCTCCATCTTTTCCTCTCTCACCTTGCCATAGGCAGCTCTGGCTGTGACGTCCCAGATTGCATACTGCGTTTCAGCTTTAACAAATGAAAACCTTTACCCTAACCCTTACCCTTATCCTAACCACTAGCTTACCCTTATTCTTACCCTAAACCTAACCCTAATCCTTACCCTTACCCTAATCCTTACCCTAAACCTAACCCTTTCCCTAAACCTTATCCTCACCCTAAGCCTTACCCTTAGCCTTACCACAGTCCCAACCCCTAACCCCTAACCCTTACCCTAACCCTCTAACCTACCCCTAACCTATCCCTAACCATAACCCTCTAAGCCTAACACTAAACCACTAACCCTAACAATAACCCCCAACCCCAACCCTCACCCGAAACCCTAACTCTAGCCCCAGCCCTAGCCCCTAGCCCTAGTTCCCGAGAACTACATCTCCCGGTATGCTCTGGGCATTCAACATGGCCTCCCGGAAGTCCCGAATCCGAAAACTACATTTCCCGGCATACTGTGGGTACGCAACATGGCCTCCCGGAAGTCCGGAGTCCCGAGAACTACATCTCCCGGCATGCTCTGGGCACACAACATGGCCTCCCAGTGCCGGAAAACTACACCTACCAGCATTCCCCGCACAGCCAGCATGGCCAATCACAGGCCGAGTGCTCCAGAACTGCATTTACCAGCACTCACTGGAACCCTCACCGCCCTTACAAAAAAAGCCTCAAGCCCTAACATCCAAAAAAACCTCGAAACCCCTACAGACCTAACCCAAACTATTTACCACACTAAACCCCTGAAGACCTATGCCTAAAACCCCCAACCCAAAATCTTAGGATGCTCAAAACCCAAACCCAACCCAAAACGTTAGGAATGCTCAAAGCCCTAGCCCAAAAACTTAGGGCGCTCCAAACCCTAACCCCAAAACATTAAGACGCAAAAAACCCTAACCCAAAAACTTAGGGTAATACACCATAAATGTTTGCTCATTGTCTTTTGTATTATAAAAACAAGGAGTTCTGTTTGAGGAGCGGGAGTTGCGAAAGCTCCCTGCTGAAGTAAGGAGCTGCATAATGCTTGCCTAGACATTACGAAAATTCTTTTGCTTAATTTTCTTAAAACCGTTGGGTTTCGTTGGGTTTTCCGTGGTCATCATGGTGGAAAAGTATAAATTGTGGGTTTTGGAGAACATCAGGTAGGTTTATGAGGACTTTTGGGGCACATTCAAGGTTTTTAGGGTTTTCTTCTGTTTTTTTCTAGTGATCCAGTTGTTTTTCGGCGTGTTTTTGACGTGTTTTGGGTTCTCGTTGGGTTTCATTGGGTTTTCCGTGGTCATCATGGTGGAAAAGTGTAAATTGTGGGTTTTGGAGAACATCAGGTAGGTTTAGGGGGACTTTTGGGGTGGATTCATGGTATTTGGGGTTTTCTTCTGTTTTTTTGGGGGGGGTTATCCAATTCATTTTTGGGGTGTTTTTGATGTGATTTTAGGTCTCCGTTAGGTTTTGCTGGGTTCTTGTTGGTCATCATGTTGGAAAAGTGTAAATTGTGGGTTTTGGAGAATATCAGGTGTTTTTAATTTTTTTTGGGTGGTGTATCTATGGTTTTGGGGGAATTCTTCTGTTTTTTTTAGCGTTTTCTTCTGTTTTTGGGGTGGTCCCGTTCTTTTTTGGGGTGTTTTGGACATGTTTTGGGTTCTCCGTTGGGTTCCGTTGGGTTTTCCATGGTCATCATGGTGGAAAAGGGTAAATTTGTGGGTTTTGGAGAACATCAGGTAGGTTTAGGCTGGTTTTGGGATTGGATCTGTGCTTTTTGGGGATTTTCTTCCAGTTTATGGGTGATCCCTTTCTTTTTTGGGGTGTTTTTGACGTGTTTTGGTGTCTCCTTTTGGGTTTTCGTTTGGTTCATGTTGGTCATCATGGTGAAAATTGTAAATTTTCGGGGGGGGGGAATTTTCTTCCAGTTTTGGGGGTGATCCCGTTCTTTTTTGGAGTGTTTTTGACGTGTTTTGGGGTTTCCGTTGCGTTTCGTTGATTTCCTAATGTGTTTAAAGTTTGTTGGGAGTGGACTTTGGGATTTGGAGAACATCAGGTAGGTTTAGTGTGGTTTTGGGGTGGATCTATGTTTTTTTGGGGTTTTCTTTCTTTTTTAGGGGTTATCCTGTTCTTGTTTGGGGTGTTTTTGACTTGTTTTGGGGTCTCCGTTGGGTTTTAGTTGGATTCTCGTTGGTCGTTAAGGGAAATGGGAGTGGATTGTGGGTTTTGAAGAAGATCAGGTGAGTTTAGGGTGGTTTTGCGGGGAAATTCATAGTGTTTGGTGTTTTTTCTTCTGATTAAGTTCTGTTTTGGGGTGTTTTTGACGTGTTTTGGGGTTTCCGTTGGGTTTCGTTGAGTTCCTACTGGGTTTTATGGTGGTTGGGAGTGGACATTTGGATTTGGAGAACATCAGGTACGTTTAGAGTGGTTTTGGGATTGGATCCGTGCTTTTTGGGGTTTTCTTTGGTTTTGGGGGTGATCCTGTTCTTGTTTGGGGTGTTTTTGACGTGTTTTGGGTTCTCCGTTGGGTTTCGTTGGGTTTTCCATGGTCATCATGGTGGAAAAGTGTAAATTGTGGGTTTTGGAGAACATCAGGTAGGTTTATGAGGACTTTTGGGGCAGATTCATGGTTTTTAGGGTTTTCTTCTGTTTTTTCTAGTGATCCAGTTGGTTTTGGGCGTGTTTTTGACGTGTTTTGTGGTCTCCGTTGGGTTTCGTTGGGTTTTCCGTGGTCATCATGGTGGAAAAGTGTAAATTGTGGGTTTTGGAGAACATCAGGTAGATTTAGGGTGTTTTTTGGGGTGGATCTATGGTTTTGGGGGATTTTGTTCCAGTTTTGGGGTGATCGAATTCATTTTTGGGGTGTTTCTGACGTGTTTTGGGTTCTTCGTTGGGTTTCGTTGGGTTTTCCGTTGTCATCATGGTGGAAAAGTGTAAATTGTGGGTTTTGGAGAACATCAGGTAGGTTTAGGGGGACTTTTGGGGTGGATTCATAATATATGGGGTTTTCTTCTTTTTTTTTTTTTTTTTTTTTTTGGGGGGGGGGTGATCCAATTCATTTTGTGGGTGTTTTTGACGTGTTTTGGGGTCTCCATTGGGTTTCGTTGCGTTTTCCGTGGTCATCATGGTGGAAAAGGGTAAATTGTTGGTTTTGGAGAACATCAGGTAGGTTTAGGTTGGTTTTGGGATTGGATCTATGGTTTTGGGGGATTTTCTTTCGTTTTTGGGGGTGATCCCCTTCTTTTTTGGGGTGTTTTTGACGTGTTTTGGGGTCTCCATTGGTATTCCTTGGGTTTTATGTGGTCATGGTGGTGGAAAATTGTAAATTGTGGGTTTTGGAGAACTTCAGGTAGGTTTAGGGGAATTTTGGGGTGGATTCATGGTATTTGGGCTTTTCTTCTGTTTTTTTTGGGTGATCCTGTTCTTTTTTGGGGTGTTTATGACGTGTTTTGGGGTCTCCGTTGGGTTTTAGTTGGGTTCTTGTTGGTCATCATGGTGAAAAAGTGTAAATTGTGGGTTTTGGAGAACATCAGGTAGGTTTAGGGGGACTTTTGGGGCAGAGTCATGTTTTTTGGTGTTTTCTTCTGTTTCTTGGGGTGGTCCCGTTCTTTTTTGGGAAATTTTTGAGGTGTTTGGGGGTCTCCGTTGGGTTTTGTTGTGTACTCGTTGGTCATCGTGGTGGAAAATGGTAAATTGTGGGTTTTGGAGAACATCAGGTAGGTTTAGGGTGGTTTTGGGATTGGATCCGTGCTTTTTGGGGATTTTCTTCCAGTTTATGGGTGATCCCTTTATTTTTGGGGTGTTTTTGACGTGTTTTGGTGTCTCGTTTTGGGTTTTCGTTTGGTTCATGTTGGTCATCCTGGTGAAAAATTGTAAATTGTGGGTTTTGGAGATCATCAGGTAGGTTTAGGGTGGTTTTGGGGTGGATCTATGATTTTGAAGGATTTTCTTCCAATTTTGGGGGTGATCCCTTTCTTTCTTTTTTTTTTTTTTTTTTTTTTTTTTTTTTTTTGACGTGTTTTGTGGTCTCCGTTGGGTTTCGTTGGGTTTTCCATGGTCATCAATGTGGAAAAGTGTAAATTGTGGGTTTTGGAGAACTTCAGGTTGGTTTAGGGGGATTTTTGGTGTGGATCTATGGCTTTTGGGGTTTTCTTTCGTTGTTGGGGTTGAACCAGTTCTTTTTTGGGGTGTTTTTGACGTTTTTGGGGTCTCCGTTGGGTTTTGTTGGGTTCTCGTTGGTCGTTAAGCTAAATGGGAGTGGATTGTGGGTTTTGAAGAAGATCAGGTGAGTTTAGGGTGATTTGGGAGGGAAATGCATAGTTTTTTTTTTCTTTTTCTTCTGATCCAGTTCTTTTTTGGGGTGTTTTTGAGGTGTTTTGGGGTTTCCGTTGCGTTTTGTTGAGTTCCTAATGGGTTTTATGGTGGGTGGGAGTGGATTTTGGGATTTGGAGAAGATCAGGTAGGTTTAAGGGTTTTCTTGGGGTTAAATCACGTATTTTCTTCTGATCCGGTTTGCTTTTGGGGTGTTTTTGAGGTGTTTTTGGGGTTTCTGTTGCATTTTGTTGAGTTCCTAATGGGTTTTATGGTGGTTGGGAGTGGACTTTGGGATTTGGAGAAGATCAGGTAGGTTTAGGGTGGTTTTGGGATTGGATCCATGCTTTTTGGGGATTTTCTTCCAGTTTTGGGGGTTATCCCGTTCTTTTTTGGGGTGTTTTTGACATGTTTTGATGTCTCTGTTGGGTTTTGTTGGGTTTTCTGTTGGCATCTTGGTGGAAAAGGGTAAATTGTGGGTTTTGGAGAACTTCAGGTAGGTTTAGGGGGACTTTTGGGGTGGATTCATGGTATTTGGGGTTTTCTTCTGTTTTTTGGGGTGATCTTGTTCTTTTTTGGGGTGTTTTTGACGTGTTTTGGGGTTGTCCGTTGGGTTTCGTTGGGTTTTCCGTTGTCATCATTGTGAAAAAGGGTAAATTGTGGGTTTTGGAGAACATCAGGTAGGCTTAGGGGGACTTTTGGGGTGGATCTATGGCATTTGGGTTTTTCTTCTGTTTTTGGGGGAGATCCTGTTCTTTTTTGTTTTTTTTTTTTGACATGTTTTTTGTCTCCATTGGGTTTCGTTGGGTTTTCCATGGTCATCATGGTGGAAAAGGGTAAATTTGTGGGTTTTGGAGAACATCAGGTAGGTTTAGGCTGGTTTTGGGATTGGATCTGTGCTTTTTGGGGATTTTCTTCCAGTTTATGGGTGATCCCTTTCTTTTTTGGGGTGTTTTTGACGTGTTTTGGTGTCTCCTTTTGGGTTTTCGTTTGGTTCATGTTGGTCATCATGGTGAAAATTGTAAATTTTTTGGGGGGGAATTTTCTTCCAGTTTTGGGGGTGATCCCGTTCTTTTTTGGGGTGTTTTTGACATGTTTTGGGGTCTCTGTTGGGTTTTGTTGGGTTCTTGTTTTTCATCATGTTGGAAAAGTTTAACTTGCGTGTTTTGGAGAACATCAGGTAGGTTTAGTGTCGTTTTGGGGTGGATCTATTTTTTGGGGGTTTTCTTTCGTTTTGGGGGGTTATCCCATTCTTTTTTGGGGTGTTTTTGACGTGTTTTGAGGTCTCCGTTTGTTTTTTTTTTTTGGGTTTCCATTGGGTTTTCTGGTGGTTGGGAGTGGATTGTACATTTAGGAGAACGTCAGGTAGGTTTAAGGGTTTTTTGTGTTGTTAAATTACATTTTTTCTTCTGATTCGGTTCGCTTTTGGGGTGTTTTTGACGTGTTTTGTGGTTTCCGTTGCGTTTTGTTGAGTTTTGACAAATTGACAAATCCTTGAAGTCCCTTTTGATTGCTCACAGGCTATGCGTTGCCACTCCTTCTCCTCCCAGATATAGGACGAGCAATCGGTAATAGTCTGACGGTTGAACCAAGCTGGGAAGCCTCCTTGTGATGTCCTAACCCAGGCCCTAGGAAGGCAGCAGATTTCCCTTAGAGGAGGGTCCCTTCTACATATTGGACCCTCTGTTCCGCTGATTGATAAATCACCCACAACTAAAACTCACCTTTTCTTCCTGCTGCCTGTGGTCACTATACGGGGGGGTTGGCTTTTCCAACCCTGCCAATATCTCTGGTGGAGAGGGATTATAGCCTTTTCCATCCATCGATTGCCTTTCGGCCTCCAGGGCCTTATACCTGTTGCGCAGGTCTACCTGATAGTGTGATATGGTTGAGATTTTGATAAAATTGCAAACACAAACATTAAAGTGATTACTGGTATCTACCACAGCATTATCTACGACTATAGAATCACAATGACTTCTCATGCAAACACAACCTTTCCCAATATATACAAGTACAGTATCAAGGGTTTCATTAGGATGTATCTCAACGTGGCAAATATTTTGCTCAGTGTCAAGACAAATGTCTTGGGATTCCAGCGTGTTACTTTCACAGATGGAACTTTTTTGTTCACGCACAATGCATGCATTTACATCAATTGTTTGCCACTTTCCTCCCTTTTGATGGGCCCATACTTTATGCCCTTTAGTATAAAGTATAGTTCCATTATGATTGAGTCCTAATGCAATGATTGGCTATACATTGTATACGGTGGCATTACTTATAGTAAGTATAAAGGACACAATTTGATCATTTTCTGCATAAAGGGTAAAGTTGACTAATTGCCACCATGCTTGAAAATCTTTTTCAAATTCTGAAGCATTATCCCAAATAAATTTTCGAATTTCAGTGGGCAAAGTTCCTCCTTCTCCCTGTCTCTAATAATAGCTGCTGCTAAAGATTGTATACATTACTGCGTTTGGATACAGCTCCAAGCAAGGGAGGTATTGCCTTGGCTTTTTCCAAGGGCATGTACAATTAATTGATGATATAGAAGCCATTGCTTTGCTAAAGACAATAAGGATGATTTTTATTGGATGATCAAGTTACTGTAGTCAGAAACTAAACCTAACCCTAACACTAACCCAACCCTAAACCTAACCCTAACCCTAAGGGCTGCCCGCGGATCTAAACCTAACGCTCAAACCCTAATCCTAACCCTAACCCTAACCCGAACCGAACACTAAAGCTAAACCTAACCCTAACCCTAACCCTAACACTAATCCTAACCCTAACAACCCTAACCCTCTAACCCTAACCCTAACCCTAACCCTAAACCTAACCCTAACCCTAAACCTAACCCTAACATAACCCTAAGCCTAAACCTAAACCTAACCCTAACCCTAACCCTAATCTAACCCTAACCCTACTCCTAACAAAACCCTAACCCTAACCCTAACACTAATCCTAACCCTAACAACCCTAACCCTCTAACCCTAACCCTAACCCCTAACCCTAACCCTAACCCTAACCCTAACCCCTAACCCTAGCCCTAACCCTAACCCTAACCCTAACCCTAACCCTAAAAGAATTCGAACCCGAACCCTAACCCTAATGGTATCCCTAACCCTAACCCTAACTCTAACCCTAAGACCCTAACCCTAACCCTAACCCTAACCCTAACAGAATTCTAACCCTAACCCTAACCGTATCCCTAATCCTAACCTTAACCCTAACCCTAACAGAACCCTAACCCTAACCGAAACCCTAAAACTAAACCTAAACCTAACCTAACCCTAACCCTAACCCTAACCCTAACCCTAACCCTAACCCTAACGCTAACCCTAACCCTAACCCTAACTCTAACCCTAAGACCCTAACCCTAACCCTAACCCTAACCCTAACCCTAAGACCCTAACCCTAACCCTAACAACCCTAACCCTAACCCTAACCCTAACCCTAACCCTACCCCTAACCCTAACCCTAACCCTAAACCTAACCCTAAGACCCTAACCCTAACCCTAACCCTAACCCTAACAACCCTAACCCTCTAACCCTAACCCTAACCCTAACCCTAACCCTAACCCTAACCCTAACCCTAACAGAATTCGAACCCTAACCCTAACCCTAACGGTATCCCTAACCCTAACCCTAACCCTAACTCTAAACCTAAGACCCTAACCCTAACCCTAACCCTGTTGCGAGGACATTTGTTGTCGACGGAAGGAAGACACAGACGCTCAATATGAGTGATCAGTGAACTTCGATTTATTGGATAGCTCAGTCGTCTTTTATCTAATTCAATATAATTAGCTCATACATATTGCAAAAGCTAAGCTCATGATTGGTTAGTGCATTTCTCTATTCTATCAGCTAGTTTCCCACCAAAGTAACACAGTTAGTACTTTCCCAGCATACCAACAGATATCATGTTCTTGTACCTGAAACCTCCCTGAAACCTCCCTAAAACCTCCCAGAACTTACATTCCTTCCCAGGCCGCATTCACGTATTTTCTCAGGCTTATTTACGTACTTTCTCAGGCTCATATGAGCTGCGTTCGATACTTTGTTAGCTCGCGACCTCCTAGTTGCTCAACATTCACATGGCCTACTTCACTTAACCATTCCCCACAATTCCCCCGTTTTTATTTTGGGCTATAAACACCTTCTCTGTGAGTTGTTCTAGTTTCCTAGATAAGCAGCTAAAGACTACCCGTGCAGCAATTATAATCAATACAATTATAAGCAAAAGGCGAAGTCCCTCTTTGATTAAATAAAAAACCCATCCCCCTACATTTCCAAAGACAGATTTAAGCCAATCATCAAACCAATTATTCTGTATTGTAATTTTTTGTGTATGATCCCT
This sequence comes from Aythya marila, assembly GCF_965140915.1. NCBI lineage: Eukaryota > Metazoa > Chordata > Aves > Anseriformes > Anatidae > Aythya > Aythya marila. Next base: position 132,516 of record NW_028137052.1, on the reverse strand, counting down.
TAACCATTTTAATTGATTGTGAATTGATTGCCCATGATCAGAGAGATTAAAGCAACACATTCCTTCTACATCTTCACACCCATGTCCTTGAGCTAATAACAAGAAATCAATAGCGGCCCTATTTTGTAATACAGCATGTCTTATGCTCTCCATATCTTGCGACATTTCAGAAAGAACTTGTGTTGTTACATTTGATTGTTTAACAGCCCAACAAGCAAGCTTATTAATGTTAGTCAAAGCATGTGCAGTTCCCACACCAGGCACCAAAGAAGCAAAGAATCTTCCTGCTGGACCCCACAATTGTACTCCATCATTACAGTCAGAACCCAAAGTTTTTAGTTCTCGTTTAATTCTTCTGCTCCCTGTCGAGTTCTGCCATGAGTGCAAATCTGGAGCGAAAAGTGTAAGTCGTCCTAGGTAACACGGACCCCCAAAAGCACTAGCTGGTATTCCTTGCCATGCACGTTCCCCACAGATTAAAAACATGCCAGGTGGCAAAGCTTTGGCCTGACTTTGAAACCAGATCGAATTGGTGTCACCTATTCCATACGCCCCAAATGGTACACTAATGTTACCGGTGTTGTTCCATCCACAGTAATGTCCATTGGCCTCAAATCCAAGGGTCCTCGATGTTATGTTGGTCCAGTGCGTTTTATTTTGTTTCCCTTTATGGAGTACAAAGCATGTTTGTGTCCAGTTACTACTGCTATTCCCTACTACCACAGACCCCAGGAGATCCAGTTCTTGAGGGTCCCATGGCAGTGAGTTATTAAGAGCTTGCAGGGCAGCAACTACTCCATCCGAGATGTTTGCAGAAAGGGATCTACTGAGTAGAGTAATACTGGCAGAATATGGTGCTAACATTTCACTCAGTTCCTTTGGATCCCCTATTGGGACCCCAAACAAGCATGTTCTGAAAGGATACATAACATAATACAACTATACAACTTAACTCTAATAACACTACAATTACTGTAAGCACTTAATGGTAACATAATTAATAGTAAGTAACACAACTTAATAGTAACACACTTAAACCTAATCACTTGATGGTGATCGAAGGCTGTTCTTGACAGTTGTCGAGGTGTCACAACCCACGTCGTTGTCAGAATAATTATCAGGAACCTCTTCCTGGTCGTCTTCGGCGTGTGCAGATTCTAAAGCTGCTTCAGTCCACTTTGCAGTGATCCACTGGGTACCTGTTTCCGGCACCATTTCAAAATCTCTATAACATTTTTGATCAAAAAGTTTTAAACAGTACGTTCCCTTAAGTTTCTCCTAGTGGCTACTTCACACAATGACCCCATACTTGTGAAACATGATTTTGCTTGACCAGTACTAATTTCCTATGATTTCAGCCTGTACTATGGCAATAAATGGGCTCTCACTAACACAGTACACAGCACACTCACACCCAGAGCACACTTGCACACTCAGAGCACAATTGTACACTCAGAGGCCTCTTGCACATCTCACTCTCAATCATACCACAACCTCAATCATACCACAAGAATATAATTTAGAATGATAAGCAAACAAACAAGTATTGCCTCTCATTGTGTTCCTCCTGAAGTGACTTGCAACACTTTGTTTTAAAACCTTACCCTTACACAAATACTTTCAACACAAAATACCTGGACATTTAAGAATAACACATACAATTATTAACACTCCAGTTAGTATCCCTTTTTTATTGCAAGGTAAACCTCTTATAAAAAGAATGCCAGAGAGAAGCAGCACAGCCGCCGCTGCTTCCATGGTTACGTCAGACAGGCTGCAGGGTCCTGATGTCCGTTCCTCTGCTCTGTGCCGACTCGCCACACGGTGAGGGTCGGCTGCCGTTCGATTCCGCGGAACTCCGAGTGCAGCGCTGCTCGTGGCGGTGACTGAGGGGGGGGCGGCTCCCATTGCCCCGTAGCCCCCTGAGGCAGCGTTATCATTCTCACTGAAGGCGGCAGTGGGCAATCCCCAGCTCCAGCACTTCCCGGCAATCCCAGTCGCTCTGTAGCGGTAGCAGCAACTCTCTGCTCAGCCTGATGTATAACTAAGGCGTTAGTGACTGCTCTCCAAGGCTTCAATAATTTTTTAGCAGTCTTATTTTCATCAAACAATTTGTCCCCAAATTTACGCCACTCTGTTTGTTCAAAAACTGTATCAGGATTGATAAAACAACCCTTAGCTACCCCATATGCTAATAATCCTGGTAAATCCTTTTTGCAGTCTATAAGCTGCGTGCTCCGCTTTTCTAAAAAGCATTTGAGCAAATCATACGCCGCTTGTCTCTCCATACCTTTATATACGTCGGTACCATTGCAGCCTTTGCAAAGACCTCGGCGACGCTTTCCGGCGGGACCCTCTATAGGCTCATCCCGGGTGCGAGGACTCCCTTTCCGAGCTGCGGGTGTGGGTATTCCAGGTTTCTTTTCCATTCACCTTTCAGGCCTCGGGTGCGGAGATTCAGCAATTTGTAATCCTTTTCACCTCCTGAGCTGCGTTGCAGGACCGGTCCTCGTATTCCGTCCAACCGTGGCTCGCAGGTACAATTCCAGCGCAGGTTCAACTCCAGCGAAGTTCCTGTTCCCGTTCAGAAGGTCCCTGTTCGGGCGCCATTTGTTGCGAGGACATTTGTTGTCGACGGAAGGAAGACACAGACGCTCAATATGAGTGATCAGTGAACTTCGATTTATTGGATAGCTCAGTCTTCTTTTATCTAATTCAATATAATTAGCTCATACATATTGCAAAAGCTAAGCTCATGATTGGTTAGTGCATTTCTCTATTCTATCAGCTAGTTTCCCACCAAAGTAACACAGTTAGTACTTTCCCAGCATACCAACAGATATCATGTTCTTGTACCTGAAACCTCCCTGAAACCTCCCTAAAACCTCCCAGAACTTACATTCCTTCCCAGGCCGCATTCACGTATTTTCTCAGGCTTATTTACGTACTTTCTCAGGCTCATATGAGCTGCGTTCGATACTTTGTTAACTCGCGACCTCCTAGTTGCTCAACATTCACATGGCCTACTTCACTTAACCATTCCTCCACATAACCCTAACAGAATTCTAACCCTAACCCTAACCGTATCCCTAATCCTAACCCTAACCCTAACCGTATCCCTAATCCTAACCCTAACCCTAACCCTAACCCTAACCCTAACCCTAACCCCTAACCCTAACACTAACCCTAACCCTAACCCTAACCCTAACCCTAACCCTAACCCTAACCTTAACCCTAACCCTAACCCTCTAACCCTAACCCTAACGCTTACCCTAATCCTTACCCTACCCTTATCCTTACCATTACTCTATCCTTTACCCTAACTCTTAACCCTAACCCTAACCCTTACCCTAACTCTTACCATAAACCTAACGCTTTGCCTAAACCTAAACCTTATCCTCACCCTCAGCCTTACCCTAACCCTTACCCTTAGCCTTACCCTAACACTTACCCTTGCCCTAACCCTTACCCATACCCTAATCTGAACCCAAACCCTAACCCTAATACTCTCACCCTAACCCTTACTCTAACCCTAACCACAACCCCAACCCCTAACCCCTAACCCTCACCCTAACCCTCTAAACCTACCCCTAACCTATCCCTAACCATAACCCTCTAAGCCTAACCCTAAACCACTAACCCTAACAATAACCCCCAACCCCAACCCTCACCCGAAACCCTAACTCTAGCCCCAGCCCTAGCCCCTAACCCTAACCCTAGTTCCCGAGAACTACATCTCCCGGTATGCTCTGGGCATTCAACATGGCCTCCCGGACGTCCCGAATCCGAAAACTACATTTCCCGGCATACTGTGGGTACGCAACATGGCCTCCCGGAAGTCCGGAGTCCCGAGAACTACATCTCCCGGCATGCTCTGGGCACACAACATGGCCTCCCAGTGCCGGAAAACTACACCTACCAGCATTCCCCGCACAGCCAGCATGGCCAATCACAGGCCGAGTGCTCCAGAACTGCATTTACCAGCACTCACTGGAACCCTCACCGCCCTTACAAAAAAAGCCTCAAGCCCTAACATCCAAAAAACCTCGAAACCCCTACAGACCTAACCCAAACTATTTACCACACTAAACCCCTGAAGACCTATGCCTAAAACCCCCAACCCAAAATCTTAGGATGCTCAAAACCCAAACCCAACCCAAAACGTTAGGAATGCTCAAAGCCCTAGCCCAAAAACTTAGGGCGCTCCAAACCCTAACCCCAAAACATTAAGACGCAAAAAACCCTAACCCAAAAACTTAGGGTAATACACCATAAATGTTTGCTCATTGTCTTTTGTATTATAAAAACAAGGAGTTCTGTTTGAGGAGCGGGAGTTGCGAAAGCTCCCTGCTGAAGTAAGGAGCTGCATAATGCTTGCCTAGACATTATGAAAATTCTTTTGCTTAACGTAACAAAAAATAGACCCCCCAACCCATTCTCCTTCTGCATCTCAGTTGCCTCTTTTGTTCAAAGACACTGTTGCAAAGCTCATGTAACCATCTCCTGATAAGTTGCTAAAGTAGTGTATCGACATACATGCCTTCCTGTCTAACGCTGGGCCAACATGACCAAATAATAAAAGAAGTTGAACCACAACGCCGAGGAAGACTACGGCCTTCATCTTCACAACCACCAGAGGGACAGAGACGACCCCCTAGCAACAGTGCGCGCAGTCGCAGAATATACCAGGATGTGCTGCGTAATCCCGGAATTAGCAAAATATAAATAAAAAGAGACTCTGGCGGGGGTGAGGTGCGTGTCGTTGGCGGAGCTGAGACTCCCCGGCCACCCAGTGCTGTTTTGCTTGATGTTTGCTCACTCAATAAATTCCTTTCTATGATTAATACAATGCTCTATGAAAATTAATTAAGGGGGCAACTTATAACACTTTGGACGCTCAAAACCCTATCCCGAAAACATTAGGACGCTCCAAACTCTATCCAGAAAACTTAGGACTCTCCAAACCCTATTCCAAAAACTTAGGACGCTCAAAACCCTATCCTGGAAACATTGAGATGCTCAAAACCCTTTCCCGAAATCTTAGGATGCTCCAAACCCTATCCTGGAAACATTAAGATGCTCAAAACCCTAACCCAATTACTTAGGATGCTTGAAAGCCTATCCCAAAAAATTAGGGCACACAAAAGCCTAACCCCAAAAATTAAGATGCTCAAAATCCAAACCCCCAAAATTAGGATACTCAAAACCCTGGACCTGGAGAACCTAACCTGAAAAAACAAAACAAAACAAAACAAAAAAAAGATCTTAAAACCCTAACCGTAAATAACTGACCAAAAATAAAACCTTAAGACTCTAACCCTAAAAAACATATCAACACTACAACCCAAAAAACTCTAATACCCTAACACGCTAACCCTGAAACCCTTAAAACCCTAACCCCCAAATCCTTAAAACCCTAACCGTTAAAACTCCAACCCTAAAAACCTTAAAATCCTAAACATAAACCCTGAAACCCCTTACCCTGAAACCCAACCCTAGTGCCCAATCCCTGAAACCTTAAAACCCTGAATCAATCTGTAGCAAATAGCATAGGCTGAGTCGAGGATCTCAGTACAGTAGCATTATTATTCGAGATTACAATGGCGGGTGTCCCACAAGAAGGAGGGTGCCTACTAATTCCATACACAGTTTATACACTTTTTTTTTCTGCCGAGGACCGGGACCCTCCCGACCCTCCCCTGTTTCCCCTTTAACTGTACTATTCAAGGTTCATAATCTAGCTGGTGCTTCACAGAAAATACACAGCTGCTGGCCTGTTACAAGTCACATTTCTTTTGAGGTTTTTACTCTTTGAGGTGGTAATGTTTCTTACGCTGTGATTTCCACCTAATTGCTGTAAGGATTCTGGTTGTCTGCGTTTTACAAGCTTGTCTGTTATAATAAATAAAAGTCCCAAATAGGATTACAATCAAAGTTTACAATTCACTGAATGAATAAAGGTAAGCAAACAGTGCTGGGTACGCCGGGAGTCTCTGCTCCACCAAGACGCGCACCAGTTATACACCAGTTACCTCCCTTAAGGGATATAGAGAAGCCCTCTCAGATACTTCCGTCCTGCTTCTCCTGCATGCGGCCGGAGGTCGGTCTAATTCTGGTGCAGTTGGTGGTGGAAGCTGGGGCAACAGTGGTACTGGTGGCGATACCACAGCCACCGGAGGGGGAGCCGCCGGGGGTGGATTGTTAGGATATGGAGGTGGTAGCTTATCCAACGGCTCACGTTTATCTTCTTTTTCTTTTTCATGTTCTTCTTGTTCTTCAAATTTCTTACCTGCTTTTAGTGTAAATATTGAGGCTGGAAAAGGACGTGAAGTCCTCCTGATCCATAATCCTGCATAATCACTTTCTTCCTGGCTAAAAGGTTCCTTTGAATTAACATGGATATTTAAGGCCTTGCAAATCCAGTCTTTGAAGGTTCCAAATACAGGCCAAAAGACATGTAGTCTTAAAGGCTCCTTTGGCCATTCTGTCACATAATACTGGACCATTTTTAATTTACTTTTTCCTTTTCTGGGGTCCCTATCATTCCAATTTCTAATCGTTATTCCTAATGGACTTTCTGGTGGTATGACTGGTAATTTGCTCCCTTTCTTCTGGTCTCTGGTCTTTGATTTTGTCTGACCCATCTAGGAATTTTACTCTGGCAATTCCCATAGCCCTTGGTTACCTTAGTAAGAGTGTCTTGCAGGGGGTCGAGGACCTATCACACACCCACAAATCCTATAGGAATCCCTTCGGTCCTTCACCGGCCAAGTCCCTCGCGGGAGATTGGAACCGCGGTTAGAAGACCTCCACAATCGCTTCGGAACTAAGTTCCATCTCAGTCACACTCTTACACACACAGGCAACCGAACCCCACCCAACCGAACGGTATACGCTTTAAATGCTTACGACTCCGTCATCTTCGTTCGGATCTTCACACACACAATTATGGGCAAAATATAGTGCTGCAGCTGGCAAGGGAGCTGAAAAAAAGAATCAGAAACTTTGCTTACCTTTATTCAGGTTTAAGATGCCATTAGTTCCGACCTGACTCAAACAGCAGCCACCAAATGGTGGGGGTGCCTCTCCTAGATCAAACCAGAAATCAGGAACCAAAGCCCTCCCGGACGAGAGCCCACTTGTAATAAATGACCGAGTCCCAAATAGGATTGCAATTGAAATTTACAATTTATTAAATGAATAGAGGTAAGCAAGCAGCGCTGGGTGCGCCAGGAGTCTCTGCTCCACCAAGACACACACAAGTTACATTAGGCGGCTGGTTTTTATGCTGCTAGGCTAATACATATTCATTACTACTTCTACAAAAGGCAGGGTTATTCTAATTAGTTCCCAGAATCCAAACCCTCCCACTGGTGCAGGCGTTATCAGTCTCCGGTGGTCCCTCTGGGGGCCGCTCGTACTGAAGGCTCGTAGTATTCCTCCCAGGCTTTTCTCTTGTCCATCTCCTTTGTCCATCTTGGCTGGATGGCAGACACTTGCATAGTGTCCCATGCAACAGTTGTAATAGTTAGCAGTTATTCTGAAACCCCTTTGTTCTCTTATCCTCTATTGACCGGAATTGCTGGACCATTCCTTTGCAAGATTCAAGAACTATATATATTAACCACTCTGGTTTTCTTAGACTTTTCATCATATCATGCGGCCCTAGCATTGTTCCATATTGACACGAATCAGATGAACTCATTTCACACTGTTAAGCTGTCTTATCACTGCAAGCATATCTCAATACCACCTTCCTTCCCTCTACAGGATGTAACTGCGCAAAAACAACATTTTTATTCCCACAACCTTGATCCCCTTACCCTGAAATCCTTATTCCCCTTAAACCTAACAACTCTAACCACAACCCTAACCCTTATTATCAACCCCCTAACGCTAATGACACTGACCTTAATCCAAACCCCAAACTGCCCCTAACCCCAGACAACCAACAACGAAACACACACACACAAAGATGGAAACTACAAAAAAGGCAAAACCCACGATACAGGCCCCAAATCACAAATACGCAACCAAAATGCTACAGAAAAGCCCCAGATGCAGGCCCCAAATGCTACTGCTAGGCCTCAAAAGCTCAAGATGCATCCCAAAGCAAAAATGCAGACCCCAAACGTTACAGAAAAGCCCCCAAACCCAGGCTGCACAAGTCTACAAGCAGGCCCCAAACTGCCAACAGAAGCAGGCACCAACCACACCCAGATGCAGACCCCAACTGCCCACAAGCAGCTCCTACCCCACCACCCCCTCCCAAGAACTGGACTCCACCCAGACACTGGCCCAAGACCCGGACCCGACCCCCGCCATCCCCCCTACCCTCCCCCCCGACACAGGTGTACAAGCAGCTCACAACCCGCCCCTTCAGAGACCGGTCCCACTCCCCCCCCCACTCCCCAAGACATGGGATGCGGAGGTGTACAACCAACTCCCAACTACCTCCCCCTCAAAGGGAGGCCCCAAAGACCCCCAAATGGAGGCTCCTAGAGTGAACAAGCACCTCCCAACTCCCCCAGGCACAGGCCCACCCCCCCCCCCCCAAACACAGGCCACAGAGGTGTATAAACAGCCCAGACCCCCCTCCAAGACCATGGCCCCTATAGTGTACAAGCAGCTCCCAACCACCCACAGATGCAGGCCCCAACCCTTTTCAAAAGGGAGGCACCTAGAATGCATGAGCAACTCCCAACCCCCCTCAAATAAAGACCCCAAAAGTGTACAAGTAGCTCCCCCCCAGAGACAGGACCCAAAGGTGTACAACCAGTTCCCAACACCCCTGAGACACAAGCCCCAACCCCCTCCCCAGACACAGGGACCCAAATTCTACAAGCAGCTCCCAACCCCTGCCAGGCAGGCCCCCTACCCTATACAAGCAGCTCCCAACCCTCCCCCCCCCCCCCCGAGGGAGGCCCCCAAGCCCCCCACAAACACAGGCCCCTACAGTGTACAGGCAGCTCCCAGCCACCCCCCGATGCTGGCCCCAAAGTTGTACAAACAGCTCCCAGCCACCCTGCAGAAACAGATTCCTACATTGTACAAGCAGTTCCCAGCCCGCTAGACACAGGCCCTGACCCCCCCCACATGCAGGCCCCAAAGGTGTACAAGCAGCTCCCACCCCTCCCCCAGACGCAGGTCCCAAGCCCCCCCCCCCAAACACAGGCCCCTACAACCAGCACCCAACCCCCTACCCCCGATGCCAGGCCCAAAGGTGTAGAAGCAGCTCCAAACCTCCTCCCTCAACCCAGGCTCCAACAGTGTACAAGCACCTCCCAACCAACACTCCCCTTCCCCCCCCCCCCCGCCCCCCGACACAGGCTCCAAAGGAATACAAAGAGCTCCCACCCCTCCCCCAGATGCTGGTCTCAACCCCCCCCCCGCCCCCAGAAGCAGGCCCCAAAGGTGTAGAGTCAGCTCCCAACCCCCTCCATGCTGGCCCCAAGGGTCTACAAGCAGCTCCCCCCTTGCCCCCAGGTATCAGCCCCCAGACACAGACCCCAAAAGCCTAATCACAGGCCCTGAGGCAGGCTCCAAAACCCAGGACAAAGCCCCAGTGGTTCGAGACAGGGCCCAAATCCCAGACACAGGCCCCAAACGCTAAACATATGCCAAAAAAAGTATTAGTGCTGGTGCCAAATGTTACAGTGTCTGTAAAAAAAAAAAAAGCCCAAAAGCCCGAGATGCTCAAGGCTGAGACGTAACTTGGCTTTTTGAATTACTGGAAAGCAGCTTTCATTCTCAGATAATTGTGTGCAGGCTAGATAGGATGGGGTTTCAGGCACCTCTTCACCTGAGGAAACACACTGCCATCAGGCACCGCTGTGCCAGACAAGCTTGTTCTGCTAGAACACCCTACTCAGATGCACTGTGGCATTCAAGTGAACTGCTTTCATGCAAATATAACGACTGATGTTACAACCCACCTTGCCTGTGGCACCTGATGAACAGAAGAGTAAGCCACCGCAGCGCTTCAAAACCATCCCTGCACGTGCCGCTCCTTGTCGCTCTCTGGCCTTATCTCATATCCTTATCCACTTCTGTGGAGAGCCTGCCACAGCACCTGCAAAGCAAGACGGACACCTTTCATAGTCACCTTGTGCTACTTGGTCGTTCTGCTCCAACCCAGCTCATGACCAGCCCCTCTTCTTACACAGCTCTTCAGAGTGCAGTTTGCTCCTTTGAGCCTGTGCGAGACACCTGTGAAAGAAAAAGAAACGCATAGGCCGATGCAGCATCCAAAGACACAGCACAACTAGGTAAGTTACTCTCATCTGCTCCCTTACCTCTGCCACTTACCAGCCCCCGAGGCAGATGCTTCAATCTACCCTCTTCAAACAGCTACAACACCTCTAAAAGACAAAGAGGGGATGCTTAGAGGAACAGTGAGACCTACAACACAACAACTGCTACATCTGTTCCTCACTCACCTTGCCAGAGGCAGCTCTGCGTGTGACGTCCCAGGTTGTACACTGCGTTACCTAACCCTTACCGTAACCCTTACCCTAACCCTTCTCACCCTTACCATTACCCAAATCCTTACCTTTACTTTTTCCTTACCCTTACTCTTTCCTTTAACCATAACCTTACCCTTACCCTATACCTTACTCCAACCCTTCCCCTTACCTTCCCCTTCCCCTTACCCTTAACCTAACCCTAAACCTTAAAGCTTATCGTAAACCTTACCCTTTCTGCTACACTTACCCTTAGCCTAAATCTAAAGCTTACACTTACCCTTAGCCTAACCCTCACCCTTACCATTACCCATACCCTTATTCTTACTCTTATCCTAACCCTTACCTTTACACTTACGGTTACCATTAACCTTACCCTTACCCTAACACTTATCCTTAACCTAACCCTTACCCTAAACCTTACACTTACTCTTAACATTAACCTTACCCTTAACCTTTAGCTAATACTTAATCTTACGTTTTTCTCACCCTAACCCTATAATTAACCATAACCATTACCCTAACACTTAACCTTACCCTTACAATAAGCCACACAACAACACTTAAATGTACACTTACGCTTAAACTTGCCCTAGCAATTACTCGTACAATTAAAATATTAATTAATTAAAATAAAAAATTTTAATTTAAAATAAATTGAATTAAAAAATTTAAATACCCTTATCCTTATACCTTATCCTTAACCCTCACCCTTATCATTACCAATACCCTTACTCTTACACTTATTCTTATACATACAACTTACCCGTTTCCTAACACTTAACCCTAACCTAACTCTAACCCTAAACCTTACCTGAACCCTTTCCAGTACCATTACATTAACCCTTACCCTTAACCTAAACCTTACACTTGCTCTTAACCTTAACCTAATACTTACCTTTTCGTTTCCCTCACCCTAACCCTAAAATTAACCCTAACCATTACCCTAACACTTAACCTTACCCTAACCCTAAAATTACTCGTACAATTACCCTTACGCTTACCCTTACCCTTAACCTAAGCCTAAACCATACAGTAAACCTTACCCTTTCTGCTACACTTACCCTTAGCCTAAATCTAAACCTTACTCTTACCCTTAGCCTAATCTTTACCCTTAACCTAACCCTAACCCTAACCCTAAACCTTATCCCAGCCTTTACCCTGACCCTTACATTAACCCTAACCCTTACCCTAAACCTTACACTTACTCTTAACCTTACCCTTAACATTAACCTAATACTTACGCATACGTTTTCCTGACTTTAACCCTTAAACTAATCCTAACCATTACCCTAACACTTAACCTTACCCTAACCCTAACCCTAACCCTTACTCTAACCCTTACCCTGACCTGTACCCTTACACTTACCCTTACCCTTACCCTTTTACTTACCCTAATTCTTACCCATACCATAACCCATACCCTAACACATATTTGGACCCTTAACCTTTCCGTTACCCTTAACCTTACCCTTACCCTTACTCTATCCCTTACCCTTACGCTTACCCTTAAGATAAACCTTACCCTTGACCTTACCCTTACCATAAGCCATACAACAACACTTACATGTACACTTACATGTACACTTACGCTTACACTTACCCTAGCAATTCCTCGTACAATTACCCTTACCCTTACCCTTAACCTAAGCCGAAACCTTAAACCTTACAGTAAACCTTACCCTTTTTGCTACATTTACCCTTAGCCTAAATCTAAACCTTACTTTAAATCTTACTAAACATTACTTTAAATCTTACCCTTACTGTAACTCTCACCCTTATCATTACCAATACCCTTTCTCTTACCCTTACCCTAACCCTTCTCCTTACACTTACTGTTACCTTTAACATTACCCTTACCCTAACTCTTACACTTATCCTTATCCATGCCCTTACCCTTACCCTAATCCTTACCCTTAACCTAACCCTAACCCTAAACCTTATCCCAGCCCTTACCCTGACCCTTACATTAACCCTAACCCTTACCCTAAAACTTACACTTACTCTTAACCGTAACCTTACCCTTAACATTAACACAATACTTACCCTTACGTTTCCCTCACCCTAACCCTAAAATTAACCCTAACCATTACCCTAACACTTACCCTTACCCTAACCCTAACCGTAACTCTAACCCTTACTCTAACCCTTACCCTGACCCGTACCCTTACACTTACCCTTACCCTAAGCCTTTCCCTTAGCATAACCCATACCCTAACACGTACTTGTAGCCTTAACCTAACCGTTCCCCTTACCCTTACCCTTACCTTTACTGTCTCCGTTACCCTTACACTTACACTTAACATAAACCTTAACCTTAACCTAACCCTTATCATAAGCCATACAACAACACTTACATGTGCACTTACGCTTGTACTTACCCTAGCAATTACTCGTACAATTACCCTTAACCTTACTATTAAGCTAACCCTAAACCTTACCCTTATCCTAACACTTACCCTTATCCTAAACCTTACCCTTTCTGCTACACTTACCCTTTGCCTAATTCTAAACCTTACCCGAACCCTCACCCTTACCTAAATCTAACCATTACCCTAACCTTCACTCTTATCCTTACCATTATACTTACTTTTACCCTTAACCTAAACCTTACCCCAACCCTTACCCTGACCCTTACATTATCCCTAACCCTTACCCTAACCCTAACCCTAACCCTAACCCTAACCCTTACTCTAACCTTAACCCTTAACCTAAACCTTACACTTAATCTTAACTTTAACCTTACCCTTAAACTAATACATACCCTTACGTTTCCCTCATCATAACCCTAAAATTAACCGTAACCATTACCCTAACACTTATCCTTACCGAACCCTAACCCTAACCCTTACTCTAACTTTTACCCTGACCCGGACCCTTAGACTTCCCCTTCCCCTTCCCCTTCCCCTTCCCCTTCCCCTTCCCCTTCCCCTTCCCCTTCCCCTTCCCCTTCCCCTTCCCCTTCCCCTTCCCCTTCCCCTTACTCTTACCCTTACCCTAACACTTACCCTTACCCTATCCCTTACACTTTTCCTTATCCATACAACTTACGCTTACCCTAACACTTAACCTTAACCTAACCCTAACCCTAAACCTTACCTGAACCCTTACCCTGACCCTTACATTAACCCTTACCCTAAAACTTACACTTAACCTTAACCTTACCCTTAACCTTAACCTAATACTTACCCTTACGTTTCCCGCACCCTAACCCTAAAATTAACTCTAACCATTACCCCAACACTTACCCTTACCCTAACCCTTACCCTTACCATAACCCATACTCTAACACATACCTCTACCCGTACCCGTACCCTTACGGTAACCCTTACCCTTACCGTAACACTTACCCTTACTGTTACCGTTACCATTGCCCTTACCCTTACCCTTACCCTTACCCTTACCCTTACCCTTACCCTTACCCTTACCCTTACCCTTACCCTTACTCTTACCCTATCCCTTACCCTTACCCTAACCCTAAACCTTACCCTTATCCTAACACTTACCCTTACCGTAAACCTTACCCTTTCTGCTACATTTACCCTTAGCGTAAATCTAAACCTTACACTTACCCTTAGCCTAACCCTCACCCTTACCATTACCCATACCCTTATTCTTACCCTTTCCCGAACCCTTACCTTTACACTTACGGTTACCATTAACCTTACCCTTACCCTAACACTTATCCTTAACCTAACCCTTACCCTAAACCTTACACTTACTCTTAACCTTAACCTTACCCTTAACATTAACCTAATACTTACGCATACGTTTTCCTGACTTTAACCCTAAAACTAACCCTAACCATTACCCTAACACTTAACCTTACCCTAACCCTAACCCTAACCCTTACTCTAACCCTTACCCTGACCTGTACCCTTACACTTACCCTTACCCTTATACTCACCCTAATTCTTACCCATACCATAACCCATACCCTAACACATATTTGTACCCTTAACCTTACCGTTACCCTTACTCTATCCCTTACCCTTACGCTTACCCTTAACATAAACCTTACCCTTGACCTTACCATACCATAAGCCATACAACAACACTTACATGTACACTTACGCTTACACTTACCCTAGCAATTACTCGTACAATTACCCTTACTCTTACCCTTACACTTAACCTAAGCCGAAACCTTAAACCTTACAGTAAACCTTACCCTTTCTGCTACACTTACCCTTAGCCTAAATCTAAACCTTACACTTACCCTTACCTTAACCCTATACTTACCCTTACGTTTCCCTCACCCTAACCCTAAAATTAACCCTAACCATTATTCTAACACTTACCCTTACCCTAACCCTAACCCTTACTCTTACCCTTACCCTGACCCATACCCTTACACTCACCCTTACTCTTACATTACCCTAACTCTTACCCATACCATAACCCATACCCTAACACATATTTGTACCCTTACCCTTACTCTATCCGTTACCCTTACGCTTACCCTTAACATAAACCTTACCATTAATCTTACTCTTACGCTAACCCTTACCCTTACCCTTATCCTTATCCATACCCTTAACCTTACACCAACCCTTACCCTTAAGCTGAACCTAACCCTAAACCTTACCCCAAACCTTTCCCTGAACTTTACCCCTTCCCTGAAGCCTTACCCTTAACCTAGACCTTACACTTAATCTTAACCTTAACCTTACACTTAACCTTAAGCTAGTACTTAACCTTACATTTTTCTCACCCTAATCCTAAAATTAACCCTAACCATTACCCTAACACTTAACCGTTACACTTACCCTTATTCTATCCATTACTCTTACGCTTTCCCTTAACATAAACCTTACCCTTACCATAAGCCATACATCAACACTTACATGTACACTTACGCTTACACTTATCCTAGCAATTACTCGTACAATTACCCTTAACCTAACCATAAACGTTAAGGATAAGCTTAAGGGTCACCCTTAAGGTTACCGTTATCCTAACACTTACACTTAAGTTGAGGATAAGGGTTAGAGTAAGGGTAAGTGTTAGGGTAATGGTTAGGCTAATTTTAGGTTTAGGGTGAGGGAAACATAAGGGTAAGTATTAGGTTAAGTTTAAGGATAAGGTTAAGAGTTATGGTAAGGGTTAGGTTTAATGTAAGGGTAAGGGTTTGGGAAACGTTTAGGATAAGGGTAAGAGAAGGGATAATGGTAAGGGTAAGGATGATGTTTACTGTAAGGGTTAGATTTAGTTAAGGGTAAGGGTTAGTGTAAGTTTAAGAGTAAGGGTAAGTGTAAGGGTATGTGTAAAAGTACGGGTCATTGTAAGGGTTTGAGTAAGGGTTAGGGTAAGGGTAAGTGTTAGGGTAATGGTTAGGGTTAATTTTAGGGTTAGGGTGAGGGAAACGTAAGAGTAAGTATTAGGTTACAGCTAAGTTTAAGGTTAAGAGTAAGTGTAAGGTTTAGTGTAAGGATTAGGGTTAATGTAAGGGTCAAGGTAAGGGTTGGGGTAAAGGTTTAGGTAAAGGGTAAAAATATGTATATTGTAAGGGTGAGGGGTTAGGATAATGGTTAGATTTTAGTTAGATTTAGGTAAGGGTGAGGGTTCGGGTAAGGTTTAGAATTAGGCAAAGGGTAATTGTAGCAGAAAGGGTAAGGTTTAAGATAAGGGTAAGTGTTAGGATAAGGGTAAGGTTTAGGGTTAGCTTAATAGTAAGGTTAAGGGTAATTGTACGAGTAATTGCTAGGGTAAGTGCAAGCGTAAGTGTACATGTAAGTGTTGTTGTATGGCTTATGGTAAGGGTAAGGTCAAGGGTAAGGTTTATGTTAAGGGTAAGCGTAAGGGTAACGGATAGAGTAAGGGTGAGGGTAAGGTTAAGGGTAACGGTAAGGTTAAGGGTACAAATATGTGTTAGGGTATGGGTAAGAATTAGGGTGAGTATAAGGGTAAGGGTAAGTGTAAGGGTACAGGTCAGGGTAAGTGTAAGAGAAAGGGTTAGGGTTAGGGTTAGGGTAAGGTTAGGTGTTAGGGTAATGGTTAGGGTTAATTTTAGGGTTAAAGTCAGGAAAACGTATGCATAAGTATTAGGTTAATGTTAAGGGTAAGGTTAAGGTTAAGATTAAGTGTAAGGTTTAGGGTAAGGGTTAGGGTTAATGTAAGGGTCAGGGTAACGGTTGGGGTAAGGTTTAGGGCAAGGGTTAGGTTAAGGATAAGTGTTAGGGTAAGGGTAAGGTTAATGGTAACCGTAAGTGTAAAGGTAAGGATTCGGGAAAGGGTAAGAATAAGGGTATGGGTAAGGGTAAGGGTGAGGGTTAGGCTAAGGGTAAGTGTAAGGTTTAGATTTAGGCTAAGGGTAAGTGTAGCAGAAAGGGTAAGGTTTACGGTAAGGGTAAGTGTTAGGATAAGGGTAAGGTTTAGGGTTAGGGTAAGGGTAAGGGTAAGGGTAAGGGTAAGGGTAAGGGTAAGGGTAAGGGCCACGGTAACGGTAACGGTAAGGGTAAGGGTTGCCGTAAGGGTACGGGTACGGGTAGAAGTATGTGTTAGAGTATGGGTTATGGTAAGGGTAAGGGTTAGGGTAAGGGTAAGTGTTGCGGTAATGGTTAGGGTTAATTTTAGGGTTAGGGTGAGGGAAAAGTAAGGGTAAGTATTAGGTTAAGGTTAAGGGTAAGGTTAAGGTTAAGTGTAAGTTTTAGGGTAAGGGTTAATGTAAGGGTCAGGGTAAGGGTTCAGGTAAGGTTTAGGGTTAGGGTTAGGTTAAGGTTAAGTGTTAGGGAAAGCGTAAGTTGTATGGATAAGGATAAGTGTAAGGGATAGGGTAAGGGTAAGTGTTAGGGTAAGGGTAAGGTTAATGGTAACCGTAAGTGTAAGGGTAAGGGTTAGGGTAACGGTATTAGTAAGGGGAAGGGGTAGGGGAAGTCTAAGGTTCTGGCTCAGGGTAAAAGTTAGAGTAAGGGTTAGGGTTAGGTAAGGATAAGTGTTAGGGTAATGGTTACGGTTAATTTTAGGGTTATGATGAGGGAAACGTAAGGGTATGTATTAGTTTAAGGGTAAGGTTAAAGATAAGATTAAGTGTAAGGTTTAGGATAAGGCTTAGGGTTAGAGTAAGGGTTTGGGTTAGGGTTAGGGATAGGGATAGGGTTAGGGTTAATGTAAGGGTCAGGGTAAGGGTTGGGGTAAGGGTTAGGGTTAGGGTTTGGGTAAGGGTTACGATACACCCTTATTCCCATGCTGTGGCAGATGGGTGCATACCCAACAGTTCGTCTTATTAGTTACTTGAGAAATTGTTTGTATTAAGGTCAGGTGTAAGTTCTCATACCAAGTTGCCCACCCCAAATCCGAGAACCGCACCCCTGCAATCATTAGGATCTGGAAAACCGTAATTTTGTTGGTCCAATTGGAGTGGTGGTCCATATCCTCGCCGGGGCCTTCTTCACCCTTGAATTGTGGATCCAAGCTGCTTGCTTCTTAATCTTAATGGCGGTGTGTGTTGTCAGTAATACTTGGTATGGTCCCATCCACTTTCCTTCCATTTTTCCTGCACGGGTTGTCCTGAAAAAGTCTTTATATATATATAATCCCCGAGCTTAAAGGGGTGGATTGGTTGATCCAACCCTCTAGCCCTGGTCCCTAAAACAAATGTATGTACTTTATTTAATTGTTTCTGAAGTTCAGTTATATAAGCATATAAATATTCTGATCCTAACTGCGTTAGGTCCTCTCCACTAAATAGAAATTGCTATGGCCTTCCATATAAGATTTTGAAGGGACTCAAATTTCCTTTTATTCTAGGTTTAACTCTAATTCCAAGTAATGCTAAAGGGAGGGATTGAGGCCATGACAAATTAGCTTCTTATCCAATTTTAGCTATTTATTGTTTAATTAAATGGTTCATTTTTTCTACCTGTCCACTTGCCTGTGGTCTATAAGGAGTATGCAGTTGCCAATCTATCTTTAGAATCTTACTTATCTGGTCTACCACTTGTGCACAAAAATGTGAAACTCTATCAGAAGACATTGCTACTAGAATCCCAAAGCATGGTATTATTTCATTTAACAAGACTTTAACCACTTCTCTTGCTTTGTTTGTTCGACAGGGAAAGGCTTCAGGCCTTCCTGAAAACGTGTCAGTCAGAACCAGTAAATAATGATACCCCCCTTTTCTAGGGAGTTCTGAAAAATCAATTTGCCACTGTTGCCCCGAATAATTTCCTTTACCGATTATTCCAAATTTTATTCTATCCTTGGTATTGGGGTTATTGTGTAAGCAAATGCTACATTGTTGAGTTACTTGTTTTATCATATCGTCCCACTAATGTCTGACTCAGGCTCTTATGCAGTGTGCCAGCTCCCCAATGCGTTTTATTGTGTTCTGTAAGAACTATGGGCCATGTCAAACTAGAGGGTATTACTATGTGGTTATCTTTTAAATATACTCATCCATCTGGTTTCATTTTACCTTTCAAATCTTCAATTAATTTTAAGTCTTCTTTTGTATAATTTGGATATAGTTTGGATTTTACCGTCTGGTATCAAAGACAATGCCTTCACCTCAGTTATTTCAGCTGCCTGCTTAGCCTCTGCCAATCGATTTTCCAATTTCAAAATCGGTGTTCCCCTTTTGGTGTCCCTGACAATGCATGATAGCTACCTTTTCTGGTTGTTTTACAGCCTCTAACAATTTTAAAATTTCTTCAGCATACTTTGTGTTTTCACTGAGCGGTCAGCAATCCATGTTCTTTCCAAATTGCTCCATGAGCATGTACCACGCCGAATGTATATTTAGAATCTGTCCAAATATTTACCCTTTTTCCCGCTGCCAGTTCCAATGCTCTCGTGAGAGCAACTATCTCCGCCTTTTGAGCTGATGTTCCAGGGGGTAAAGGCTTAGACTCGATTACCTGCTGAGTAGTTGTTATAGCATATCCAGCTTTACGTTGTCTTTGCGTAACAAAACTGCTCCCATCCGTGAACCAAGTTTCTTCCGCGTCTTCCATGGGCTCCTCCTTAAGGTCTGGTCGGCTGGAATACACAGTCTCTAGAGTTTCTAAACAATCGTGAATCACAGCTTGTGCCGGAGCATCACTAAGAAAAGAGGCTAGATTCACAATATGAATTATCACAATTTCCACGTCGTCCTGTTCTACCAATATTGCTTGATATTTCAAAATCATCAATTCTTGTTTAAGTTGTTTAAAGACTTTTTGTGCTTCTCCAGTCCAGACTAACTTTGACTGGTTAATCTTTATCAATTCACATAGAGGCTTTACCAATAGTCCATAATTATAAATCCAAAGGCGACACCAACCTGTCATTCCTAAAAAGCTTTGTAGCTCCTTTACCATTTGAGGTTCTGGAGTCCGGCAAATGACTTCCTTATGTTCAGTTCCTAGTTCTCGTTGTCCTTCCGAAATGTCAAATCCCAGATAGGTCACACTTTGTTGAGCCAGCTGGACTTTCTGTCAAGAGACTTGATATCCATTTAAACCCAGAAAATTAAGACGACTTATAGTCCATTGAATACAACTCCCTTTAGTCTCGGTAGCTATTAAGAGATCATCTACATATTGTAACAAAGCACCTTCAGTGTCCGGAGGTATCCATGTTTCGAGTTCCCTTGCTAATTGGTTTCCAAAAATAGTGGGGCTATTCCTGAATCCTTGAGGTAGTAATGTCCACGTAAGCTGCGTCTTTCTGCCCGAATCGGGATTTTCCCATTCAAAGGCGAATAGGTTTTGGCTTTCTGTGGCTAAGCCTAGGCAGAAGAAGGCATCTTTTAAATCCAGTACGGTAAACCAGACTTGACTATTCTTTAATTTAGTCAGCAAAGTATAAGGGTTTGCCACTACTGGATGTATATCCTCAGTGATTTTATTTATGGCCCTCAAATCCTGAACTAGCCTATAGCTTTTTCATCTGCCTTTTTAATTGGCAATATGGGTGCATTGTATTCTGATTCGCATTCAATCAATAATCCATACTGTAAAAATTGATCAATTATCTCTTTAATTCCTTTCCTATCTTCTATCCTCAAAGGATATTACTTAACCTTAACGGGTTTCTCTCCTGGCTTTAATTTAATAATTATTAAGGTCACATTTTTAGCTCTTCCAGGGACTTCGGTAGCCCAAACTCCTGGACATACTTGATCTGTGATCTCTAAAGGTATTTCACTTTTAGGCTCAGTTTGTATTAGTGCCAAGCTTAACACATTTATTAGTTGTTCTTCTCCTGTTCTTAATTCCATTT
This sequence comes from Aythya marila, assembly GCF_965140915.1. Lineage (NCBI taxonomy): Eukaryota > Metazoa > Chordata > Aves > Anseriformes > Anatidae > Aythya > Aythya marila. The sequence goes on along the minus strand of NW_028137052.1, from coordinate 111,847 downwards.
TCCCTTTTTCAAAGACAATTTCTGCTCCTACTTGCTCTAATAAATCTCTACCTAAGAGTGCCCATGAGGAGCTAGGCATAGATAAAAATCTGTGTATGCCCCATTGTTTCCCTAACTTGTACTTCAAAGGTTCACAAAAATAAGCCTTTTCGGTTACACCTTGTCCTGGTTTCAGTTAGAACAGAGTTAATTTTCTTCCTAGTAGCTGGGAGAATGCTATGTTTTGGCTTAGGGTGAGAAGAGTGCTGATAACACCCCAATGTTTTAATTGTTGCAGAGCAATGCTTATAGCAAGCCAAGGACATCTCAGCTTCTTGCTCTGTCCTGCCAACAGGCAGGCTGGGGGTGCAGTAAGAGCTGGGAGGGGACAGACCCAGGACAGGTGACCCAAACTAGCCAAAGGGGTATTCCATAGCATCTGACGTCAGGCTAAACAATACATAGGGGTGGCTAGCCAGGGGGAGGGGGCCGGACTGCTCGGGGTTAGGCTGGCCATCGGTCAGCGGGTGGTGAGCAATTGCATTGTGCATCACTTGTTTGTACACATTATTAGTAGTGGTACTATTATCATCATTGTATTATTATTATTATTATTATTATTATTATTATTATTATTATTATTATTATTATTATTTTGTCTTATTAAACTGTCTTTATCTCAACTCACAGGCTTCACTTTCCATTTCTCTCCCCCATCCCAGAGAGGGAGGGGGAGGGGGAGCGAACAGCTGCGTGGTGTTTAGCTGCCGGCCGGGTTAAACCACGACACACCTTTTACCCTAACATAATAATTCTGTGAAGGCATTAATGCTTGATTTAGAACTGAATACGTTGCCCCATAGCAATAAGAAATTTCACTTCCATTCCTCCCCTAGCTTCATTATAACCAGTGGAGGATCCGCTAGGGTAGATTCCCCAGGTCCACGTTATTCCTGTTGAAATCAGGGGTTGATTACCCTAGGAAAAGGCTAGTCAATTTGTCCTCCAAAGCCAGGTCCAAACCGTTTTGTTTTATTTATTTATTTATTTATTTATTTTCATTACATTTCAGAGTTGGTCCAAAAATTCCATAGGGCTTTCTTTTAGACCTTGTTGGAAGCATATTCTCAATTCCCAATTCATCCAGGTTTTAGTATTTACTTAACCGTTCATAATTTTCAGGATGATTCGGGTCTTAGTGGGGGTCAGTCAGGGGAATGCAATTGTCCACAGTTCCCTGAACGGTCCCATCAGCAATCTGAGCTCGCACATGAACTCAGGTTGTTTTAAGAGTTGACCTCTTTTCTGTTTCTGTGACAACTCTCTCAGACCGATCATGGTCCCTTTGCCCTAAAGGGCTAACACCCATGATTTTAAGATCTCTGCCTCGGGCAGAGGCAGAACTATTAACATTCCTACATCCTCTTTCCCTGCTCATTCAACTTCAAACACCTTTAACACTTTCAACAACCCTTTTAACACTTCCTTTATCTTTCTCCAGCCTGTACTTCTCTAATGCCAACATCAAAGGTTCAGTCAGGGGCCAACTTAATTCCCTACCTTTTCCCACCAAGATGCTGAAACATCAGTATACAACATTTCATCCTGTTCTGCTTCTCAAAAAACAACATTAACTGTAGCAAAATATTATGGTTTAAAGTTCCATTTAGGGGCCACTTTTCTCCACATTCCAGCTTATAAAGCGGCCACCACTGATTACGATATTTTATCAATGTTTTCCTGTTCACACTTCCACCGGCAGATCCTCCAATATCCTTCCAGTGACTTAAAACACATCCTAACACACTTTTCTTTAAAATTTCACTGCTTGTTTGCCCCCCCAGTTTCCAGTTTACACTTTCAGAATACACACGTTACTTACAAAAGCGTATCACAAAACGTATCACTCACAAAACTACGGGCACGCAATATCTTTCAGTAGCGATGTCACAAAACTACTATTACCAGCAATATTGCCAAAATCACAGTAACAATAGTCAGAGTCAAATTCCACATGCGATAAGTCAGAAAACCGAACTGTGTAACACCGTAACGATATCTTTCTTATAACAATGCCACGAACCTACTATTACCACCAGGAAAATAGCCAAAATCGCAGTAACAAGAACCAGAGTTAAATACCATACTCCATGAGTCAGAAAACCGAAATAGACAACACAATTCCAGATGGACCTTAAAGCGAGCTCCTTCCTTAAGGTCCCCAAACATGTACTTATGGTGCTAACCACAAAGTATATACCAAACACTGCCTCGCAGAAGATCACCTTCTGACTTACAGACAGTTCCAGATGACCGGTCTACCAGAAAAACAAACCAGAATAAAGAATATACTCACTTACAATGATGGGGTCCTTGTCTGCCTCCGCAGTGATCCGGTGAGTCGAGGAGTCCCTCCGGGAAATCCCGGGGGTACCCTAGGGAGTCCTGTTCCCAGCAGGTCCTGCAGTCCGGCAGAGAGGTTGTCCCATCTGGGTCGCCAAATTGATTCAAAGATCGAAGCCGAAATTCCTTTAAGTGGTATATTCTTTATTGCAGCGCTGGATGCACGGGGGATCTCTCCACCTATCGTGCATACCCAAAGCAGAAAGCAGTCTTGAATTTATACAATCAATCTATCAATATTCTACAAGCACCTATACATATGCATTACCTATCCCCGCCTTCCCTCGCTTCTCATGCTAATTAGCCTTTTGGCACCTTGCGCCTGCGCAGAGCCTTCCAAGAATTGTGGGCAGGGGTCTTTGGGACGTGGGCAGGGGTCTTTGGGAGGAAGACCCCGAGTCTTCCTCACAGTGTACTTTTCACCTTTGGTCAGGAATCTGCTGAATTGGCATGTTTCTTAATTGCAAGAGCTGGTTGTTGCCAATTCTCCCGTTTGTTGTATCTTTATAATGAATTCCAATGTCCAGTTTCGAGAGTTATAGTCCTTACATTCGTTTCTCTGTCCGCCTGCCGCTTCCTTATCATGAGTTCCAGTGTCTTGTTTCGAGATATACAGTCCTTGTCTGGGGATTGTCCTTGCCTCCCCAATACCTCCTTAATCAATCCCCCCTTTTCTTTTCCCATGCAAATTCTTTTGCATCAGATACTTTCTTTATTTACAGTAACACAACAAAGCAGGCATCTAAACAACATGCACACAAATATTCCTAACACTACTAATACGATTAGAGCAATGAATACTTGTTTCAACCATTGGAAATTGGGCAACCAGGAGGTTAACTTATTCCATAGTTCACTAAAACTCCATGAAAGATCATCTTTACTGATCTCATGTAGGATCCTGGTCTGCTTCCATATTTCTTCCAGGTCGGTAGAGATCCTTCCACTCTGATCTACATACATACAACAACTTGTGTTTATTACTGTACAGACTCCCCCTTGAGTGGCCAGTAACAAGTCTAGGGCCATCCGATTTTGTAACACTACCTGTGATAAACTAGATATCTCTTCTTGTTGAGCCTTTATAGCATCCAGAATTTTGTTTTCTAACTTCTCTATAATTGCAGAAATATTAACTATTGCCTTTTCCAATTCACTCACTCCTAACCATGGGATAAACCATCGCACAAAACTATGAAAAGGGGTGTGTCTCTCTACCAATGGATTGTTAATTTTTCATCTGATTCTCCGGATATGATTTCTCAAGTAACCTCGAGGCACTACATCATGTACTGTCATATTGGGGACTACCGCTCCAAGAGTGCAAGTTCCCTTCCAATTCTCAGGCAAGACCTTACGGGCTGTATCATTGCATAGCCAATACCACCCTTTTCCTTCTGGAACCGTCCAGCTGGTTGAATTTGCCCAGCCGCTAGTCGTACTAATATCAATTGTTCAATTACAAGATGTCTGATTTCCCACATAAGTAGTATCCGTATTTATACAATGCTGTTTTCCTATACCCTTAGGCGGGTTACACCTTTGTACACACACATAATAGGATTCTAACGGCATGAAGCTACTCACTTCTAGTTCCAAAACTGCTTAATATTTTCGACCCCAAGACGTGTTTTCCCACAAATTAGTCCAAGATAAGTTTGCAGGCAAGGGAATCCCAATTAATGATACACCCTTATTCCCATGCTGTGGCAGATGGGTGCATACCCAACAGTTCGTCTTATTAGTTACTTGAGAAATTGTTTGTATTAAGGTCAGGTGTAAGTTCTCATCCCAAGTTGCCCACCCCAAATCCGAGAACCGCACCCCTGCAATCATTAGGATCTGGAAAACCGTAATTTTGTTGGTCCAATTGGAGTGGTGGTCCATATCCTCGCCGGGGCCTTCTTCACCCTTGAATTGTGGATCCAAGCTGCTTGCTTCTTAATCTTAATGGCGGTGTGTGTTGTCAGTAATACTTGGTATGGTCCCATCCACTTTCCTTCCATTTTTCCTGCACGGGTTGTCCTGAAAAAGTCTTTATATATATATAATCCCCGAGCTTAAAGGGGTGGATTGGTTGATCCAACCCTCTAGCCCTGGTCCCTAAAACAAATGTATGTACTTTATTTAATTGTTTCTGAAGTTCAGTTATATAAGCATATAAATATTCTGATCCTAACTGCGTTAGGTCCTCTCCACTAAATAGAAATTGCTATGGCCTTCCATATAAGATTTTGAAGGGACTCAAATTTCCTTTTATTCTAGGTTTAACTCTAATTCCAAGTAATGCTAAAGGGAGGGATTGAGGCCATGACAAATTAGCTTCTTATCCAATTTTAGCTATTTATTGTTTAATTAAATGGTTCATTTTTTCTACCTGTCCACTTGCCTGTGGTCTATAAGGAGTATGCAGTTGCCAATCTATCTTTAGAATCTTACTTATCTGGTCTACCACTTGTGCACAAAAATGTGAAACTCTATCAGAAGACATTGCTACTAGAATCCCAAAGCATGGTATTATTTCATTTAACAAGACTTTAACCACTTCTCTTGCTTTGTTTGTTCGACAGGGAAAGGCTTCAGGCCTTCCTGAAAACGTGTCAGTCAGAACCAGTAAATAATGATACCCCCCTTTTCTAGGGAGTTCTGAAAAATCAATTTGCCACTGTTGCCCCGAATAATTTCCTTTACCGATTATTCCAAATTTTATTCTATCCTTGGTATTGGGGTTATTGTGTAAGCAAATGCTACATTGTTGAGTTACTTGTTTTATCATATCGTCCCACTAATGTCTGACTCAGGCTCTTATGCAGTGTGCCAGCTCCCCAATGCGTTTTATTGTGTTCTGTAAGAACTATGGGCCATGTCAAACTAGAGGGTATTACTATGTGGTTATCTTTTAAATATACTCATCCATCTGGTTTCATTTTACCTTTCAAATCTTCAATTAATTTTAAGTCTTCTTTTGTATAATTTGGATATAGTTTGGATTTTACCGTCTGGTATCAAAGACAATGCCTTCACCTCAGTTATTTCAGCTGCCTGCTTAGCCTCTGCCAATCGATTTTCCAATTTCAAAATCGGTGTTCCCCTTTTGGTGTCCCTGACAATGCATGATAGCTACCTTTTCTGGTTGTTTTACAGCCTCTAACAATTTTAAAATTTCTTCAGCATACTTTGTGTTTTCACTGAGCGGTCAGCAATCCATGTTCTTTCCAAATTGCTCCATGAGCATGTACCACGCCGAATGTATATTTAGAATCTGTCCAAATATTTACCCTTTTTCCCGCTGCCAGTTCCAATGCTCTCGTGAGAGCAACTATCTCCGCCTTTTGAGCTGATGTTCCAGGGGGTAAAGGCTTAGACTCGATTACCTGCTGAGTAGTTGTTATAGCATATCCAGCTTTACGTTGTCTTTGCGTAACAAAACTGCTCCCATCCGTGAACCAAGTTTCTTCCGCGTCTTCCATGGGCTCCTCCTTAAGGTCTGGTCGGCTGGAATACACAGTCTCTAGAGTTTCTAAACAATCGTGAATCACAGCTTGTGCCGGAGCATCACTAAGAAAAGAGGCTAGATTCACAATATGAATTATCACAATTTCCACGTCGTCCTGTTCTACCAATATTGCTTGATATTTCAAAATCATCAATTCTTGTTTAAGTTGTTTAAAGACTTTTTGTGCTTCTCCAGTCCAGACTAACTTTGACTGGTTAATCTTTATCAATTCACATAGAGGCTTTACCAATAGTCCATAATTATAAATCCAAAGGCGACACCAACCTGTCATTCCTAAAAAGCTTTGTAGCTCCTTTACCATTTGAGGTTCTGGAGTCCGGCAAATGACTTCCTTATGTTCAGTTCCTAGTTCTCGTTGTCCTTCCGAAATGTCAAATCCCAGATAGGTCACACTTTGTTGAGCCAGCTGGACTTTCTGTCAAGAGACTTGATATCCATTTAAACCCAGAAAATTAAGACGACTTATAGTCCATTGAATACAACTCCCTTTAGTCTCGGTAGCTATTAAGAGATCATCTACATATTGTAACAAAGCACCTTCAGTGTCCGGAGGTATCCATGTTTCGAGTTCCCTTGCTAATTGGTTTCCAAAAATAGTGGGGCTATTCCTGAATCCTTGAGGTAGTAATGTCCACGTAAGCTGCGTCTTTCTGCCCGAATCGGGATTTTCCCATTCAAAGGCGAATAGGTTTTGGCTTTCTGTGGCTAAGCCTAGGCAGAAGAAGGCATCTTTTAAATCCAGTACGGTAAACCAGACTTGACTATTCTTTAATTTAGTCAGCCAAGTATAAGGGTTTGCCACTACTGGATGTATATCCTCAGTGATTTTATTTATGGCCCTCAAATCCTGAACTAGCCTATAGCTTTTTCATCTGCCTTTTTAATTGGCAATATGGGTGCATTGTATTCTGATTCGCATTCAATCAATAATCCATACTGTAAAAATTGATCAATTATCTCTTTAATTCCTTTCCTATCTTCTATCCTCAAAGGATATTACTTAACCTTAACGGGTTTCTCTCCTGGCTTTAATTTAATAATTATTAAGGTCACATTTTTAGCTCTTCCAGGGACTTCGGTAGCCCAAACTCCTGGACATACTTGATCTGTGATCTCTAAAGGTATTTCACTTTTAGGCTCAGTTTGTATTAGTGCCAAGCTTAACACATTTATTAGTTGTTCTTCTCCTGTTCTTAATTCCATTTTCCCTTTTTCAAAGACAATTTCTGCTCCTACTTGCTCTAATAAATCTCTACCTAAGAGTGCCCATGAGGAGCTAGGCATAGATAAAAATCTGTGTATGCCCCATTGTTTCCCTAACTTGTACTTCAAAGGTTCACAAAAATAAGCCTTTTCGGTTACACCTTGTCCTGGTTTCAGTTAGAACAGAGTTAATTTTCTTCCTAGTAGCTGGGAGAATGCTATGTTTTGGCTTAGGGTGAGAAGAGTGCTGATAACACCCCAATGTTTTAATTGTTGCAGAGCAATGCTTATAGCAAGCCAAGGACATCTCAGCTTCTTGCTCTGTCCTGCCAACAGGCAGGCTGGGGGTGCAGTAAGAGCTGGGAGGGGACAGACCCAGGACAGGTGACCCAAACTAGCCAAAGGGGTATTCCATAGCATCTGACGTCAGGCTAAACAATACATAGGGGTGGCTAGCCAGGGGGAGGGGGCCGGACTGCTCGGGGTTAGGCTGGCCATCGGTCAGCGGGTGGTGAGCAATTGCATTGTGCATCACTTGTTTGTACACATTATTAGTAGTGGTACTATTATCATCATTGTATTATTATTATTATTATTATTATTATTATTATTATTATTATTATTATTATTATTATTATTATTATTATTATTATTATTATTTTGTCTTATTAAACTGTCTTTATCTCAACTCACAGACTTCACTTTCCATTTCTCTCCCCCATCCCAGAGAGGGAGGGGGAGGGGGAGCGAACAGCTGCGTGGTGTTTAGCTGCCGGCCGGGTTAAACCACGACACACCTTTTACCCTAACATAATAATTCTGTGAAGGCATTAATGCTTGATTTAGAACTGAATACGTTGCCCCATAGCAATAAGAAATTTCACTTCCATTCCTCCCCTAGCTTCATTATAACCAGTGGAGGATCCGCTAGGGTAGATTCCCCAGGTCCACGTTATTCCTGTTGAAATCAGGGGTTGATTACCCTAGGAAGAGGCTAGTCAATTTGTCCTCCAAAGCCAGGTCCAAACCGTTTTGTTTTATTTATTTATTTATTTATTTATTTTCATTACATTTCAGAGTTGGTCCAAAAATTCCATAGGGCTTTCTTTTAGACCTTGTTGGAAGCATATTCTCAATTCCCAATTCATCCAGGTTTTAGTATTTACTTAACCGTTCATAATTTTCAGGATGATTCGGGTCTTAGTGGGGGTCAGTCAGGGGAATGCAATTGTCCACAGTTCCCTGAACGGTCCCATCAGCAATCTGAGCTCGCACATGAACTCAGGTTGTTTTAAGAGTTGACCTCTTTTCTGTTTCTGTGACAACTCTCTCAGACCGATCATGGTCCCTTTGCCCTAAAGGGCTAACACCCATGATTTTAAGATCTCTGCCTCGGGCAGAGGCAGAACTATTAACATTCCTACATCCTCTTTCCCTGCTCATTCAACTTCAAACACCTTTAACACTTTCAACAACCCTTTTAACACTTCCTTTATCTTTCTCCAGCCTGTACTTCTCTAATGCCAACATCAAAGGTTCAGTCAGGGGCCAACTTAATTCCCTACCTTTTCCCACCAAGATGCTGAAACATCAGTATACAACATTTCATCCTGTTCTGCTTCTCAAAAAACAACATTAACTGTAGCAAAATATTATGGTTTAAAGTTCCATTTAGGGGCCACTTTTCTCCACATTCCAGCTTATAAAGCGGCCACCACTGATTACGATATTTTATCAATGTTTTCCTGTTCACACTTCCACCGGCAGATCCTCCAATATCCTTCCAGTGACTTAAAACACATCCTAACACACTTTTCTTTAAAATTTCACTGCTTGTTTGCCCCCCCAGTTTCCAGTTTACACTTTCAGAATACACACGTTACTTACAAAAGCGTATCACAAAACGTATCACTCACAAAACTACGGGCACGCAATATCTTTCAGTAGCGATGTCACAAAACTACTATTACCAGCAATATTGCCAAAATCACAGTAACAATAGTCAGAGTCAAATTCCACATGCGATAAGTCAGAAAACCGAACTGTGTAACACCGTAACGATATCTTTCTTATAACAATGCCACGAACCTACTATTACCACCAGGAAAATAGCCAAAATCGCAGTAACAAGAACCAGAGTTAAATACCATACTCCATGAGTCAGAAAACCGAAATAGACAACACAATTCCAGATGGACCTTAAAGCGAGCTCCTTCCTTAAGGTCCCCAAACATGTACTTATGGTGCTAACCACAAAGTATATACCAAACACTGCCTCGCAGAAGATCACCTTCTGACTTACAGACAGTTCCAGATGACCGGTCTACCAGAAAAACAAACCAGAATAAAGAATATACTCACTTACAATGATGGGGTCCTTGTCTGCCTCCGCAGTGATCCGGTGAGTCGAGGAGTCCCTCCGGGAAATCCCGGGGGTACCCTAGGGAGTCCTGTTCCCAGCAGGTCCTGCAGTCCGGCAGAGAGGTTGTCCCATCTGGGTCGCCAAATTGATTCAAAGATCGAAGCCGAAATTCCTTTAAGTGGTATATTCTTTATTGCAGCGCTGGATGCACGGGGGATCTCTCCACCTATCGTGCATACCCAAAGCAGAAAGCAGTCTTGAATTTATACAATCAATCTATCAATATTCTACAAGCACCTATACATATGCATTACCTATCCCCGCCTTCCCTCGCTTCTCATGCTAATTAGCCTTTTGGCACCTTGCGCCTGCGCAGAGCCTTCCAAGAATTGTGGGCAGGGGTCTTTGGGACGTGGGCAGGGGTCTTTGGGAGGAAGACCCCGAGTCTTCCTCACAGTGTACTTTTCACCTTTGGTCAGGAATCTGCTGAATTGGCATGTTTCTTAATTGCAAGAGCTGGTTGTTGCCAATTCTCCCGTTTGTTGTATCTTTATAATGAATTCCAATGTCCAGTTTCGAGAGTTATAGTCCTTACATTCGTTTCTCTGTCCGCCTGCCGCTTCCTTATCATGAGTTCCAGTGTCTTGTTTCGAGATATACAGTCCTTGTCTGGGGATTGTCCTTGCCTCCCCAATACCTCCTTAATCAATCCCCCCTTTTCTTTTCCCATGCAAATTCTTTTGCATCAGATACTTTCTTTATTTACAGTAACACAACAAAGCAGGCATCTAAACAACATGCACACAAATATTCCTAACACTACTAATACGATTAGAGCAATGAATACTTGTTTCAACCATTGGAAATTGGGCAACCAGGAGGTTAACTTATTCCATAGTTCACTAAAACTCCATGAAAGATCATCTTTACTGATCTCATGTAGGATCCTGGTCTGCTTCCATATTTCTTCCAGGTCGGTAGAGATCCTTCCACTCTGATCTACATACATACAACAACTTGTGTTTATTACTGTACAGACTCCCCCTTGAGTGGCCAGTAACAAGTCTAGGGCCATCCGATTTTGTAACACTACCTGTGATAAACTAGATATCTCTTCTTGTTGAGCCTTTATAGCATCCAGAATTTTGTTTTCTAACTTCTCTATAATTGCAGAAATATTAACTATTGCCTTTTCCAATTCACTCACTCCTAACCATGGGATAAACCATCGCACAAAACTATGAAAAGGGGTGTGTCTCTCTACCAATGGATTGTTAATTTTTCATCTGATTCTCCGGATATGATTTCTCAAGTAACCTCGAGGCACTACATCATGTACTGTCATATTGGGGACTACCGCTCCAAGAGTGCAAGTTCCCTTCCAATTCTCAGGCAAGACCTTACGGGCTGTATCATTGCATAGCCAATACCACCCTTTTCCTTCTGGAACCGTCCAGCTGGTTGAATTTGCCCAGCCGCTAGTCGTACTAATATCAATTGTTCAATTACAAGATGTCTGATTTCCCACATAAGTAGTATCCGTATTTATACAATGCTGTTTTCCTATACCCTTAGGCGGGTTACACCTTTGTACACACACATAATAGGATTCTAACGGCATGAAGCTACTCACTTCTAGTTCCAAAACTGCTTAATATTTTCGACCCCAAGACGTGTTTTCCCACAAATTAGTCCAAGATAAGTTTGCAGGCAAGGGAATCCCAATTAACGATACACCCTTATTCCCATGCTGTGGCAGATGGGTGCATACCCAACAGTTCGTCTTATTAGTTACTTGAGAAATTGTTTGTATTAAGGTCAGGTGTAAGTTCTCATCCCAAGTTGCCCACCCCAAATCCGAGAACCGCACCCCTGCAATCATTAGGATCTGGAAAACCGTAATTTTGTTGGTCCAATTGGAGTGGTGGTCCATATCCTCGCCGGGGCCTTCTTCACCCTTGAATTGTGGATCCAAGCTGCTTGCTTCTTAATCTTAATGGCGGTGTGTGTTGTCAGTAATACTTGGTATGGTCCCATCCACTTTCCTTCCATTTTTCCTGCACGGGTTGTCCTGAAAAAGTCTTTATATATATATAATCCCCGAGCTTAAAGGGGTGGATTGGTTGATCCAACCCTCTAGCCCTGGTCCCTAAAACAAATGTATGTACTTTATTTAATTGTTTCTGAAGTTCAGTTATATAAGCATATAAATATTCTGATCCTAACTGCGTTAGGTCCTCTCCACTAAATAGAAATTGCTATGGCCTTCCATATAAGATTTTGAAGGGACTCAAATTTCCTTTTATTCTAGGTTTAACTCTAATTCCAAGTAATGCTAAAGGGAGGGATTGAGGCCATGACAAATTAGCTTCTTATCCAATTTTAGCTATTTATTGTTTAATTAAATGGTTCATTTTTTCTACCTGTCCACTTGCCTGTGGTCTATAAGGAGTATGCAGTTGCCAATCTATCTTTAGAATCTTACTTATCTGGTCTACCACTTGTGCACAAAAATGTGAAACTCTATCAGAAGACATTGCTACTAGAATCCCAAAGCATGGTATTATTTCATTTAACAAGACTTTAACCACTTCTCTTGCTTTGTTTGTTCGACAGGGAAAGGCTTCAGGCCTTCCTGAAAACGTGTCAGTCAGAACCAGTAAATAATGATACCCCCCTTTTCTAGGGAGTTCTGAAAAATCAATTTGCCACTGTTGCCCCGAATAATTTCCTTTACCGATTATTCCAAATTTTATTCTATCCTTGGTATTGGGGTTATTGTGTAAGCAAATGCTACATTGTTGAGTTACTTGTTTTATCATATCGTCCCACTAATGTCTGACTCAGGCTCTTATGCAGTGTGCCAGCTCCCCAATGCGTTTTATTGTGTTCTGTAAGAACTATGGGCCATGTCAAACTAGAGGGTATTACTATGTGGTTATCTTTTAAATATACTCATCCATCTGGTTTCATTTTACCTTTCAAATCTTCAATTAATTTTAAGTCTTCTTTTGTATAATTTGGATATAGTTTGGATTTTACCGTCTGGTATCAAAGACAATGCCTTCACCTCAGTTATTTCAGCTGCCTGCTTAGCCTCTGCCAATCGATTTTCCAATTTCAAAATCGGTGTTCCCCTTTTGGTGTCCCTGACAATGCATGATAGCTACCTTTTCTGGTTGTTTTACAGCCTCTAACAATTTTAAAATTTCTTCAGCATACTTTGTGTTTTCACTGAGCGGTCAGCAATCCATGTTCTTTCCAAATTGCTCCATGAGCATGTACCACGCCGAATGTATATTTAGAATCTGTCCAAATATTTACCCTTTTTCCCGCTGCCAGTTCCAATGCTCTCGTGAGAGCAACTATCTCCGCCTTTTGAGCTGATGTTCCAGGGGGTAAAGGCTTAGACTCGATTACCTGCTGAGTAGTTGTTATAGCATATCCAGCTTTACGTTGTCTTTGCGTAACAAAACTGCTCCCATCCGTGAACCAAGTTTCTTCCGCGTCTTCCATGGGCTCCTCCTTAAGGTCTGGTCGGCTGGAATACACAGTCTCTAGAGTTTCTAAACAATCGTGAATCACAGCTTGTGCCGGAGCATCACTAAGAAAAGAGGCTAGATTCACAATATGAATTATCACAATTTCCACGTCGTCCTGTTCTACCAATATTGCTTGATATTTCAAAATCATCAATTCTTGTTTAAGTTGTTTAAAGACTTTTTGTGCTTCTCCAGTCCAGACTAACTTTGACTGGTTAATCTTTATCAATTCACATAGAGGCTTTACCAATAGTCCATAATTATAAATCCAAAGGCGACACCAACCTGTCATTCCTAAAAAGCTTTGTAGCTCCTTTACCATTTGAGGTTCTGGAGTCCGGCAAATGACTTCCTTATGTTCAGTTCCTAGTTCTCGTTGTCCTTCCGAAATGTCAAATCCCAGATAGGTCACACTTTGTTGAGCCAGCTGGACTTTCTGTCAAGAGACTTGATATCCATTTAAACCCAGAAAATTAAGACGACTTATAGTCCATTGAATACAACTCCCTTTAGTCTCGGTAGCTATTAAGAGATCATCTACATATTGTAACAAAGCACCTTCAGTGTCCGGAGGTATCCATGTTTCGAGTTCCCTTGCTAATTGGTTTCCAAAAATAGTGGGGCTATTCCTGAATCCTTGAGGTAGTAATGTCCACGTAAGCTGCGTCTTTCTGCCCGAATCGGGATTTTCCCATTCAAAGGCGAATAGGTTTTGGCTTTCTGTGGCTAAGCCTAGGCAGAAGAAGGCATCTTTTAAATCCAGTACGGTAAACCAGACTTGACTATTCTTTAATTTAGTCAGCAAAGTATAAGGGTTTGCCACTACTGGATGTATATCCTCAGTGATTTTATTTATGGCCCTCAAATCCTGAACTAGCCTATAGCTTTTTCATCTGCCTTTTTAATTGGCAATATGGGTGCATTGTATTCTGATTCGCATTCAATCAATAATCCATACTGTAAAAATTGATCAATTATCTCTTTAATTCCTTTCCTATCTTCTATCCTCAAAGGATATTACTTAACCTTAACGGGTTTCTCTCCTGGCTTTAATTTAATAATTATTAAGGTCACATTTTTAGCTCTTCCAGGGACTTCGGTAGCCCAAACTCCTGGACATACTTGATCTGTGATCTCTAAAGGTATTTCACTTTTAGGCTCAGTTTGTATTAGTGCCAAGCTTAACACATTTATTAGTTGTTCTTCTCCTGTTCTTAATTCCATTTTCCCTTTTTCAAAGACAATTTCTGCTCCTACTTGCTCTAATAAATCTCTACCTAAGAGTGCCCATGAGGAGCTAGGCATAGATAAAAATCTGTGTATGCCCCATTGTTTCCCTAACTTGTACTTCAAAGGTTCACAAAAATAAGCCTTTTCGGTTACACCTTGTCCTGGTTTCAGTTAGAACAGAGTTAATTTTCTTCCTAGTAGCTGGGAGAATGCTATGTTTTGGCTTAGGGTGAGAAGAGTGCTGATAACACCCCAATGTTTTAATTGTTGCAGAGCAATGCTTATAGCAAGCCAAGGACATCTCAGCTTCTTGCTCTGTCCTGCCAACAGGCAGGCTGGGGGTGCAGTAAGAGCTGGGAGGGGACAGACCCAGGACAGGTGACCCAAACTAGCCAAAGGGGTATTCCATAGCATCTGACGTCAGGCTAAACAATACATAGGGGTGGCTAGCCAGGGGGAGGGGGCCGGACTGCTCGGGGTTAGGCTGGCCATCGGTCAGCGGGTGGTGAGCAATTGCATTGTGCATCACTTGTTTGTACACATTATTAGTAGTGGTACTATTATCATCATTGTATTATTATTATTATTATTATTATTATTATTATTATTATTATTATTATTATTATTATTATTATTATTATTTTGTCTTATTAAACTGTCTTTATCTCAACTCACAGACTTCACTTTCCATTTCTCTCCCCCATCCCAGAGAGGGAGGGGGAGGGGGAGCGAACAGCTGCGTGGTGTTTAGCTGCCGGCCGGGTTAAACCACGACACACCTTTTACCCTAACATAATAATTCTGTGAAGGCATTAATGCTTGATTTAGAACTGAATACGTTGCCCCATAGCAATAAGAAATTTCACTTCCATTCCTCCCCTAGCTTCATTATAACCAGTGGAGGATCCGCTAGGGTAGATTCCCCAGGTCCACGTTATTCCTGTTGAAATCAGGGGTTGATTACCCTAGGAAGAGGCTAGTCAATTTGTCCTCCAAAGCCAGGTCCAAACCGTTTTGTTTTATTTATTTATTTATTTATTTATTTTCATTACATTTCAGAGTTGGTCCAAAAATTCCATAGGGCTTTCTTTTAGACCTTGTTGGAAGCATATTCTCAATTCCCAATTCATCCAGGTTTTAGTATTTACTTAACCGTTCATAATTTTCAGGATGATTCGGGTCTTAGTGGGGGTCAGTCAGGGGAATGCAATTGTCCACAGTTCCCTGAACGGTCCCATCAGCAATCTGAGCTCGCACATGAACTCAGGTTGTTTTAAGAGTTGACCTCTTTTCTGTTTCTGTGACAACTCTCTCAGACCGATCATGGTCCCTTTGCCCTAAAGGGCTAACACCCATGATTTTAAGATCTCTGCCTCGGGCAGAGGCAGAACTATTAACATTCCTACATCCTCTTTCCCTGCTCATTCAACTTCAAACACCTTTAACACTTTCAACAACCCTTTTAACACTTCCTTTATCTTTCTCCAGCCTGTACTTCTCTAATGCCAACATCAAAGGTTCAGTCAGGGGCCAACTTAATTCCCTACCTTTTCCCACCAAGATGCTGAAACATCAGTATACAACATTTCATCCTGTTCTGCTTCTCAAAAAACAACATTAACTGTAGCAAAATATTATGGTTTAAAGTTCCATTTAGGGGCCACTTTTCTCCACATTCCAGCTTATAAAGCGGCCACCACTGATTACGATATTTTATCAATGTTTTCCTGTTCACACTTCCACCGGCAGATCCTCCAATATCCTTCCAGTGACTTAAAACACATCCTAACACACTTTTCTTTAAAATTTCACTGCTTGTTTGCCCCCCCAGTTTCCAGTTTACACTTTCAGAATACACACGTTACTTACAAAAGCGTATCACAAAACGTATCACTCACAAAAATACGGGCACGCAATATCTTTCAGTAGCGATGTCACAAAACTACTATTACCAGCAATATTGCCAAAATCACAGTAACAATAGTCAGAGTCAAATTCCACATGCGATAAGTCAGAAAACCGAACTGTGTAACACCGTAACGATATCTTTCTTATAACAATGCCACGAACCTACTATTACCACCAGGAAAATAGCCAAAATCGCAGTAACAAGAACCAGAGTTAAATACCATACTCCATGAGTCAGAAAACCGAAATAGACAACACAATTCCAGATGGACCTTAAAGCGAGCTCCTTCCTTAAGGTCCCCAAACATGTACTTATGGTGCTAACCACAAAGTATATACCAAACACTGCCTCGCAGAAGATCACCTTCTGACTTACAGACAGTTCCAGATGACCGGTCTACCAGAAAAACAAACCAGAATAAAGAATATACTCACTTACAATGATGGGGTCCTTGTCTGCCTCCGCAGTGATCCGGTGAGTCGAGGAGTCCCTCCGGGAAATCCCGGGGGTACCCTAGGGAGTCCTGTTCCCAGCGGGTCCTGCAGTCCAGCAGAGAGGTTGTCCCATCTGGGTCGCCAAATTGATTCAAAGATCGAAGCCAAAATTCCTTTAAGTGGTATATTCTTTATTGCAGCGCTGGATGCACGGGGGATCTCTCCACCTATCGTGCATACCCAAAGCAGAAAGCAGTCTTGAATTTATACAATCAATCTATCAATATTCTACAAGCACCTATACATATGCATTACCTATCCCCGCCTTCCCTCGCTTCTCATGCTAATTAGCCTTTTGGCACCTTGCGCCTGCGCAGAGCCTTCCAAGAATTGTGGGCAGGGGTCTTTGGGACGTGGGCAGGGGTCTTTGGGAGGAAGACCCCGAGTCTTCCTCACAGTGTACTTTTCACCTTTGGTCAGGAATCTGCTGAATTGGCATGTTTCTTAATTGCAAGAGCTGGTTGTTGCCAATTCTCCCGTTTGTTGTATCTTTATAATGAATTCCAATGTCCAGTTTCGAGAGTTATAGTCCTTACATTCGTTTCTCTGTCCGCCTGCCGCTTCCTTATCATGAGTTCCAGTATCTTGTTTCGAGATATACAGTTCTTGTCTGGGGATTGTCCTTGCCTCCCCAATAGCTCCTTAATCAGCCTGCACACAATTATCTGAGAATGAAAGCTGCTTTCCAGTAATTCAGAAAGCCAAGTTACGTCTCAGCCTTGAGCATCTCGGGCTTTTGGGCCTGTCTGTAACATTTGGCACCAGCACTAATACTTTTTTTGGTATATGTTTAGCGTTTGGGGCCTGTGTCTGGGATTTGGGCCCTGTCTCGAACCACTGGGGCTTTGTCCTGGGTTTTGGAGCCTGCCTCTAGAGTTCAGGGCCTGTGATTAGGCTTTTGGGGTCTGTGTCTGGGGGCCGGTATCTGGGGGCAAGGGGGGAGCTGCTTCTAGACCCTAGGGGCCAGCATTGAGGGGGTTGGGAGCTGACTCTACACCTTTGGGGCCTGCTTCTGGGGGCAGGGGGGTTGAGACCTGCATCTGGGGGAGGGGTGGGAGCTCTTTGTATTCCTTTGGAGCCTGTGTCGGGGGGGGGGGAAGGGGAGGGTTGGTTGGGAGCTGCTTGTACACTGTTGGAGCCTGGGTTGAGGGAGGAGGTTTGGAGCTGCTTCTACACCTTTGGGCCTGGCATCGGGGGTAGGGGGTTGGGTGCTGGTTGTAGGGGCCTGTGTTTGGGGGGGGGGCTTGGGACCTGCGTCTGGGGGAGGGGTGGGAGCTGCTTTTACACCTTTGGGGCCTGCATGTGTGTGGGGTCAGGGCCTGTGTCTAGCGGGCTGGGAACTGCTTGTACAATGTAGGAATCTGTTTCTGCAGGGTGGCTGGGAGCTGTTTGTACAACTTTGGGGCCAGCATCTGGGGGTGGCTGGGAGCTGCCTGTACACTGTAGGGGCCTGTGTTTGTGGGGGCCTTGGGGGCCTCCCTCGGGGGGGGGTGGGGGAGGGTTGGGAGCTGCTTGTATAGGGTAGGGGGCCTGCCTGGCAGGGGTTGGGAGCTGCTTGTAGAATTTGGGGCCCTGTGTCTGGGGGGGGGGTTGGGGCCTGTGTCTCAGGGGTGTTGGGAACTGGTTGTACACCTTTGGGTCCTGTCTCTGGGGGGGGAGCTATTTGTACCCTTACCATAAGCCGTACTCTAACACATACTTCTACCAGTACCCTTACCCTTACCGTAACCCTTACCTTTACCCTTACTCTTACCCTTACCAAAGCATTACCCTTACCCTTAACGTAAGCCTAAACCTTAACCTTATCCTTACACTTACACTTACCGTAACCCTTACCCTTTCTGCTACACTTACCCTTAGCCTAAATCTAAACCTTACACTTACCCTAACCCTAACACTTACCCTTACCATTACCCATATACTTACTCTTACCCTAACCTTAAATCTTACTCAAACACTTACCCTGACCCTTACATTAACCCTAAACCGTACCCTAAAACTTACACTTACTCTTAACCTTAACCTTACGCTTAACCTTAACCTACTACTTACCCTTTCTTATCCGTCACCATACACCTAAAATTAACCCTAACCATTACCCTAACACTTACCCTTACCCTAACCCAAACCCTAATCCTAACTCTAAACCTTACCCTGACTTGTACATTTATCCTTATCCTTACACTTACCCTAACACTTACCCTTACACTTATCCTTATACATATAACTTACCCTTACCCTAAAACTTAACCTTAACCTAACTCTAACCCTAAACCTTACCTTAACCCTTACCCTGACCCTTACATTAACCCTTACCCTTACCCTAAAACTTACACTTACTCTTAACCTTAACCTTACCCTTAACCTTAACCTAATACTTACCCTTCCGTTTCCCTCACCCTAACCCTAAAATTAAACCTAACCATTACCCTAACACCTACCCTTACCCTAACCCTTACTCTAACCCTTACAATGACCCGTACCCTTACACATACACTTACACTTACTCTTACCCTAAACCTTACCCTTACCATAAGCCATATTCTAACAAATTCTACCCGTACCCTTACCCTTACCGTAATCCTTACCCTTTATGTTACCCTAAACCTTACCCTTACCCTAACACTTACCCTTATCGTAAACCTTACCCTTTCTGCTACATTTACCATTAGCCTAAATCTAAACCTTACACTTACCCTTACCTTAACCCAATACTTACCCTTACGTTTCCCTCACCCTAACCCTAAAATTAACCCTAACCATTATTCTAACACTTACCCTTACCCTAACCCTAACCCTTACTCTAACCCTTACCCTGATCCATACCCTTACACTCACCCTTACCCTTACATTACCCTAACTCTTACCCATACCATAACCCATACCCTAACACATATTTGTACCCTTAACCTTACCGTTACCCTTACCCTTACTCTATCCGTTACCCTTATGCTTACCCTTAACATAAACCTTACCATTAATCTTACCCTTACGCTAACCCTTACCCTTACCCTATCCCTTACACTTATCCTTATCCATACCCTTAACCTTACCCCAACCCTTACCCTTAAGCTGAACCTAACCCTAAACCTTACCCCAAACCTTTCCCTGAACCTTACATTAACCCTAACCCTTAATCTAAACCTTACACTTACTCTTAAACTTAACCTTACCCTTAACCTTAAGCTAGTACTTAACCTTACATTTTTCTCACCCTAATCCTAAAATTAACCCTAACCATTACCCTAACACTTAACCGTTACACTTACCCTTATTCTATCCGTTACTCTTACACTTTCCCTTAACATAAACCTTACCCTTTACCTTACCCTTACCATAAGCCATACATCAACACTTACATGTACACTTACGCTTACACTTATCATAGTAATTACTCGTACAATTACCCTTAACCTAACCATAAACATTAAGGATAAGCTTAAGGGTCACCCTTAAGGTTACCGTTATCCTAACACTTACACTTAAGTTCATGGTAAGGGTTAGAGTAAGGGTAAGTGTTAGGGTAATGGTTAGGCTAATTTTAGGTTTAGGGTGAGGGAAACGTAAGAGTAAGTATTAGGTTACAGCTAAGGTTAAGGTTAAGAGTAAGTGTAAGGTTTAGTGTAAGGATTAGGGTTAATGTAAGGGTCAAGGTAAGGGTTGGGGTAAAGGTTTAGGTAAAGGGTAAAAATATGTATATTGTAAGGGTGAGGGGTTAGGGTAATGGTTAGATTTTAGTTAGATTTAGGTAAGGGTGAGGGTTCGGGTAAGGTTTAGAATTAGGCAAAGGGTAAGTGTAGCAGAAAGGGTAAGGTTTAGGATAAGGGTAAGTGTTAGGATAAGGGTAAGGTTTAGGGTTAGCTTAATAGTAAGGTTAAGGGTAATTGTACGAGTAATTGCTAGGGTAAGTGCAAGCGTAAGTGTACATGTAAGTGTTGTTGTATGGCTTATGGTAAGGGTAAGGTCAAGGGTAAGGTTTATGTTAAGGGTAAGCGTAAGGGTAACGGATAGAGTAAGGGTAAGGGTAAGGTTAAGGGTAACGGTAAGGTTAAGGGTACAAATATGTGTTAGGGTATGGGTAAGAATTAGGGTAAGTATAAGGGTAAGGGTAAGTGTAAGGGTACAGGTCAGGGTAAGGGTTAGAGTAAGGGTTAGGGTTAGGGTAAGGTTAAATGTTAGGGTAATGGTTAGGGTTAGTTTTAGGGTTAAAGTCAGGAAAACGTATGCGTAAGTATTAGGTGAATGTTAAGGGTAAGGTTAAGGTTAAGAGTAAGTGTAAGTTTTAGGGTAAGGGTTAGGGTTAATGTAAGGGTCAGGGTAAGGGTTGGGGTAAGGTTGAGGGTAAGGGTTAGGTTAAGGATAAATGTTAGGGTAAGGGTAAGGTTAATGGTAACCGTAAGTGTAAAGGTAAGGGTTACGGTAAGGGTAAGAATAAGGGTATGGGTAATGGTAAGGGTGAGGGTTAGGCTAAGGGTAAGTGTAAGGTTTAGATTTCGGCTAAGGGTAAGTGTAGCAGAAAGGGTAAGGTTTAGGATAAGGGTAAGTGTTAGGATAAGGGTAAGGTTTAGGGTTAGCTTAATAGTAAGGTTAAGGGTAATTGTACGAGTAATTGCTAGGGTAAGTGCAAGCATAAGTGTACATGTAAGTGTTGTTGTATGGCTTATGGTAAGGGTAAGGTCAAGGGTAAGGTTTATGTTAAGGGTAAGCATAAGGGTAACGGATAGAGTAAGGGTAAGGGTAAGGTTAAGGGTAACGGTAAGGTTAAGGGTACAAATATGTGTTAGGGTATGGGTTATGGTATGGGTAAGAATTAGGGTGAGTATAAGGGTAAGGGTAAGGGTACAGGTCAGGGTAAGGGTTAGAGTAAGGGTTAGGGTTAGGGTAAGGTTAAGTGTTAGGGTAATGGTTAGGGTTAGTTTTAGGGTTAAAGTCAGGAAAACGTATGCGTAAGTATTAGGTGAATGTTAAGGGTAAGGTTAAGGTTAAGAGTAAGGGTAAGGTTTAGGGTAAGGGTTAGGGTTAATGTAAGGGTCAGGGTAAGGGTTGGGGTAAGGTTTAGGGTAAGGGTTAGGTTCAGGATAAGTGTTAGGGTAAGGGTAAGGTTAATGGTAACCGTAAGTGTAAAGGTAAGGGTTAGGGTAAGGGTAAGAATAAGGGTATGGGTAACGGTAAGGGCGAGGGTTAGGCTAAGGGTAAGTGTAAGGTTTAGATTTAGGCTAAGGGTAAGTGTAGCAGAAAGGGTAAGGTTTACGGTAAGGGTAAGTGTTAGGATAAGGGTAAGGTTTAGGGTTAGGTTAAGGGTAATGGTAAGGGTAACGGTAAGGGTAAGGGTAACGGTAACGGTAACGGTAAGGGTAACGGTAACGGTAAGGGTAAGGGTACGGTTACGGGTAGAAGTATGTGTTAGAGTATGGGTTATGGTAAGGGTAAGGGTTAGGGTAAGGGTAATGGTTAGGGTTAATTTTAGGGTTAGGGTGAGGGAAAAGTAAGGGTAAGTATTAGGTTAAGGTTAAGGGTAAGGTTAAGGTTAAGTTTTAGGGTTAGGGTTAATGTAAGGGTCAGGGTAAGGGTTCAGGTAAGGTTTAGGGTTAGGGTTAGGTTAAGGTTAAGTGTTAGGGTAAGGGTAAGGTAAATGGTAACCGTAAGTGTAAGGGTAAGGGTTAGGGTAAGGGGAAGAGTAAGGGGAAGGGGAAGGGGAAGTCTAAGGGTCCGGGTCCGGGTAAAAGTTAGAGTAAGGGTTAGGGTTAGGTAAGGATAAGTGTTCAGGTAATGGTTACGGTTAATTTTAGGGTTATGGTGAGGGAAACGTAAGGGTATGTATTAGTTTAAGGGTAAGGTTAAAGGTAAGATTAAGTGTAAGGTTTAGGTTAAGGGTTAGGATTAGAGTTAGGGTTAGGGTAAGGGTTAGGGTTAATGTAAGGGTCAGGGTAAGGGTTGGGGTAAGGTTTAGGTCAAGGGTAAAAGTAAGTATAATGGTAAGGGTAAGGGTGAGGGTTAGGGTAAGGTTTAGAATTAGGCAAAGGGTAAGTGTAGCAAAAAGGGTAAGGTTTAGGATAAGGGTAAGTGTTAGGATAAGGGTAAGGTTTAGGGTTAGCTTAATAGTAAGGTTAAGGGTAATTGTACGAGTAATTGCTAGGGTAAGTGCAAGCGTAAGTGTACATGTAAGTGTTGTTGTATGGCTTATGATAAGGGTGTGAGGAATGTTTTAACAATTCGTGTCCATAAAGAACAATTCTGTTTGAATCCTGTCTGCCTCTGGGCCCTGCACTGGCAATTTAATTCTTGAACCTCAGCTGCAGTGTGTCCCAGTCTCCCCCTCATTCTAGTCAATTTATCACTCCTTAAATTTATGAACCTGTTTGCTTTTGTTATTCCGGACTTCTATTTCTAACACTGCTATAGATGTGTCTGTGACTGGCTGGGGAAGAATGTTTTAATTACTCGTGAAGCTGTTTGTGTTTGATGTCTGGGAGTTTCAGAACAACTGATAACAACTAGTGACTGTTATGGGATACTATGCGGATCTTTGGTATCTGGTTAGGGGGGCCGAGAGATTAAGAGGAAGGAAAAAGAAGCTGAAGGACGGCTGGGAGACAAGTCTTGAAGAGAATGTTCTATAAACTTGGTATGGTGCCAAGTAAGTACAAAGGGGGAGAGGAAGACTACGAGCCTTCAGCATGAAAGACCCCTAGAGACCCCCAGAAGAGACCCCAGAGGAGACTGCGCATGCTCCAGTAGGAGAGACTGCACCCCGGAAGCTAATTTTAATAATCTATTTTTTTTAGAAGTAGTAATGAATATGTATTAGTCTAGGAGCATAAAAATCAGCTGCTTGATGTAACTGGTGTGCGTCCTGGTGGAGCGGAGACTCCCGGTGCACCCAGCGCTGTTTGCTTACCTCTATTCCTTTATATTCCTTCAATAAATCCTATTTTTTTATTTAATCCTAATTTGAATCCTGAGCCATTTATAACAATTTTGGGGCTCGTCCGGGATGGCTATAGTTCCTGAATTCTGATTTAATCT
The DNA here is from genome assembly GCF_965140915.1 of Aythya marila. Taxonomy (NCBI): domain Eukaryota; kingdom Metazoa; phylum Chordata; class Aves; order Anseriformes; family Anatidae; genus Aythya; species Aythya marila. The sequence goes on along the minus strand of NW_028137052.1, from coordinate 88,182 downwards.
AGGAGAGGCGCCCCACCATTTGGTGGCTCCTGTTTGAGTCAGATCGGGACTAATGCCATCCTGAACCTGAATAAAGGTAAGCAAAGAATTTGTTTTGTTTTTTTTTTTTGAGCTCCCTTGCTGGCTGTTTTTTGCCTGTAATTCTGCGCGCGAAGATCCGGACGAAGACGACAAGGTCGTTTGGATACCGTTCGGTTGGATTCCGGTGTCCGGAATCGAACCAGATGAAGACGACAGTCGTTTGTGGATACCGTCTGGTTCGATCCCAGACGAAGACAGCAGAGATGCTTGTGGATACCGTCCAGTTGGATTCTGGATGAATACGACTGATTCGTAAGATACCGTCCGGTTGGGTAAAGGTGCGGTTGCTAGTGTTTGTGTGTGAGAGTGTAACTGAGACTTCTAAAGTCCGTGTGGAGGTCTTTTTGTTTTCTCACCAGTTCTAATCTCCTGTCGGGGGTGCTGGGCTGGTGAAGAGAGGGATACGTGGGTGGGTGATAGGTCCTAAACCCCCTGCAAGACACTCTCACTAGGGGCAACCAAGGACTGTGGGAATTGCCACTAGTAAAATTCCCGGATGGGTCAGATAAAATCGAAGACCAAGGACCAGAAAGGGAGCAAATTACCAGATATATGACCAAAAAGTCCATTACGAATAATGATTAGAAATTGGAACAATAGGGGCCCCAGAAAATTAAAGAGTAAATTAAAAATGATCCTGTATTATATGATAGAATGACCAAAAGAACTCTTAAGACCCCATGTATTTTGATCCACGGAGGACGGGGTCTGTCAGGCTTTGAACATTAATAGTAGAATACCCATGGATCCAGAAAAGAGCAAGCTGAAACATTGGAATTAGAAATTTGAGAGCAATTGATTAAGAATGAATATGTGCTACATTTGTGCCTGTGCTGCACTTATACCACCAGATAACAGGAGCCTCTCGGACCCCGAGAACCAGATCAAAAACAACCTCATGGTTCGGACTTTAATCAAGGGGTCTGAGATAAGGAGGACTGCTCACAAAGGGACAGCTTAGGAATATGTATATGTATAGGAATGTTCATGTATATGTAACTCTTTACTAGAGCAATTTGCCACGTTAGGCGTGCACGACTTTGGTGGGACTACCCGCCCCGTGCTGCATGGAACTGAGTAAACATACCTACTTTACAATCTTACTGATTGTGGAGTCAGCTTTCTGTGAGTCATTTTGGTGAGCCAGGCAGGAGACACTCTGCTCGGCTGCGGGATCGACTGCAGCGCGGACGCCCCTAGGTGCACCCTGAGCGTTTTTGCTCGGAGGGGACTCCACTCTCAGCTGCTCACCGCAGGAGCAAAGATCTCCTGAAACTGCAGACAAACGGTATGTTTTCAGCTGCTGGAGGGATACTAACTGGAGTGTTAATAATTGTATGTGTTTTTATGTATGTATTTTGTGTTGACATTTTGTATATTGTAATATTTGCATATTGTATGTATTTTGTGTTGAAAGTATTTGTGTAAATGTAAGGGTTTGAAACAAAGTGTTACAAGTCACTTCACAAAGAACACAGTCAGAGACAATACTTGTTTGGTTGGTTATCATTCTAAATTATATTCCTGTGGTATGAATGAGATGTGCTGGAGGCCTCCGTGTGCGATTGTGCTGTGTGAGTGAGACGCAGCGTTGCTGCAAAGCGAGTGCAGAGTTCCGATCCGTTGTTCCGTACTCTCCACAAGGGGAGTGGGCAGAGACGAACGAAGTGCTTGACAGACTGAAAAGAAGTGCTGTTTTATCCAAGTTTTGAGTGGTGGTGCCCAGTGTATCTTGTGTATCTTGTGTATCCTATTTTTGCTCTTAAACGTTTTGACTGTGACAAGAAAAAGGCAGGAGCATGATATGACATGCTTTCTGCAACATATGACGCCTGCACAGGCCGAGACCTGGACTCGCTGAGACCTGAACAGGCCGAGAGACCGGAGCGGTGCCGAGAGACTGGAGTGGCGCTGGGAGACCCGAGACACTACGGAGGGACTACCACTGGACGGAGAGAGCCCTGAGAGACGCTGCAGAGCCACGGACGGCTCTGAGAGACACAGAATAGACCGGACAGAAGCCGGAAAACGCGGGGAATTGAAGTAATTGCGGGACATCCAAGATCGAGTTGCTACGGGAGACCAGAGGCGTCAGTGGACACCGGTAGCCGACCCTCACCGTGTGGCCAGTCGGCACAGAGCAGAGGGGCGGACATCAGGACCCTGCAGCCTGTCTGACGTAACCATGGAGACAGCGGCAGCAGCGGCTGTGCTGCTTCACTCTAGCATTCTTTTTATAAAAGGTTTATCTTGCAATGCAAAAAAGACTATTAGTCCCCAGATCGGTGTTATAACTGTTACTAATGACGACTAAGCTCTATTGCAGGGCAGGAGTGCAGAGACGCAGATTACACTGCCAAATGACCACCAGCAGGCTCTTTCACAAACCTAAGGTTGCAGCTGGCACTGCCTGCAGCCATATAGCAGACATTACACTCTCTTTCCTAACTAGTAATCATGTGTCTCATCCATTTGTGGTGAATGGTCAGTGGCAAAAAGAAAAGGAGGATGCCACTGACACTAACAGCATGGGTAATAGGAGTAGTATAAGTGACACAGGTGAGGGTGCGAGGCGAGGCGCTCTGCCTGCTGCTCGCCTTCGCCTGACTGTGCACTGCTGCCGACGGTGCTAGAGTAAAATATGAAGACTGCTCAGATGGCAGTGATGAGAGTGTTTGTGTGAAGAAGATGTGTGAAGAAGATGTGTGCTGAATCTGACTTTGTGTGCAACAGTGGTCAGTGTGTGCCAAACAGATGGCAGTGTGATGGGGATCTGGATTGTGAAGATGGGTCTGATGAAAGTGCTGAGCTGTGTCATATGAGAACAGTGCCATGGAAATGTGATGGTGAAAAAGACTGTGACAGTGGAGAAGATGAAGAGAATTGTGGCGATGTGATAGAGATCCTTACTGTAAGGATGGAAGAGATGAAATTAACTGCCCTTCCTGGACCTGTAGGCCAGACCAGTTCAGATGTGAACTGTGTCCATGGGAGTAGGCAGTGCAGTGGTGTGAGAGACTGTCTGGATGGCACTGATGAAGCAAACTGTAACAATGTTATTCAGTGCTCTGGACCTGGCAAATTCAAGTGCAGAAGTGGAGAATGCATAGATATCAATAAAGTGTGTAACCAGCAGAGAGACTGCAAGGACTGGGGTGATGAGCCCCTGAAGGAATGCAACATAAATGAATGTGACTGTCCAGCTGTGAAACTGTGGAGATAGTGATGAATGCCAAAACCCTGTAGTCAAATCTGTATCAACCTGAAAGGCTATCAGATGAATCCTGCTACAGGAACCTGGAAAGGGCCATACGGCAAAGCAAATTAAATAACTGTTATTTAACTTGTCAGAAGATAAAAAATAAAGTGTTTCAACAAGCAGCCACGGGAGGGAAGAATCACTGAACCCTCGATGTGAGGGACTGTACCTTGTTTTACTGACTACTGAAACAGCTGTGAGAACTGCAGAAAGGGACCCACGCATCCAGAATAAAAGGACCAGTAACTACTGAAACTTGGAGGGTTGAGTCCGCTCCTGGGAAACTGAAACTCAAGCTAAGGGAGAATTAATATTCTGGCAACGAGGCTCTGCATGAATTAAGGATGCCAAATAAAAAGGACAAGCCTAAAGGGAGAAAAGGGAGAAGGCAAGACTGGGGCAGGACCCTCCACTGTGGTGTGTATGGTCTACCGAGGGAGGCAACCCCTATCGGTATTGACTGCCGAATGAGAGGGCCTCGACCGGACTTCTCCCACACTAAGATCAGGTTGTCCCGAGAAAATAACATAAAAAACCTCTTTTTTAAACCTATATAAAATTGTGATTCGTTTTACAGGAGCTGGATCACCCTGACAGGCCGAACGGTAACACAAGCCTGAATCGACCCTGAAGGCGTTTGCCTATTATGATCCAGCTACATGGGCAGAAGACAGATCCTGGGGCTATAGGACCTCAGTATATATACTTAATAGAATAATTAGGTTATTAGCTGTAATAGAAATAGTTATAAATGATGAGAACTGATCTAAATGAGTTATAAAGATGAGAACTGCTTTGTATCAAAATTGCCTAGCTTTGGATTGTTTGCTAGCACAAGAAGGAGAAGTCTGTGGAAAATTTAACTTTAGTAATTACTGTTTAAAGATTGATGAAAAGGTGTTTCTTCCTAGTAACTGATAGAATGTTATGTTCTGGTTTAGGATGAGAAGAATGTTAATAATATGCTGATGTTTTAATTGTTTTTAATTGTTACAGAGCAGTGCTTACACCAAGCCAAGGACCAAGCCAAATTCAGCTTCTCACTGTCCTGCCAGCAGGCAGGCTGGGAGGAGGGCTGGACTGCTCGGGGTTAGGTTGGGCATCGGACAGCAGGTGGTGAGCAATTGCATTGTGCATCACTTGTTTCGTACACATTATTACTAGTAGTACTATTATCATCATTATTGTTATTATCTTCTTGTTTTTAACTCAACTCACAGGCTTCACTTTCCCATTTCTCTCTCCCATCCCAGAGAAGGAGGGGGGAGGTGAGCGAGCAAACACAAACCTGGAAGGATATGGAATGGGATTTATTTTCATGGCTGCCTGGTGGACCATGGGTCAAAAGAGTGTTATTTTTATTGTTATGTGGTGTAATTACGTTATTATTTGTACCTTGTATGATACCTTGTCTTACATTATTAATACACCGGGTGATAAATAGTACATTTGTAATAACTTCATTAAAAAAAGAAGGGAATATGTCAATTATGATGCTTAAGAATTGGACCCTCCAAGAACAAACTGATGAAATCCAATTATTAATAACAGAATAGACACGAATTGGGGATGTTAAAAAGAAGATAAGGGATTGTGAGGAATGTTTTAACAATTCGTGTCCATAAAGAACAATTCTGTTTGAATCCTGTCTGCCTCTGGGCCCTGCACTGGCAATTTAATTCTTGAACCTCAGCTGCAGTGTGTCCCAGTCTCCCCCTCATTCTAGTCAATTTATCACTCCTTAAATTTATGAACCTGTTTGCTTTTGTTATTCCGGACTTCTATTTCTAACACTGCTATAGATGTGTCTGTGAATAAAGCGCTGCAATAAAGAATATACCACTTAAAGGAATTTCGGCTTCGATCTTTGAATCAATCTGGCACCCCAGATGGGACGACCTCTCTGCCGGACCGCAGGACCCGCTGGGGACAGGACTCCCTAGGGTACCCCCGGGATTTCCCGGAGGGACTCCTCGACTCACCGGATCACTGCGGAGGCAGACAAGGACCCCATCATTGTAAGTGAGTATATTCTTTATTCTGGTTTGGTTTTCTGGTAGACAGGTCATCTGGGACTGTCCAGTAAGTCGGAAGGTGACTTCTGCAGGACAGTATTTGGTATATACTTTGTGGTTAGTACCACAAGTATATCTGGGGACCTTGGGGTCCATCTGTATCTGGAACTGTCTGTAAGTCAGAAGGTGATCTTCTGCGAGGCAGTGTTTGGTATATACTTTGTGGTAAGCACCATAAGTATATTTGGGGACCTTAAGGAAAGAGCTCGCTTTAAGGTCCATCTGGAATTGTGTTGTCTATTTCGGTTTTCTGACTCATGGAGTATGGTATTTAACTTTGGTTATTGTTACTGTGATTTTGGCTATTTTTCTGGTGGTAATAGTAGGTTCGTGGCATTGTTATAAGAGAGATATCGTTACGGTGTTACACAGTTCGGTTTTCTGACTTATCGCATGTGGAATTTGACTCTGACTATTGTTATTGTGATTTTGGCAATATTGCTGGTAATAGTAGTTTTGTGACATCGCTACTGAAAAATAATGCGTGCCCGTATTTTTGTGAGTGATACGTTTTGTGATACGCTTTTGCAAGTAACATGTGTATTCTGAAAGTGTAAACTGGAAACTGGGGGGGCAAACAAGCAGTGAAATTTTAAAGAAAAGTGTGTTAGGATGTGTTTTAAGTCACTGGAAAGATATTGGAGGATCTGCCGGTGGAAGTGTGAACAGGAAAACATTGATAAAATATCGTAATCAGTGGTGGCCGCTTTATAAGCTGGAATGTGGAGAAAAGTGGCCCCTAAATGGAACTTTAAACTATAATATTTTGCTACAGTTAATGTTGTTTTTTTTGAGAAGCAGAACAGGATGAAATGTTGTATACTGATGTTTCAGCATCTTGGTGGGAAAAGGTAGGGAATTAAGTTGGCCCCTGACTGAGCCTTTGATGTTGGCATTAGAGAAGTACAGGCTGGAGAAAGATAAAGGAAGTGTTAAAAGGGTTGTTGAAAGTGTTAAAGGTGTTTGAAGTTGAATGAGCAGGGAAAGAGGATGTAGGAATGTTAATAGTTCTGCCTCTGCCTGAGGCAGAGATCTTAAAATCATGGGTGTTAGCCCTGTAGGGCAAAGGGACCATGATGGGTCCGAGAGAGTTGTCACAGAAACAGAAAAACAGTTAACTCTTAAAACAACCTGAGTTCATGTGCGAGCTCAGATTGCTGATGGGACCGCTCAGGGAACTGTGGACAATTGCATTCCCCTGACCGACCCCCGCTAAGACCCAAATCATCCTGAAAATTATGAACGGTTAAGTAAATACTAAAATCTGGATGAATTGGGAATTGAGAATATGCTTCCAACAAGGTCTAAAAGAAAGCCCTATGGAATTTTTAGACCAACTCTGAAATGTAATGAAAATAAATAAATAAATAAATAAATAAAACAAAACGGTTTGGACCTGGCTTTGGAGGACAAATTGACTAGCCTTTTCCTAGGATAATCGACCCCTGATTTCAACAGGAATAACGGGGACCTGGGGAATCTACCCTAGTACCTCCGCTGGTTATAATGAAGCTAGGGGAGGAATGGAAGTGAAATTTCTTATTGCTATGGGGCAACGTATTCAGTTCTAAATCAAGCATTAATGCCTTCACAGAATTATTATGTTAGGGTAAAAGATGTGTTGTGGTTTAACCCGGCCGACAGCTAAACACCACGCAGCTGTTCGCTCACCCTCCCCCTCCCTCTCTGGGACGGGGGAGAGAAATGGAAAGTGAAGCCCATGAGTTGAGATAAAGACAGTTTAATAAGACAAAATAATAATAATAATAATAATAATAATAATAATAATAATAATAATAATAATAATAATAATAATAATAATAATACAATGATGATAATAGTACCACTACTAATAATGTGTACAAACAAGTGATGCACAATGCAATTGCTCACCACCTGCTGACCGATGCCCAGCCTAACCCCGAGCAGTCCGGCCCCCTCCTCCTGGCTAGCCACCCCTATGTATTGTTTAGCCTGACATCAGATGGTATGGAATACCCCTTTGGCTAGTTCGGGTCACCTGTCCTGGGTCTGTCCCCTCCCAGCTCTTGCTGCACCCCCAGCCTGCCTGTTGGCAGGACAGAGCAAAAGGCTGAGGTGTCCTTGGCTTGGTATAAGCACTGCTCTGCAACAATTAAAACATCAGGGTGTTATCAGCACTCTTCTCATCCTAAGCCAAAACATAGCATTCTCCCAGCTACTAGGAAGAAAATTAACTCTGTTCTAACTGAAACCAGGACAAGGTGTAACCGAAAAGGCTTATTTTTGTGAACCTTTGAAGTACAAGTTAGGGAAACAATGGGGCATACACAGATTTTTATCTATGCCTAGCTCCTCATGGGCACTCTTAGGTAGAGATTTATTAGAGCAAGTAGGAGCAGAAATTGTCTTTGAAAAAGGGAAAATGGAATTAAGAACAGGAGAAGAACAACTAATAAATGTGTTAAGCTTGGCACTAATACAAACTGAGCCTAAAAGTGAAATACCTTTAGAGATCACAGATCAAGTATGTCCAGGAGTTTGGGCTACCGAAGTCCCTGGAAGAGGTAAAACTGTGACCTTAATAATTATTATATTAAAGCCAGGAGAGAAACCCATTAAGGTTAAGTAATATCCTTTGAGGACAGAAGATAGGAAAGGAATTAAAGAGATAATTGATCAATTTTTACAGTATGGATTATTGATTGAATGCGAATCAGAATACAATACACCCATATTGCCAATTAAAAAGGCAGATGAAAAAGTTATAGGCTAGTTCCGGATTTGAGGGCCATAAATAAAATCACTGAGGATATACATCCAGTAGTGGCAAACCCTTATACTTTGCTGACTAAATTAAAGAATAGTCAAGTCTGGTTTACCGTACTGGATTTAAAAGATGCCTTCTTCTGCCTAGGCTTAGCCACAGAAAGCCAAAACCTATTCGCCTTTGAATGGGAAAATCCCGATTCAGGCAGAAAGACGCAGCTTACGTGGACATTACTACCTCAAGGATTCAAGAATAGCCCCACTATTTTTGGAAACCAATTAGCAAGGCAACTCGAAACATGGATACCTCCGGACACTGAAGGTGCTTTGTTACAATATGTAGATGATCTCTTAATAGCTACCGAGACTAAAGGGAGTTGTATTCAATGGACTATAAGTCGTCTTAATTTTCTGGGTTTAAATGGATATCAAGTCTCTTGACAGAAAGTCCAGCTGGCTCAACAAAGTGTGACCTATCTGGGATTTGACATTTCGGAAGGACAACGAGAACTAGGAACTGAACATAAGGAAGTCATTTGCCGGACTCCAGAACCTCAAATGGTAAAGGAGCTACAAAGCTTTTTAGGAATGACAGGTTGGTGTCGCCTTTGGATTTATAATTATGGACTATTGGTAAAGCCTCTATGTGAATTGATAAAGATTAACCAGTCAAAGTTAGTCTGGACTGGAGAAGCACAAAAAGTCTTTAAACAACTTAAACAAGAATTGATGATTTTGAAATATCAAGCAATATTGGTAGAACAGGACGACGTGGAAATTGTGATAATTCATATTGTGAATCTAGCCTCTTTTCTTAGTGATGCTCCAGCACAAGCTGTGATTCACGATTGTTTAGAAACTCTAGAGACTGTGTATTCCAGCCGACCAGACCTTAAGGAGGAGCCCATGGAAGATGTGGAAGAAACTTGGTTCACGGATGGGAGCAGTTTTGTTACGCAAAGACAACGTAAAGCTGGATATGCTATAACAACTACTCAGCAGGTAATCGAGTCTAAGCCTTTACCCCCTGGAACATCAGCTCAAAAGGCGGAGATAGTTGCTCTCACGAGAGCATTGGAACTGGCAGCGGGAAAAAGGGTAAATATTTGGACAGATTCTAAATATACATTCGGCGTGGTACATGCTCATGGAGCAATTTGGAAAGAACATGGATTGCTGACCACTCAGTGAAAACACAAAGTATGCTGAAGTAATTTTAAAATTGTTAGAGGCTGTAAAACAACCAGAAAAGGTAGCTATCATGCATTGTCAGGGACACCAAAAGGGGAACACCGATTTTGAAATTGGAAATCAATTGGCAGAGGCTAAGCAGGCAGCTGAAATAACTGAGGTGAAGGCATTGTCTTTGATACCAGACGGTAAAATCCAAACTATATCCAAATTATACAAAAGAAGACTTAAAATTAATTGAAGATTTGAAAGGTAAAATGAAACCAGATGGATGAGTATATTTAAAAGATAACCACATAGTAATACCCTCTAGTTTGACATGGCCCATAGTTCTTACAGAACACAATAAAACGCATTGGGGAGCTGGCACACTGCATAAGAGCCTGAGTCAGACATTAGTGGGACGATATGATAAAACAAGTAACTCAACAATGTAGCATTTGCTTACACAATAACCCCAATACCAAGGATAGAATAAAATTTGGAATAATCGGTAAAGGAAATTATTTGGGGCAACAGTGGCAAATTGATTTTTCAGAACTCCCTAGAAAAGGGGTGTATCATTATTTACTGGTTCTGACTGACACGTTTTCAGGAAGGCCTGAAGCCTTTCTCTGTCAAACAAACAAACCAAGAGAAGTGGTTAAAGTCTTGTTAAATGAAATAATACCATGCTTTGGGATTCTAGTAGCAATGTCTTCTGATAGAGGTTCACATTTTTGTGCACAAGTGGTACAACAGATAAGTAAGATTCTAAAGATAGATTGGCAACTGCATACTCCTTATAGACCACAGGCAAGTGGACAGGTAGAAAAAATGAACCATTTAATTAAACAATAAATAGCTAAAATTGGATAAGAAGCTAATTTGTCATGGCCTCAATCCCTCCCTTTAGCATTACTTGGAATTAGAGTTAAACCTAGAATAAAAGGGAATTTGAGTCCCTTCAAAATCTTATATGGAAGGCCATAGCAATTTCTATTTAGTGGAGAGGACCTAACGCAGTTAGGATCAGAATATTTATATGCTTATATAACTGAACTTCAGAAACAATTAAATAAAGTACATACATTTGTTTTAGGGACCAGGGCTAGAGGGTTGGATCAACCAATCCACCCCTTTAAGCTCGGGGATTATATATATATAAAGACTTTTTCAGGACAACCCCTACAGGAAAAATGGAAGGAAAGTGGATGGGACCATACCAAGTATTACTGACAACACACACCGCCATTAAGATTAAGAAGCAAGCAGCTTGGATCCGCAATTCAAGGGTGAAGAAGGTCCCGGCGAGGATATAGACCACCACTCCAATTGGACCAACAAAATTACGGTTTTCCAGATCCTAATGATTGCAGGGGTGCAGTTCTCGGATTTGGGGTGGGCAACTTGGGATGAGAACTTACACCTGACCTTAATACAAACAATTTCTCAAGTAACTAATAAGACGAACTGTTGGGTATGCACCCATCTGCCACAGCATGGGAATAAGGGTGTATCGTTAATCGGGATTCCCTTGCCTGCAAACTTATCTTGGACTAATTTGTGGGAAAACACATCTTGGGGTCGAAAATATTAAGAAGTTTTGGAACTAGAAGTGAGTAGCTTCATGCCGTTAGAATCCTATTATGTATGTGTACAAAGGTGTAACCCGCGTAAGGGTATAGGAAAACAGCATTGTATAAATACGGATACTACCTATGTGGGAAATCAGACATCTTGTAATTGAACAATTGATATTAGTACAGAATCACAGAATCACAGAATCACAGAATTTTCTAGGTTGGAAGAGACCTCAAGGTCATCGAGTCCAACCTCCAACCTAACGCTAACAGCCCTCCACTAAACCATATCCCTAAGCTCTACATCTAAACGTCTTTTGAAGACTTCCAGGGATGGCGACTCCACCACTTCCCTGGGCAGCCTGTTCCAGTGCCTCACAACCCATTCAGTGAAGAAGTTCTTCCTAACATCTAGCCTAAAACTCCCCTGGCTCAACTTAAACCCATTCCCCCTCGTCCTGTCACCAGGCACGTGGGAGAACAGGCCAACCCCCACCTCGCTACAGCCTCCCTTGAGGTACCTAAAAAGAGATATAAGGTCGCCGCAGAGCCTCCTCTTCACCTTACCCTGACCTGTACCCTTACACTTACCCTTACCCTTATACTTACCCTAATTCTTACCCATACCATAACCCATACCCTAACACATATTTGTACCCTTAACCTTACCCTTACCCTTACTCTATCCGTTACCCTTACGCTTACCCTTAACATAAACCTTACCCTTGACCTTACCCTTACCATAAGCCCTACAACAACACTTACATGTACACTTACGCTTACACTTACCCTAGCAATTACTCGTACAATTACCCTTACCCTTACCCTTACCCTTAACCTAAGCCGAAACATTAAACCTTACAGTAAACCTTACCCTTTCTGCTACACTTACCCTTAGCCTAAATCTAAACCTTACACTTACCCTTACTGTAACCCTCACCCTTACTGTTGCCAATACCCTTACTCTTACCCTTACCCTAACCCTTCTCCTTACACTTACTGTTACCTTTAACATTACCCTTACCCTAACACTTACACTTATCCTTATCCATACCCTTACCCTTACCCTAATCCTTACCCTTAACCTAACCCTAACCCTAAACCTTACCCCAGCCCTTACCCTGACCCTTACATTAACCCTAACCCTTACCCTAAAAGTTACACTTACTCTTAACCTTAACCTTACCCTTAACTATTACCCTAACACTTACCCTTATGTTTCCCTCACCCTAACCCTAAAATTAACCCTAACCATTACCCTAACACTTACCCTTACCCTAACCCTTACCCTTACCATAACCCATATCCTAACACGTACTTGTAGCCTTAACTTTACCATTCCCCTTACCCTTACCTTTACTGTCTCCGTTACCCTTACACTTACACTTAACATAAACCTTAAAGTTAACCTAACCCTTGTTATAAATGGCTCAGGATTCAAATTAGGATTAAATAAAAAAATAGGATTTATTGAAAGAATATAAAGGAATAGAGGTAAGCAAACAGCGCTGGGTGCACCGGGAGTCTCCGCTCCACCAGGACGCACACCAGTTACATCAAGCAGCTGATTTTTATGCTCCTAGACTAATACATATTCATTACTACTTCTAAAAAAAATAGATTATTAGAATTAGCTTCCGGGGTGCAGTCCCTCCTACTGGAGCATGCGCAGTCTCCTCTGGGGTCTCTTCTGGGGGTCTCTAGGGGTCTTTCATGCTGAAGGCTCGTAGTCTTCCTCTCCCCCTTTGTACTTACTTGGCACCATACCAAGTTTATAGAACATTCTCTTCAAGACTTGTCTCCCAGCCGTCCTTCAGCTTCTTTTTCCTTCCTCTTAATCTCTCGGCCCCCCTAACCAGATACCAAAGATCCGCATAGTATCCCATAACAGTCACTAGTTGTTATCAGTTGTTCTGAAACTCCCAGACATCAAACACAAACAGCTTCACGAGTAATTAAAACATTCTTCCCCAGCCATTCACAGACACATCTATAGCAGTGTTAGAAATAGAAGTCTGGAATAACAAAAGCAAACAGGTTCATAAATTTAAGGAGTGATAAATTGACTAGAATGAGGGGGAGACTGGGACACACTGCAGCTGAGGTTCAAGAATTAAATTGCCAGTGCAGGGCCCAGAGGCAGACAGGATTCAAACAGAATTGTTCTTTATGGACACGAATTGTTAAAACATTCCTCACACCCTTATCATAAGCCATACAACAACACTTACATGTACACTTACGCTTGCACTTACCCTAGCAATTACTCGTACAATTACTCTTAACCTTACTATTAAGCTAACCCTAAACCTTACCCTTATCCTAACACTTACCCTTATCCTAAACCTTACCCTTTTTGCTACACTTACCCTTTGCCTAATTCTAAACCTTACCCTAACCCTCACCCTTACCCTTACCATTATACTTACTTTTACCCTTGACCTAAACCTTACCCCAACCCTTACCCTGACCCTTACATTAACCCTAACCCTTACCCTAACCCTTACTCTAATCCTAACCCTTAACCTAAACCTTACACTTAATCTTACCTTTAACCTTACCCTTAAACTAATACATACCCTTACCTTTCCCTCACCATAACCCTAAAATTAACCGTAACCATTACCTGAACACTTATCCTTATCTAACCCTAACCCTTACTCTAACTTTTACCCGGACCCGGACCCTTAGACTTCCCCTTCCCCTTCCCCTTACTCTTCCCCTTACCCTAACCCTTACCCTTACACTTACGGTTACCATTTACCTTACCCTTACCCTAACACTTAACCTTAACCTAACCCTAACCCTAAACCTTACCTGAACCCTTACCCTGACCCTTACATTAACCCTAACCCTAAAACTTAACCTTAACCTTACCCTAAACCTTAACCTAATACTTACCCTTACTTTTCCCTCACCCTAACCCTAAAATTAACCCTAACCATTACCCTTACCCTAACCCTTACTCTAACCCTTACCCTTACCATAACCCATACTCTAACACATACTTCTACCCGTAACCGTACCCTTACCGTAACCCTTACCCTTACCGTTACTGTTACCCTTACCCTTACCGTTACCGTTACCCTTACCCTTACCCTTAGCCTAAATCTAAACCTTACACTTACCCTTAGCCTAACCCTCGCCCTTACCGTTACCCATACCCTTATTCTTACCCTTACCGTAACCCTTACCTTTACACTTACGGTTACCATTAACCTTACCGTTACCCTAACACTTATCCTGAACCTAACCCTTACCCTAAACCTTACCCCAACCCTTACCCTGACCCTTACATTAACCCTAACCCTTACCCTAAACCTTACCCTTACTCTTAACCTTAACCTTACCCTTAACATTCACCTAATACTTACGCATACGTTTTCCTGACTTTAACCCTAAAACTAACCCTAACCATTACCCTAACACTTAACCTTACCCTAACCCTAACCCTTACTCTAACCCTTACCCTGACCTGTACCCTTACACTTACCCTTATACTTACCCTAATTCTTACCCATACCCTAACACATATTTGTACCCTTAACCTTACCGTTACCCTTAACCTTACCCTTACCCTTACTCTATCCGTTACCCTTACGCTTACCCTTAACATAAACCTTACCCTTGACCTTACCCTTACCATAAGCCATACAACAACACTTACATGTACACTTACGCTTGCACTTACCCTAGCAATTACTCGTACAATTACCCTTAACCTTACTATTAAGCTAACCCTAAACCTTACCCTTATCCTAACACTTACCCTTATCCTAAACCTTACCCTTTCTGCTACACTTACCCTTTGCCTAATTCTAAACCTTACCCGAACCCTCACCCTTACCTAAATCTAACTAAAATCTAACCATTACCCTAACCCCTCACCCTTACAATATACATATTTTTACCCTTTACCTAAACCTTTACCCCAACCCTTACCTTGACCCTTACATTAACCCTAATCCTTACACTAAACCTTACACTTACTCTTAACCTTAACCTTAGCTGTAACCTAATACTTACTCTTACGTTTCCCTCACCCTAAACCTAAAATTAGCCTAACCATTACCCTAACACTTACCCTTACTCTAACCCTTACCATGAACTTAAGTGTAAGTGTTAGGATAACGTTAACCTTAAGGGTGACCCTTAAGCTTATCCTTAATGTTTATGGTTAGGTTAAGGGTAATTGTACGAGTAATTACTAGGATAAGTGTAAGCGTAAGTGTACATGTAAGTGTTGATGTATGGCTTATGGTAAGGGTAAGGTAAAGGGTAAGGTTTATGTTAAGGGAAAGTGTAAGAGTAACGGATAGAATAAGGGTAAGTGTAACGGTTAAGTGTTAGGGTAATGGTTAGGGTTAATTTTAGGATTAGGGTGAGAAAAATGTAAGGTTAAGTACTAGCTTAAGGTTAAGGGTAAGGTTAAGGTTAAGAGTAAGTGTAAGGTTTAGGTTAAGGGTTAGGGTTAATGTAAGGTTCAGGGAAAGGTTTGGGGTAAGGTTTAGGGTTAGGTTCAGCTTAAGGGTAAGGGTTGGGGTAAGGTTAAGGGTATGGATAAGGATAAGTGTAAGGGATAGGGTAAGGGTAAGGGTTAGCGTAAGGGTAAGATTAATGGTAAGGTTTATGTTAAGGGTAAGCGTAAGGGTAACGGATAGAGTAAGGGTAAGGGTAACGGTAAGGTTAAGGGTAAAAATATGTGTTAGGGTATGGGTTATGGTATGGGTAAGAGTTAGGGTAATGTAAGGGTAAGGGTGAGTGTAAGGGTATGGATCAGGGTAAGGGTTAGAGTAAGGGTTAGGGTTAGGGTAAGGGTAAGTGTTAGAATAATGGTTAGGGTTAATTTTAGGGTTAGGGTGAGGGAAACGTAAGGGTAAGTATTGGGTTAAGGTAAGGGTAAGTGTAAGGTTTAGATTTAGGCTAATGGTAAATGTAGCAGAAAGGGTAAGGTTTACGATAAGGGTAAGTGTTAGGGTAAGGGTAAGGTTTAGGGTAACATAAAGGGTAAGGATTACGGTAAGGGTAAGGGTACGGGTAGAATTTGTTAGACTATGGCTTATGGTAAGGGTAAGGTTTAGGGTAAGAGTAAGTGTAAGTGTATGTGTAAGGGTACGGGTCATTGTAAGGGTTAGAGTAAGGGTTAGGGTAAGGGTAGGTGTTAGGGTAATGGTTAGGGTTAATTTTAGGGTTAGGGTGAGGGAAACGGAAGGGTAAGTATTAGGTTAAGGTTAAGGGTAAGGTTAAGGTTAAGAGTAAGTGTAAGTTTTAGGGTAAGGGTAAGGGTTAATGTAAGGGTCAGGGTAAGGGTTAAGGTAAGGTTTAGGGTTAGAGTTAGGTTAAGGTTAAGTTTTAGGGTAAGGGTAAGTTATATGTATAAGGATAAGTGTAAGGGTAAGTGTTAGGGTATGTGTAAGGATAAGTGTACAAGTCAGGGTAAGGTTTAGAGTTAGGATTAGGGTTTGGGTTAGGGTAAGGGTAAGTGTTAGGGTAATGGTTAGGGTTAATTTTAGGTGTATGGTGACGGATAAGAAAGGGTAAGTAGTAGGTTAAGGTTAAGCGTAAGGTTAAGGTTAAGAGTAAGTGTAAGTTTTAGGGTACGGTTTAGGGTTAATGTAAGGGTCAGGGTAAGTGTTTGGGTAAGATTTAGGGTTAGGGTAAGAGTAAGTATATGGGTAATGGTAAGGGTAAGTGTTAGGGTTAGGGTAAGTGTAAGGTTTAGATTTAGACTAAGGGTAAGTGTAGCAGAAAGGGTAAGGGTTACGGTAAGTGTAAGTGTAAGGATAAGGTTAAGGTTTAGGCTTACGTTAAGGGTAAGGGTAATGCTTTGGGTAAAGGTAAGGGTAAAGGGTAAAGGTAAGGGTTACGGTAAGGGTAAGGGTACTGGTAGAAGTATGTGTTACAGTACGGCTTATGGTAAGGGTACAAGTAGCTCCCCCCCCAGAGACAGGACCCAAAGGTGTACAACCAGTTCCCAACACCCCTGAGACACAGGCCCCAACCCCCCCCCCCAGACACAGGGACCCAAATTCTACAAGCAGCTCCCAACCCCTGCCAGGCAGGCCCCCTACCCTATACAAGCAGCTCCCAACCCTCCCCCCCCCCCCCCGAGGGAGGCCCCCAAGGCCCCCACAAACACAGGCCCCTACAGTGTACAGGCAGCTCCCAGCCACCCCCAGATGCTGGCCCCAAAGTTGTACAAACAGCTCCCAGCCACCCTGCAGAAACAGATTCCTACATTGTACAAGCAGTTCCCAGCCCGCTAGACACAGGCCCTGACCCCTGATTAAGGAGGCATTGGGGAGGCATTGGGGAGGCAAGGACAATCCCCAGACAAGGACTGTATATCTCGAAACAAGACACTGAAACTCATGATAAGGAAGCGGCAGGCGGACAGAGAAACAAACCTAAGGACTATAAATCTCAAAACTGGACATTGGAATTCATTATAAAGATACAACAAACAGAAGAATTGGCAACAACCAGCTCTCGCAATTAAGAAACATGCCAATTCAGCAGATTCCTGACCAAAGGTGAAAAGTACACTGTGAGGAAGACTCGGGGTCTTCCTCCCAGAGACCCCTGCCCACGTCCCAAAGACCCCTGCCCACAATTCTTGGAAGGCTCTGCGCAGGCGCAAGGTGCCAAAAGGCTAATTAGCATAAGAAGCGAGGGAAGGCGGGGATAGGTAATGCATATGTATAGGTGCTTGTAGAATATTGATAGATTGATTGTATAAATTCAAGACTGATTTCCGCTTTAGGTATGCACGATAGGTGGAGAGATCCCCCGTGCATCCAGCGCTGCAATAAAGAATATACCACTTAAAGGAATTTCGGCTTCGATCTTTGAATCAATCTGGCACCCCAGATGGGACGACCTCTCTGCCGGACCGCAGGACCCGCTGGGGACAGGACTCCCTAGGGTACCCCCGGGATTTCCCGGAGGGACTCCTCGACTCACCGGATCACTGCGGAGGCAGACAAGGACCCCATCATTGTAAGTGAGTATATTCTTTATTCTGGTTTGGTTTTCTGGTAGACCGGTCATCTGGGACTGTCCAGTAAGTCGGAAGGTGACTTCTGCAGGACAGTATTTGGTATATACTTTGTGGTTAGTACCACAAGTATATCTGGGGACCTTGGGGTCCATCTGTATCTGGAACTGTCTGTAAGTCAGAAGGTGATCTTCTGCGAGGCAGTGTTTGGTATATACTTTGTGGTAAGCACCATAAGTACATGTTTGGGGACCTTAAGGAAGGAGCTCGCTTTAAGGTCCATCTGGAATTGTGTTGTCTATTTCGGTTTTCTGACTCATGGAGTATGGTATTTAACTTTGGTTATTGTTACTGTGATTTTGGCTATTTTTCTGGTGGTAATAGTAGGTTCGTGGCATTGTTATAAGAGAGATATCGTTACGGTGTTACACAGTTCGGTTTTCTGACTTATCGCATGTGGAATTTGACTCTGACTATTGTTATTGTGATTTTAGCAATATTGCTGGTAATAGTAGCTTTGTGACATCGCTACTGAAAGATATTGCGTGCCTGTAATTTTGTGAGTGATACATTTTTGTGATACACTTTTGTAAGTAACACATGTATTCTGAAAGTGTAAACTGGAAACTGGGGGGGCAAACAAGCAGTGAAATTTTAAAGAAAAGTGTGTTAGGATGTGTTTTAAGTCACTGGAAGGATATTGGAGGATCTGACAGTGGAAGCGTGAACAGGAAAACATTGATAAAATATCGTAATCAGTGGTGGCCGCTTTATAAGCTGGAATGTGGAGAAAAGTGGCCCCTAAATGGAACTTTAAACCATAATATTTTGCTACAGTTAATGTTGTTTTTTGAGAAGCAGAACAGGATGAAATGTTGTATACTGATGTTTCAGCATCTTGGTGGGAAAAGGTAGGGAATTAAGTTGGCCCCTGACTGAGCCTTTGATGATGGCATTAGAGAAGTACAGGCTGGAGAAAGATAAAGGAAGTGTTAAAAGGGTTGTTGAAAGTGTTAAAGGTGTTTGAAGTTGAATGAGCAGGGAAAGAGGATGTAGGAATGTTAATAGTTCTGCCTCTGCCCGAGGCAGAGATCTTAAAATCATGGGTGTTAGCCCTTTGGGGCAAAGGGACCATGATGGGTCCGAGAGAGTTGTCACAGAAACAGAAAACCAGTTAACTCTTAAAACAACCTGAGTTCATGTGCGAGCTCAGATTGCCGATGGGACCCGCTCAGGGAACTGTGGACAATTGCATTCCCCTGACCGACCCCCACTAAGACCCGAATCATCCTGAAAATTATGAACAGTTATACTAAAAGTAAAATACTAAAAAGTAAATACTAAAACCTGGATGAATTGGGAATTGAGAATATGCTTCCAACAAGGTCTAAAAGAAACCCCTATGGAATTTTTGGACCAACTCTGAAATGTAATGAAAATAAATAAATAAATAAATAAATAAAACAAAACGGTTTGGACCTGGCTTCGGAGGACAAATTGACTAGCCTTTTCCTAGGGTAATCGACCCCTGATTTCAACAGGAATAACGGGGACCTGGGGAATCTACCCTAGCGGATACTCCACTGGTTATAATGAAGCTAGGGGAGGAATGGAAGTGAAATTTCTTATTGCTATGGGGCAACGTATTCAGTTCTAAATCAAGCATTAATGCCTTCACAGAATTATTATGTTAGGGTAAAAGGTGTGTCGTGGTTTAACCCGGCCGGCAGCTAAACACCACGCAGCTGTTCGCTCACCCTCCCCCTCCCTCTCTGGGACGGGGGAGAGAAATGGAAAGTGAAGCCCGTAAGTTGAGATAAAGACAGTTTAATAAGACAAAATAATAATAATAATAATAATAATACAATGATGATAATAGTACCACTACTAATAATGTGTACAAACAAGTGATGCACAATGCAATTGCTCACCACCCGCTGACCGATGCCCAGCCTAACCCCAGGCAGTCCGGCCCCCTCCCCCTGGCTAGCCACCCCTATGTATTGTTTAGCCTGACGTCAGATGCTATGGAATACCCCTTTGGCTAGTTTGGGTCACCTGTCCTGGGTCTGTCCCCTCCCAGCTCTTACTGCACCCCCAGCCTGCCTGTTGGCAAGACAGAGCAAGAAGCTGAGATGTCCTTGGCTTGGTATAAGCACTGCTCTGCAACAGTTAAAACATCGGGGTGTTATCAGCACTCTTCTCATCCTAAGCCAAAACATAGCATTCTCCCAGCTACTAGGAAGAAAATTAACTCTGTTCTAACTGAAACCAGGACAAGGTGTAACCGAAAAGGCTTATTTTTGTGAACCTTTGAAGTACAAATTAAGGAAACAATGGAGCATACACAGATTTTTATATATGCCTAGCTCCTCATGGGCACTCTTAGGTAGAGATTTATTAGAGCAAGTAGGAGCAGAAATTGTCTTTGAAAAAGGGAAAATGGAATTAAGTATAGGAGAAGAACAACTAACAAATGTGTTAAGCTTGGCACTAATACAAACTGACCCTAAAAGTGAAATACCTTTAGAGATCACAGATCAAGTATGTCCAGGAGTTTGGGCTACCGAAGTCCCTGGAAGAGCTAAAAATGTGACCTTAATAATTATTAAATTAAAGCCAGGAGAGAAACCCGTTAAGGTTAAGTAATATCCTTTGAGGATAGAAGATAGGAAAGGAATTAAAGAGATAATTGATCAATTTTTACAGTATGGATTATTGATTGAATGCGAATCAGAATACAATGCACCCATATTGCCAATTAAAAAGGCAGATGAAAAAGCTATAGGCTAGTTCAGGATTTGAGGGCCATAAATAAAATCACTGAGGATATACATCCAGTAGTGGCAAACCCTTATACTTGGCTGACTAAATTAAAGAATAGTCAAGTCTGGTTTACCGTACTGGATTTAAAAGATGCCTTCTTCTGCCTAGGCTTAGCCACAGAAAGCCAAAACCTATTCGCCTTTGAATGGGAAAATCCCGATTCAGGCAGAAAGACGCAGCTTACGTGGACATTACTACCTCAAGGATTCAAGAATAGCCCCACTATTTTTGGAAACCAATTAGCAAGGCAACTCGAAACATGGATACCTCCGGACACTGAAGGTGCTTTGTTACAATATGTAGATGATCTCTTAATAGCTACCGAGACTAAAGGGAGTTGTATTCAATGGACTATAAGTCGTCTTAATTTTCTGGGTTTAAATGGATATCAAGTCTCTTGACAGAAAGTCCAGCTGGCTCAACAAAGTGTGACCTATCTGGGATTTGACATTTCGGAAGGACAACGAGAACTAGGAACTGAACATAAGGAAGTCATTTGCCGGACTCCAGAACCTCAAATGGTAAAGGAGCTACAAAGCTTTTTAGGAATGACAGGTTGGTGTCGCCTTTGGATTTATAATTATGGACTATTGGTAAAGCCTCTATGTGAATTGATAAAGATTAACCAGTCAAAGTTAGTCTGGACTGGAGAAGCACAAAAAGTCTTTAAACAACTTAAACAAGAATTGATGATTTTGAAATATCAAGCAATATTGGTAGAACAGGACGACGTGGAAATTGTGATAATTCATATTGTGAATCTAGCCTCTTTTCTTAGTGATGCTCCGGCACAAGCTGTGATTCACGATTGTTTAGAAACTCTAGAGACTGTGTATTCCAGCCGACCAGACCTTAAGGAGGAGCCCATGGAAGACGCGGAAGAAACTTGGTTCACGGATGGGAGCAGTTTTGTTACGCAAAGACAACGTAAAGCTGGATATGCTATAACAACTACTCAGCAGGTAATCGAGTCTAAGCCTTTACCCCCTGGAACATCAGCTCAAAAGGCGGAGATAGTTGCTCTCACGAGAGCATTGGAACTGGCAGCGGGAAAAAGGGTAAATATTTGGACAGATTCTAAATATACATTCGGCGTGGTACATGCTCATGGAGCAATTTGGAAAGAACATGGATTGCTGACCGCTCAGTGAAAACACAAAGTATGCTGAAGAAATTTTAAAATTGTTAGAGGCTGTAAAACAACCAGAAAAGGTAGCTATCATGCATTGTCAGGGACACCAAAAGGGGAACACCGATTTTGAAATTGGAAAATCGATTGGCAGAGGCTAAGCAGGCAGCTGAAATAACTGAGGTGAAGGCATTGTCTTTGATACCAGACGGTAAAATCCAAACTATATCCAAATTATACAAAAGAAGACTTAAAATTAATTGAAGATTTGAAAGGTAAAATGAAACCAGATGGATGAGTATATTTAAAAGATAACCACATAGTAATACCCTCTAGTTTGACATGGCCCATAGTTCTTACAGAACACAATAAAACGCATTGGGGAGCTGGCACACTGCATAAGAGCCTGAGTCAGACATTAGTGGGACGATATGATAAAACAAGTAACTCAACAATGTAGCATTTGCTTACACAATAACCCCAATACCAAGGATAGAATAAAATTTGGAATAATCGGTAAAGGAAATTATTCGGGGCAACAGTGGCAAATTGATTTTTCAGAACTCCCTAGAAAAGGGGGGTATCATTATTTACTGGTTCTGACTGACACGTTTTCAGGAAGGCCTGAAGCCTTTCCCTGTCGAACAAACAAAGCAAGAGAAGTGGTTAAAGTCTTGTTAAATGAAATAATACCATGCTTTGGGATTCTAGTAGCAATGTCTTCTGATAGAGTTTCACATTTTTGTGCACAAGTGGTAGACCAGATAAGTAAGATTCTAAAGATAGATTGGCAACTGCATACTCCTTATAGACCACAGGCAAGTGGACAGGTAGAAAAAATGAACCATTTAATTAAACAATAAATAGCTAAAATTGGATAAGAAGCTAATTTGTCATGGCCTCAATCCCTCCCTTTAGCATTACTTGGAATTAGAGTTAAACCTAGAATAAAAGGAAATTTGAGTCCCTTCAAAATCTTATATGGAAGGCCATAGCAATTTCTATTTAGTGGAGAGGACCTAACGCAGTTAGGATCAGAATATTTATATGCTTATATAACTGAACTTCAGAAACAATTAAATAAAGTACATACATTTGTATTAGGGACCAGAGCTAGAGGGTTGGATCAACCAATCCACCCCTTTAAGCTCGGGGATTATATATATATAAAGACTTTTTCAGGACAACCCCTACAGGAAAAATGGAAGGAAAGTGGATGGGACCATACCAAGTATTTCTGACAACACACACCGCCATTAAGATTAAGAAGCAAGCAGCTTGGATCCACAATTCAAGGGTGAAGAAGGCCCCGGCGAGGATATGGACCACCACTCCAATTGGACCAACAAAATTACAGTTTTCCAGATCCTAATGATTGCAGGGGTGCGGTTCTCGGATTTGGGGTGGGCAACTTGGGATGAGAACTTACACCTGACCTTAATACAAACAATTTCTCAAGTAACTAATAAGACGAACTGTTGGGTATGCACCCATCTGCCACAGCATGGGAGTAAGGGTGTATCGTTAATCGGGATTCCCTTGCCTGCAAACTTATCTTGGACTAATTTGTGGGAAAACACGTCTTGGGGTCGAAAATATTAAGCAGTTTTGGAACTAGAAGTGAGTAGCTTCATGCCGTTAGAATCCTATTATGTATGTGTACAAAGGTGTAACCCACCTAGGGGTATGGGGAAACAGGATTGTATAAATACGGATACTACTTATGTGGGAAATCAGACATCTTGTAATCGAACAATTGATATTAGTACGACTAGCGGCTGGGCAAATTCAACCAGCTGGACGGTTCCAGAAGGAAAAGGGTGGTATTGGCTATGCAATGATACAGCCCGTAAGGTCTTGCCTGAGAATTGGAAGGGAACTTGCACTCTTGGAGCGGTAGTCCCCAATATGACAGTACATGATGTAGTGCCTCGAGGTTACTTGAGAAATCATATGCGGAAAATCAGACGAAAAACTGACAATCCATTGATAGAGAGACACACCGCTTTTCATAGTTTTGTTCGATGGTTTATCCCATGGTTAGGAGTGAGTGAATTGGAAAAGGCAATAGTTAATATTTCTGCAATTATAGAGAAGTTAGAAAACAAAACTCTGGATGCTATAAAGGCTCAACAAGAAGAGATATCTAGTTTATCACAGGTAGTATTCCAAAATCGGATGGCCCTAGACTTGTTACTAGCCGCTCAAGGGGGAGTCTGTACAGTAATAAACACAAGTTGTTGTGTGTATGTAGATCAGAGTGGAAGGATCTCTACCGACCTGGAAGAAATATGGGAGCAGACAAGGGTCCTACATGAGATCAGTAAAGATGATCTTTCGTGGAGTTTTAGTGAAATAGGGAATAAGTTAACCTCTTGGTTGCCCAATTTTCAATGGTTGAAACAAGTGTTCATTGCTCTAATCGCATTAGTAGTATTAGGAATATTTGTGTGCATGTTGTTTAGATGCCTGCTTTGTTGTGTTACTGTAAATAATGAAAGTATCTGATGCAAAAGAATTTGCATGGGAAAAGAAAAGGGGGGATTGATTAAGGAGGCATTGGGGAGGCATTGGGGAGGCAAGGACAATCCCCAGACACGGACTGTATATCTCGAAACAAGACACTGAAACTCATGTTAAGGAAGCGGCAGACGGACAGAGAAACAAACGTAAGGACTATAAATCTCAAAACTGGACATTGGAATTCATTATAAAGATACAACAAACAGAAGAATTGGCAACAACCAGCTCTCGCAATTAAGAAACATGCCAATTCAGCAGATTCCTGACCAAAGGTGAAAAGTACACTGTGAGGAAGACTCGGGGTCTTCCTCCCAGAGACCCCTGCCCACGTCCCAAAGACCCCTGCCCACAATTCTTGGAAGGCTCTACGCAGGCGCAAGGTGCCAAAAGGCTAATTAGCATGAGAAGCGAGGGAAGGCGGGGATAGGTAATGCATATGTATAGGTGCTTGTAGAATATTGATAGATTGATTGTATAAATTCAAGACGGCTTTCCGCTTTAGGTATGCACGATAGGTGGAGAGATCCCCCGTGCATCCAGCGCTGCAATAAAGAATATACCACTTAAAGGAATTTCGGCTTCGATCTTTGAATCACCCCCCACACATGCAGGCCCCAAAGGTGTACAAGCAGCTCCCACCCCTCCCCCAGACGCAGGTCCCAAGCCCCCCCCCCAAACACAGGCCCCTACAACCAGCACCCAACCCCCTACCTCTGATGCCAGGCCCAAAGGTGTAGAAGCAGCTCCAAACCTCCTCCCTCAACCCAGGCTCCAACAGTGTACAAGCAGCTCCCAACCAACCCTCCCCTTCCCCCCCCCCCGACACAGGCTCCAAAGGAATACAAAGAGCTCCCACCCCTCCCCCAGATGCAGGTCTCAACCCCCCCCCCCCAGAAGCAGGCCCCAAAGGTGTAGAGTCAGCTCCCAACCCCCTCAATGCTGGCCCCAAGGGTCTACAAGCAGTTACCCCCTTGCCCCCAGATACCGGCCCCCAGACACAGACCCCAAAAGCCTAATCACAGGCCCTGAACTCTAGAGGCAGGCTCCAAAACCCAGGACAAAGCCCCAGTGGTTCGAGACAGGGCCCAAATCCCAGACACAGGCCCCAAACGCTAAACATATGCCAAAAAAAGTATTAGTGCTGGTGCCAAATGTTACAGACAGGCCCAAAAGCCCGAGATGCTCAAGGCTAAGACGTAACTTGGCTTTCTGAATTACTGGAAAGCAGCTTTCATTCTCAGATAATTGTGTGAAGGCTGATTAAGGAGCTATTGGGGAGGCAAGGACAATCCCCAGACAAGGACTGTATATCTCGAAACAAGATACTGGAACTCATGATAAGGAAGCGGCAGGCAGACAGAGAAACGAATGTAAGGACTATAACTCTCGAAACTGGACATTGGAATTCATTATAAAGATACAACAAACGGGAGAATTGGCAACAACCAGCTCTTGCAATTAAGAAACATGCCAATTCAGCAGATTCCTGACCAAAGGTGAAAAGTACACTGTGAGGAAGACTCGGGGTCTTCCTCCCAAAGACCCCTGCCCACGTCCCAAAGACCCCTGCCCACAATTCTTGGAAGGCTCTGCGCAGGCGCAAGGTGCCAAAAGGCTAATTAGCATGAGAAGCGAGGGAAGGCGGGGATAGGTAATGCATATGTATAGGTGCTTGTAGAATATTGATAGATTGATTGTATAAATTCAAGACTGCTTTCCGCTTTGGGTATGCATGATAGGTGGAGAGATCCCCCGTGCATCCAGCGCTGCAATAAAGAATATACCACTTAAAGGAATTTCGGCTTCGATCTTTGAATCAATCTGGCACCCCAGATGGGACGACCTCTCTGCCGGACCGCAGGACCCGCTGGGAACAGGACTCCCTAGGGTACCCCCGGGATTTCCCGGACGGACGCCTCGACTCACCGGATCACTGCGGAGGCAGACAAGGACCCCATCATTGTAAGTGAGTATATTCTTTATTCTGGTTTGTTTTTCTGGTAGACCGGTCATCTGGAACTGTCTGTAAGTCAGAAGGTGATCTTCTGCGAGGCAGTGTTTGGTATATACTTTGTGGTTAGCACCATAAGTACATGTTTGGGGACCTTAAGGAAGGAGCTCGCTTTAAGGTCCATCTGGAATTGTGTTGTCTATTTCGGTTTTCTGACTCATGGAGTATGGTATTTAACTCTGGTTATTGTTACTGCGATTTTGGCTATTTTCCTGGTGGTAATAGTAGGTTCGTGGCATTGTTATAAGAAAGATATCATTACGGTGTTACACAGTTCGGTTTTCTGACTTATCGCATGTGGAATTTGACTCTGACTATTGTTACTGTGATTTTGGCAATATTGCTGGTAATAGTAGTTTTGTGACATCGCTACTGAAAGATATTGCGTGCCCGTAGTTTTGTGAGTGATACGTTTTTGTGATACACTTTTGTAAGTAACGTGTGTATTCTGAAAGTGTAAACTGGAAACTGGGGGGGCAAACAAGCAGTGAAATTTTAAAGAAAAGTGTGTTAGGATGTGTTTTAAGTCACTGGAAGGATATTGGAGGATCTGCCGGTGGAAGTGTGAACAGGAAAACATTGATAAAATATCGTAATCAGTGGTGGCCGCTTTATAAGCTGGAATGTGGAGAAAAGTGGCCCCTAAATGGAACTTTAAACCATAATATTTTGCTACAGTTAATGTTGTTTTTTGAGAAGCAGAACAGGATGAAATGTTGTATACTGATGTTTCAGCATCTTGGTGGGAAAAGGTAGGGAATTAAGTTGGCCCCTGACTGAACCTTTGATGTTGGCATTAGAGAAGTACAGGCTGGAGAAAGATAAAGGAAGTGTTAAAAGGGTTGTTGAAAGTGTTAAAGGTGTTTGAAGTTGAATGAGCAGGGAAAGAGGATGTAGGAATGTTAATAGTTCTGCCTCTGCCTGAGGCAGAGATCTTAAAATCATGGGTGTTAGCCCTTTAGGGCAAAGGGACCATGATTGGTCCGAGAGAGTTGTCACAGAAACAGAAAAGAGGTACACTCTTAAAACAACCTGAGTTCATGTGCGAGCTCAGATTGCTGATGGGACCGTTCAGGGAACTGTGGACAATTGCATTCCCCTGACCGACCCCCACTAAGACCCGAATCATCCTGAAAATCATGAACGGTTAAGTAAATACTAAAACCTGGATGAATTGGGAATTGAGAATATGCTTCCAACAAGGTCTAAAAGAAAGCCCTATGGAATTTTTGGACCAACTCTGAAATGTAATGAAAATAAATAAATAAATAAATAAATAAAACAAAACGGTTTGGACCTGGCTTTGGAGGACAAATTGACTAGCCTTTTCCTAGGGTAATCAACCCCTGATTTCAACAGGAATAACGGGGACCTGGGGAATCTACCCTAGCGGATCCTCCACTGGTTATAATGAAGCTAGGGGAGGAATGGAAGTGAAATTTCTTATTGCTATGGGGCAACGTATTCAGTTCTAAATCAAGCATTAATGCCTTCACAGAATTATTATGTTAGGGTAAAAGGTGTGTCGTGGTTTAACCCGGCCGGCAGCTAAACACCACGCAGCTGTTCGCTCCCCCTCCCCCTCCCTCTCTGGGACGGGGGAGAGAAATGGAAAGTGAAGCCTGTGAGTTGAGATAATGACAGTTTAATAAGACAAAATAATAATAATAATAATAATAATAATAATAATAATAATAATAATAATAATACAATGATGATAATAGTACCACTACTAATAATGTGTACAAACAAGCGATGCACAATGCAATTGCTCACCACCCGCTGACCGATGCCCAGCCTAACCCCGAGCAGTCCGGCCCCCTCCCCCTGGCTAGCCACCCCTATGTATTGTTTAGCCTGACGTCAGATGCTATGGAATACCCCTTTGGCTAGTTTGGGTCACCTGTCCTGGGTCTGTCCCCTCCCAGCTCTTACTGCACCCCCAGCCTGCCTGTTGGCAGGACAGAGCAAGAAGCTGAGATGTCCTTGGCTTGGTATAAGCATTGTTCTGCAACAATTGAAACATCGGGGTGTTATCAGCACTCTTCTCATCCTAAGCCAAAACATAGCATTCTCCCAGCTACTAGGAAGAAAATTAACTCTGTTCTAACTGAAACCAGGACAAGGTGTAACCGAAAAGGCTTATTTTTGTGAACCTTTGAAGTACAAGTTAGGGAAACAATGGGGCATACACAGATTTTTATCTATGCCTAGCTCCTCATGGGCACTCTTAGGTAGAGATTTATTAGAGCAAGTAGAGCAGAAATTGTCTTTGAAAAAGGGAAAATGGAATTAAGAACAGGAGAAGAACAACTAATAAATGTGTTAAGCTTGGCACTAATACAAACTGAGCCTAAAAGTGAAATACCTTTAGAGATCACAGATCAAGTATGTCCAGGAGTTTGGGCTACCGAAGTCCCTGGAAGAGCTAAAAATGTGACCTTAATAATTATTAAATTAAAGCCAGGAGAGAAACCCGTTAAGGTTAAGTAATATCCTTTGAGGATAGAAGATAGGAAAGGAATTAAAGAGATAATTGATCAATTTTTACAGTATGGATTATTGATTGAATGCGAATCAGAATACAATGCACCCATATTGCCAATTAAAAAGGCAGATGAAAAAGCTATAGGCTAGTTCAGGATTTGAGGGCCATAAATAAAATCACTGAGGATATACATCCAGTAGTGGCAAACCCTTATACTTGGCTGACTAAATTAAAGAATAGTCAAGTCTGGTTTACCGTACTGGATTTAAAAGATGCCTTCTTCTGCCTAGGCTTAGCCACAGAAAGCCAAAACCTATTCGCCTTTGAATGGGAAAATCCCGATTCAGGCAGAAAGACGCAGCTTACGTGGACATTACTACCTCAAGGATTCAAGAATAGCCCCACTATTTTTGGAAACCAATTAGCAAGGCAACTCGAAACATGGATACCTCCGGACACTGAAGGTGCTTTGTTACAATATGTAGATGATCTCTTAATAGCTACCGAGACTAAAGGGAGTTGTATTCAATGGACTATAAGTCGTCTTAATTTTCTGGGTTTAAATGGATATCAAGTCTCTTGACAGAAAGTCCAGCTGGCTCAACAAAGTGTGACCTATCTGGGATTTGACATTTCGGAAGGACAACGAGAACTAGGAACTGAACATAAGGAAGTCATTTGCCGGACTCCAGAACCTCAAATGGTAAAGGAGCTACAAAGCTTTTTAGGAATGACAGGTTGGTGTCGCCTTTGGATTTATAATTATGGACTATTGGTAAAGCCTCTATGTGAATTGATAAAGATTAACCAGTCAAAGTTAGTCTGGACTGGAGAAGCACAAAAAGTCTTTAAACAACTTAAACAAGAATTGATGATTTTGAAATATCAAGCAATATTGGTAGAACAGGACGACGTGGAAATTGTGATAATTCATATTGTGAATCTAGCCTCTTTTCTTAGTGATGCTCCGGCACAAGCTGTGATTCACGATTGTTTAGAAACTCTAGAGACTGTGTATTCCAGCCGACCAGACCTTAAGGAGGAGCCCATGGAAGACGCGGAAGAAACTTGGTTCACGGATGGGAGCAGTTTTGTTACGCAAAGACAACGTAAAGCTGGATATGCTATAACAACTACTCAGCAGGTAATCGAGTCTAAGCCTTTACCCCCTGGAACATCAGCTCAAAAGGCGGAGATAGTTGCTCTCACGAGAGCATTGGAACTGGCAGCGGGAAAAAGGGTAAATATTTGGACAGATTCTAAATATACATTCGGCGTGGTACATGCTCATGGAGCAATTTGGAAAGAACATGGATTGCTGACCGCTCAGTGAAAACACAAAGTATGCTGAAGAAATTTTAAAATTGTTAGAGGCTGTAAAACAACCAGAAAAGGTAGCTATCATGCATTGTCAGGGACACCAAAAGGGGAACACCGATTTTGAAATTGGAAAATCGATTGGCAGAGGCTAAGCAGGCAGCTGAAATAACTGAGGTGAAGGCATTGTCTTTGATACCAGACGGTAAAATCCAAACTATATCCAAATTATACAAAAGAAGACTTAAAATTAATTGAAGATTTGAAAGGTAAAATGAAACCAGATGGATGAGTATATTTAAAAGATAACCACATAGTAATACCCTCTAGTTTGACATGGCCCATAGTTCTTACAGAACACAATAAAACGCATTGGGGAGCTGGCACACTGCATAAGAGCCTGAGTCAGACATTAGTGGGACGATATGCTAAAACAAGTAACTCAACAATGTAGCATTTGCTTACACAATAACCCCAATACCAAGGATAGAATAAAATTTGGAATAATCGGTAAAGGAAATTATTCGGGGCAACAGTGGCAAATTGATTTTTCAGAACTCCCTAGAAAAAGGGGGTATCATTATTTACTGGTTCTGACTGACACGTTTTCAGGAAGGCCTGAAGCCTTTCCCTGTCGAACAAACAAAGCAAGAGAAGTGGTTAAAGTCTTGTTAAATGAAATAATACCATGCTTTGGGATTCTAGTAGCAATGTCTTCTGATAGAGTTTCACATTTTTGTGCACAAGTGGTAGACCAGATAAGTAAGATTCTAAAGATAGATTGGCAACTGCATACTCCTTATAGACCACAGGCAAGTGGACAGGTAGAAAAAATGAACCATTTAATTAAACAATAAATAGCTAAAATTGGATAAGAAGCTAATTTGTCATGGCCTCAATCCCTCCCTTTAGCATTACTTGGAATTAGAGTTAAACCTAGAATAAAAGGAAATTTGAGTCCCTTCAAAATCTTATATGGAAGGCCATAGCAATTTCTATTTAGTGGAGAGGACCTAACGCAGTTAGGATCAGAATATTTATATGCTTATATAACTGAACTTCAGAAACAATTAAATAAAATACATACATTTGTTTTAGGGACCAGGGCTAGAGGGTTGGATCAACCAATCCACCCCTTTAAGCTCAGGGATTATATATATATAAAGACTTTTTCAGGACAACCCCTGCAGGAAGAATGGAAGGAAAGTGGATGGGACCATACCAAGTATTTCTGACAACACACACCGCCATTAAGATTAAGAAGCAAGCAGCTTGGATCCACAATTCAAGGGTGAAGAAGGCCCCGGCGAGGATATGGACCACCACTCCAATTGGACCAACAAAATTACGGTTTTCCAGATCCTAATGATTGCAGGGGTGCGGTTCTCGGATTTGGGGTGGGCAACTTGGGATGAGAACTTACACCTGACCTTAATACAAACAATTTCTCAAGTAACTAATAAGACGAACTGTTGGGTATGTACCCATCTGCCACAGCATGGGAATAAGGGTGTATCGTAACCCTTACCCAAACTCTAACCCTAACCCTTACCCCAACCCTTACCCTGACCCTTACATTAACCCTAACCCTATCCCTATCCCTAACCCTAACCCAAACCCTTACTCTAACCCTAAGCCTTATCCTAAACCTTACACTTAATCTTATCTTTAACCTTACCCTTAAACTAATACATACCCTTACGTTTCCCTCATCATAACCCTAAAATTAACCGTAACCATTACCCTAACACTTATCCTTACCTAACCCTAACCCTTACTCTAACTTTTACCCTGAGCCAGAACCTTAGACTTCCCCTACCCCTTCCCCTTACTAATACCGTTACCCTAACCCTTACCCTTACACTTACGGTTACCATTAACCTTACCCTTACCCTAACACTTAACCTTAACCTAAACCTAACTCTAAACCTTACCTGAACCCTTACCCTGACCCTTACATTAACCCTTACCCTAAAACTTACACTTAACCTTAACCTTACCCTTAACCTTAACCTAATACTTACCCTTACTTTTCCCTCACCCTAACCCTAAAATTAACCCTAACCATTACCCCAACACTTACCCTTACCCTAACCCTTACCTTTACCATAACCCATACTCTAACACATACTTCTACCCGTACCCGTACCCTTACAGTAACCCTTACCCTTACGGTAACCCTTACACTTATCGTAACCCTTACCCTTACCGTTACCGTTACCGTTACCGTGGCCCTTACCCTTACCCTTACCCTTACCCTTACCCTTACCCTTACCCTTACCCTTACCCTTATTCTTACCCTTTCCCGAACCCTTACCTTTACACTTACGGTTACCATTAACCTTACCCTTACCCTAACATTTATTCTTAACCTAACCCTTACCCTAAACCTTACCCCAACCCTTACCCTGACCCTTACATTAACCCTAACCCTTACCCTAAACCTTACACTTAATCTTAACCTTAACCTTACCCTTAACATTAACCTAATACTTATGCATACGTTTTCCTGACTTTAACCCTAAAACTAACCCTAACCATTACCCTAACACTTAACCTTACCCTAACCCTAACCCTAACCCTTTCTCTTACACTTACCCTGACCTGTACCCCTACACTTACCCTTACCCTTATACTCACCCTAATTCTTACCCATACCCTAACACATATTTGTACCCTTAACCTTAAGGCATACAAGAACTCTTACATGTACACTTACGCTTGCACTTACCCTAGCAATTACTCGTACAATTACCCTTAACCTTACTATTAAGCTAACCCTAAACCTTACCCTTATCCTAACACTTACCCTTATCCTAAACCTTACCCTTTCTGCTACACTTACCCTTTGCCTAATTCTAAACCTTACCCGAACCCTCACCCTTACCTAAATCTAACTAAAATCTAACCATTACCCTAACCCCTCACCCTTACAATATACATATTTTTACCCTTTACCTAAACCTTTACCCCAACCCTTACCTTGACCCTTACATTAACCCTAATCCTTACACTAAACCTTACACTTACTCTTAACCTTAACCTTAGCTGTAACCTAATACTTACTCTTACGTTTCCCTCACCCTAAACCTAAAATTAGCCTAACCATTACCCTAACACTTACCCTTACTCTAACCCTTACCATGAACTTAAGTGTAAGTGTTAGGATAACGTTAACCTTAAGGGTGACCCTTAAGCTTATCCTTAATGTTTATGGTTAGGTTAAGGGTAATTGTACGAGTAATTACTAGGATAAGTGTAAGCGTAAGTGTACATGTAAGTGTTGATGTATGGCTTATGGTAAGGGTAAGGTAAAGGGTAAGGTTTATGTTAAGGGAAAGTGTAAGAGTAACGGATAGAATAAGGGTAAGTGTAACGGTTAAGTGTTAGGGTAATGGTTAGGGTTAATTTTAGGATTAGGGTGAGAAAAATGTAAGGTTAAGTACTAGCTTAAGGTTAAGGGTAAGGTTAAGGTTAAGAGTAAGTGTAAGGTTTAGGTTAAGGGTTAGGGTTAATGTAAGGTTCAGGGAAAGGTTTGGGGTAAGGTTTAGGGTTAGGTTCAGCTTAAGGGTAAGGGTTGGGGTAAGGTTAAGGGTATGGATAAGGATAAGTGTAAGGGATAGGGTAAGGGTAAGGGTTAGCGTAAGGGTAAGATTAATGGTAAGGTTTATGTTAAGGGTAAGCGTAAGGGTAACGGATAGAGTAAGGGTAAGGGTAACAGTAAGGTTAAGGGTACAAATATGTGTTAGGGTATGGGTTATGGTATGGGTAAGAGTTAGGGTAATGTAAGGGTAAGGGTGAGTGTAAGGGTATGGATCAGGGTAAGGGTTAGAGTAAGGGTTAGGGTTAGGGTAAGGGTAAGTGTTAGAATAATGGTTAGGGTTAATTTTAGGGTTAGGGTGAGGGAAACGTAAGGGTAAGTATTGGGTTAAGGTAAGGGTAAGTGTAAGGTTTAGATTTAG
Source organism: Aythya marila (assembly GCF_965140915.1). Taxonomy (NCBI): domain Eukaryota; kingdom Metazoa; phylum Chordata; class Aves; order Anseriformes; family Anatidae; genus Aythya; species Aythya marila. The sequence goes on along the minus strand of NW_028137052.1, from coordinate 54,013 downwards.
GCTAATGGTAAATGTAGCAGAAAGGGTAAGGTTTACGATAAGGGTAAGTGTTAGGGTAAGGGTAAGGTTTAGGGTAACATAAAGGGTAAGGATTACGGTAAGGGTAAGGGTACGGGTAGAATTTGTTAGAATATGGCTTATGGTAAGGGTAAGGTTTAGGGTAAGAGTAAGTGTAAGTGTATGTGTAAGGGTACGGGTCATTGTAAGGGTTAGAGTAAGGGTTAGGGTAAGGGTAGGTGTTAGGGTAATGGTTAGGGTTAATTTTAGGGTTAGGGTGAGGGAAACGGAAGGGTAAGTATTAGGTTAAGGTTAAGGGTAAGGTTAAGGTTAAGAGTAAGTTTTAGGGTAAGGGTAAGGGTTAATGTAAGGGTCAGAGTAAGGGTTAAGGTAAGGTTTAGGGTTAGAGTTAGGTTAAGGTTAAGTTTTAGGGTAAGGGTAAGTTATATGTATAAGGATAAGTGTAAGGGTAAGTGTTAGGGTAAGTGTAAGGATAAGGATAAGTGTACAAGTCAGGGTAAGGTTTAGAGTTAGGATTAGGGTTTGGGTTAGGGTAAGGGTAAGTGTTAGGGTAATGGTTAGGGTTAATTTTAGGTGTATGGTGACGGATAAGAAAGGGTAAGTAGTAGGTTAAGGTTAAGCGTAAGGTTAAGGTTAAGAGTAAGTGTAAGTTTTAGGGTACGGTTTAGGGTTAATGTAAGGGTCAGGGTAAGTGTTTGGGTAAGATTTAGGGTTAGGGTAAGAGTAAGTATATGGGTAATGGTAAGGGTAAGTGTTAGGGTTAGGGTAAGTGTAAGGTTTAGATTTAGGCTAAGGGTAAGTGTAGCAGAAAGGGTAAGGTTTACGGTAAGTGTAAGGATAAGGTTAAGGTTTAGGCTTACGTTAAGGGTAAGGGTAATGCTTTGGTAAGGGTAAGAATAAGGGTAAAGGTAAGGGTTACGGTAAGGGTAAGGGTACTGGTAGAAGTATGTGTTAGAGTACGGCTTATGGTAAGGGTACAAGTAGCTCCCCCCCTGAGACAGGACCCAAAGGTGTATAACCAGTTCCCAACACCCCTGAGACACAGGCCCCAACCCCCTCCCCAGACACAGGGACCCAAATTCTACAAGCAGCTCCCAACCCCTGCCAGGCAGGCCCCCTACCCTATACAAGCAGCTCCCAACCCTCCCCCCCCCCTGCCCCGAGGGAGGCCTTCAAGGCCCCCACAAACACAGGCCCCTACAGTGTACAGGCAGCTCCCAGCCACCCCCAGATGCTGGCCCCAAAGCTTACCCTTACTCAAACCCTTACAATGACCCGTACTTTTACACATACCCTTACACTTACCCTTACTCTTAAACTTACACTAACCCTTACCCTTAACTAAATCTAACCCTTACAGTAAACATCATCCTTACCCTTACCATTATCCCTTCTCTTACCCTTATCCTAAACGTTTCCCAAACCCTTACCCTTACATTAAACCTAACCCTTACCATAACTCTTAACCTTATCCTTAAACTTAACCTAATACTTACCCTTATGTTTCCCTCACCCTAAACCTAAAATTAGCCTAACCATTACCCTAACACTTACCCTTACTCTAACCCTTATCCTCAACTTAAGTGTAAGTGTTAGGATAACGGTAACCTTAAGGGTGACCCTTAAGCTTATCCTTAATGTTTATGGTTAGGTTAAGGGTAATTGTACGAGTAATTGCTAGGATAAGTGTAAGCGTAAGTGTACATGTAAGTGTTGATGTATGGCTTATGGTAAGGGTAAGGTTTATGTTAAGGGAAAGCGTAAGAGTAACGGATAGAATAAGGGTAAGTGTAACGGTTAAGTGTTAGGGTAATGGTTAGGGTTAATTTTAGGATTAGGGTGAGAAAAATGTAAGGTTAAGCACTAGCTTAAGGTTAAGTGTAAGGTTAAGGTTAAGATTAAGTGTAAGGTCTAGGTTAAGGGTAAGGCTTCAGGGAAGGGGTAAAGTTCAGGGAAAGGTTTGGGGTAAGGTTTAGGGTTAGGTTCAGCTTAAGGGGAAGGGTTGGTGTAAGGTTAAGGGTATGGATAAGGATAAGGGTAAGGGTAAGGGTTAGCGTAAGAGTAAGATTAATGGTAAGGTTTATGTTAAGGGTAAGCGTAAGGGTAACGGATAGAGTAAGGGTAAGGGTACAAATATGTGTTAGGGTATGGGTTATGGTATGGGTAAGAGTTAGGGTAATGTAAGGGTAAGGGTGAGTGTAAGGGTATTGGTCAGGGTAAGGGTAAGAGTAAGGGTTAGGGTTAGGGTAAGGGTAAGTGTTAGAATAATGGTTAGGGTTAATTTTAGGGTTAGGGTGAGGGAAACGTAAGGGTAAGTATAGGGTTAAGGTAAGGGTAAGTGTAAGGTTTAGATTTAGGCTAAGGGTAAGTGTAGCAGAAAGGGTAAGGTTTACTGTAAGGTTTAAGGTTTCGGCTTAGGTTAAGGGTAAGGGTAAGAGTAAGGGTAATTGTACGAGTAATTGCTAGGGTAAGTGTAAGCGTAAGTGTACATGTAAGTGTTGTTGTATGGCTTATGGTAACGGTAAGGTCAAGGGTAAGGTTTATATTAAGGGTAAGCGTAAGGGTAAGGGATAGAGTAAGGGTAAGGGTAAGGTTAAGGGTAACGGTAAGGTTAAGGGTACAAATATGTGTTAGGGTATGGGTAAGAATTAGGGTAAGTATAAGGGTAAGGGTAAGTGTAAGGGTACAGGTCAGGGTAAGGGTTAGAGTAAGGGTTAGGGTTAGGGTTAGGGTAAGGTTAAGTGTTAGGGTAATGGTTAGGGTTAGTTTTAGGGTTAAAGTCAGGAAAACGTATGCGTAAGTATTAGGTTAATGTTAAGGGTAAGGTTAAGGTTAAGAGTAAGTGTAAGGTTTAGGGTAAGGGTAAGGTTAATGGTAACCGTAAGTGTAAAGGTAAGGGTTCGGGAAAGGGTAAGAATAAGGGTATGGGTAATGGTAAGGGTGAGGGTTAGGCTAAGGGTAAGTGTAAGGTTTAGATTTACGCTAAGGGTAAATGTAGCAGAAAGGGTAAGGTTTACGGTAAGGGTAAGTGTTAGGATAAGGGTAAGCTTTAAGGTTAGGTTAAGGGTAAGGTATAGGGTAAGGGTAAGAGTAAGGGTAAGGGTAAGGGTAAGGGTAAGGGTAAGGGCAATGGTAACGGTAACAGTAAGGGTAAGTGTTACGGTAAGGGTAAGGGTTACCGTAAGGGTACGGGTACGGGTAGAGGTATGTGTTAGAGTATGGGTTATGGTAAGGGTAAGGGTTAGGGTAAGTGTTGGGGTAATGGTTAGAGTTAATTTTAGGGTTAGGGTGCGGGAAACGTAAGGGTAAGTATTAGGTTAAGGTTAAGGGTAAGGTTAAGGTTAAGAGTAAGTGTAAGTTTTAGGGTAAGGGTTAATGTAAGGGTCAGGGTAAGGGTTCAGGTAAGGTTTAGGGTTAGGGTTAGGTTAAGGTTAAGTGTTATGGTAAGCGTAAGTTGTATGGATAAGGATAAGTGTAAGGGATAGGGTAAGGGTAAGTGTTAGGGTAAGGGTAAGATTAATGGTAACCGTAAGTGTTAGGGTAAGGGTAAGAGTAAGGGGAAGGGGAAGGGGAAGTCTAAGGGTCCGGGTCAGGGTAAAAGTTAGAGTAAGGGTTAGGGTTAGGGTTCGGTAAGGATAAGTGTTAGGGTAATGGTTACGGTTAATTTTAGGGTTATGATGAGGGAAATGTAAGGGTATGTATTAGTTTAAGGGTAAGGTTAAAGTTAAGATTAAGTGTAAGGTTTAGGTTAAGGGTTAAGGTTAGAGTAAGGGTTAGGGTTAGGGTTAGGGTTAGGGTTAGGGTTAGGGTTAGGGTTAGGGTTAGGGTTAGGGTAAGGGGTAGGGTTAGGGTTAGGGTTAGGGTTAGGGTTAGGGTAAGGGGTAGGGATAATGTAAGGGTCAGGGTAAGGGTTGGGGTAAGGTTTAGGTTAAGGGTAAAAGTAAGTATAATGGTAAGGGTAAGAGTGAAGGTTAGGGTTATGGTTAGATTTAGGTAAGGGTGAGGGTTAGGGTAAGATTTAGAATTAGGCAAAGGGTAAGTGTAGCAGAAAGGGTAAGGTTTAGGATTAGGGTAAGTGTTAGGATAAGGGTAAGGTTTAGGGTTAGCTTAATAGTAAGGTTAAGGGTAATTGTACGAGTAATTGCTAGGGTAAGTACAAGCGTAGAGTGCACATGTAAGTGTTGTTGTATGGCTTATGATAAGGGTTAGGTTAAGGTTAAGGTTTATGTTAAGTGTAAGTGTAAGGGTAACGGAGACAGTAAAGGTAAGGGTAAGGGTAAGGGTAAGGGGAACGGTTAGGTTAAGGCTACAAGTACGTGTTAGGGTATGGGTTATGGTAAGGGAAAGGCTTAGGGTAAGGGTAAGTGTAAGGGTACGGGTCAGGGTAAGGGTTACAGTAAGGGTTAGAGTTACGGTTAGGGTTAGGGTAAGGGTAAGTGTTAGGGTAATGGTTAGGGTTAATTTTAGGGTTAGGGTGAGGGAAACGTAAGGGTAAGTATTAGGTTAATGTTAAGGGTAAGGTTACGGTTAAGAGTAAGTGTAAGTTTTAGGGTAAGGGTTAGGGTTAATGTAAGGGTCAGGGTAAGGGCTGGGGTAAGGTTTAGGGTTAGGGTTAGGTTAAGGGTAAGGATTAGGGTAAGGGTAAGGGCATGGATAAGGATAAGTGTAAGTGTTAGGGTAAGGGTAATGTTAAAGGTAACAGTAAGTGTAAGGAGAAGGGTTAGGGTAAGGGTAAGAGAAAGGGTATTGGTAATGATAAGGGTGAGAGTTACAGTAAGGGTAAGATTTAAAGTAATGTTTAGTAAGATTTAAAGTAAGGTTTAGATTTAGGCTAAGGGTAAATGTAGCAGAAAGGGTAAGGTTTACTGTAAGGTTTAAGGTTTCGGCTTAGGTTAAGGGTAAGGGTAAGGGTAAGGGTAATTGTATGAGGAATTGCTAGGGTAAGTGTAAGCGTAAGTGTACATGTAATTGTTGTTGTATGGCTTATGGTAAGGGTAAGGTCAAAAGTAAGGTTTATGTAAAGAGTAAGCGTAAGGGTAACGGATAGAGTAATTGTAAGGGTAAGGTTAAGGGTAACGGTAAGGTTAAGGGTACAAATATGTGTTAGGGTATGGGTTATGGTATGGGTAAGAATTAGGGTAAGTAAAAGGGTAAGGGTAAGGGTAAGTGTAAGGGTACAGGTCAGGGTAAGGGTTAGAGTAAGGGTTAGGGTTAGGGTTAGGGTAAGGTTAAGTCTTAGGGTAATGGTTAGGATTACTTTAAGGGTTAAAGTCAGGAAAACGTATGCGTAAGTATTAGGTTAATGTTAAGGGTAAGGTTAAGAGTAAGTGTAAGGTTTAGGGTAAGGGTTAGGGTTAATGTAAGGGTCAGGATAAGGGTTGGGGTACGGTTTAGCGTAAGGGTTAGGTTCAGGATAAGTGTTAGGGTAAGGGTAAGGTTAATGGTAACCGTAAGTGTAAAGGTAAGGGTTATGGTAAGGGTAAGAATAAGGATATGGGTAATGGTAGCAGAAAGGGTAAGGTTTCCGGTAAGGGTAAGTGTTAGGATAAGGGTAAGGTTTAGGGTTAGGGTAAGGGTAAGGGATAGGGTAAGGGTAAGGGAAAGATTAAGGGAAAGGGAAAGGGTAACGGTAAGGGTAAGGGTAAGGGTAGGGTAAGGGTAAGGGTTACGGTAAGGGTAAGGGTTACCGTAAGGGTACGGGTACGGGTAGAAGTATGTGTTAGAGTATGGGTTATGGTAAGGGTAAGGGTTAGGGTAAGGGTAAGTGTAGGGGTAATGGTTAGGGTTAATTTTAGGGTTAGACTGAGGGAAAAGTAAGGGTAAGTATTAGGTTAAGGTTAAGGGTAAGGTTAAGGTTAAGTGTAAGTTTTAGGGTAAGGGTTAATGTAAGGGTCAGGGTAAGGGTTCAGGTAAGGTTTAGGGTTAGGGTTAGGTTAAGGTTAAGTGTTAGGGTAAGCGGAAGTTGTATGGATAAGTATAAGTGTAAGGGATAGGGTAAGAGTAAGTGTTAGGGTAAGGGTAAGGTTAATGGTAACCGTAAGTGTAAGGGTAAGGGTTAGGGTAAGGGTAAGCGTAAGGGGAAGGGTAAGGGGAAGTCTAAGGTTACGGGTCAGGGTTTAAAGTTAGAGTAAGGGTTAGGGTTAGGGTTCGGTAAGGATAAGTGTTAGGGTAATGGTTACGGTTAATTTTAGGGTTATGATGAGGGAAACGTAAGGGTATGTATTAGTTTAAGGGTAAGGTTAAAGTTAAGATTAAGTGTAAGGTTAAAGTTAAGATTAAGTGTAAGGTTTAGGTTAAGGGTTAGGGTTAGAGTAAGGGTTAGGGTTAGGGTTAGGGAAGGGTTAGGGTTAATGTAAGGGCCAGGGTAAGGGTTGGGGTAAGGTTTAGGTTAAGGGTAAAAGTAAGTATAATGGTAAGGGTAAGGGTGAGGGCTAGTGTAATGGTTAGATTTAAGCAAGGGTGAGGGTTAGGGTAAGGTTTAGAATTAGGCAAAGGGTAAGTGTAGCAGAAAGGGTAAGGTTTAGGATAAGGGTAAGTTTAGGATAAGGGTAAGGTTTAGGGTTAGCTTAATAGTAAGGTTAAGGGTAATTGTACGAGTAATTGCTAGGGTAAGTGCAAGCGTAAGTGTACATGTAAGAGTTGTTGTATGCCTTATGATAAGGGTTAGGTTAAGGTTAAGGTTTATGTTAAGTGTAAGTTTAAGGCTAACAGAGACAGTAAAGGTAAGGGTAAGGGGAACGGTAAGGTTAAGGCTACAAGTACGTGTTAGGGTATGGGTCATGGTAAGGGAAAGGCTTAGGGTAAGGGTAAGTGTAAGGGTACGGGTCAGGGTAAGGGTTAGAGTAAGGGTTAGAGTTACGGTTAGGTTTAGGGTAAGGGTAAGTGTTAGGGTAATGGTTAGGGTTAATTTTAGGACTTAGGGTGAGGGAAACGTAAGGGTAAGTGTTAGGGTAATGGTTAAGGGTAAGGTTAAGGTTAAGAGTAAGTGTAAGCTTTAGGGTAAGGGTTAGGGTTAATGTAAGGGTCAGGGTAAAGGCTGGGATAAGGTTTAGGGTTAGGGTTAGGTTAAGGGTAAAGATTAGGGTAAGGGTAAGGGCATGGATAGGGATAAGTGTAAGTGTTAGGGTAAGGGTAATGTTAAAGGTAACAGTAAGTGTAAGGAGAAGGGTTAGGGTAAGGGTAAGAGTAAGGGTATTGGTAATGATAAGGGTGAGGGTTACAGTAGGGGTAAGTGTAAGGTTTAGATTTAGGCTAAGGGTAAGTGTAGCAGAAAGGGTAAGGTTTACTGTAAGGTTTAGGCTTAGGTTAAGGGTAAGGGTAAGGGTAATTGTACGAGTAATTTTAGGGTTAGGTTAAGGTTAAGTGTTAGGGTAATGGTTAGGGTAAATTTAAGGGTTAAAGTCAGAAAAACATATGCGTAAGTATTAGGTTAATGTTAAGAGTAAAGTTAAGGTTAAGATTAAGTGTAAGGTTTAGGGTAAGGGTTAGCGTTAATGTAAGGGTCAGGGTAAGGGTTGGGGTAAGGTTTAGGTTAAGGGTTAATGTAAGCATTATGATAAGGGTAAGGGTGAGTGTAGGGTAAGGTTTAGAATTAGGCAAAGAGTAAGTGTAGCAGAAAGGGTAAGGATTACGGTAAGGGTAAGTGCTAGGATAAGTGTAAGGTTGAGGATTAGGTTAAGGGTAAGGGTAATGGTTTGGTAAGGGTAAGGGTAAGGTTAATTGTACGAGTAGTTGCCAGGGTAAGTGGAAACGTAAGTGAACATGTAAGTGTTGTTCTATGGCTTATGGTAAGGGTAAGGTTAAGAGTAAGTTTTATGTTAAGGATAAGCGTAAGAGTAACAAATAGAGTAAGGGTAAGGGTAACAGTAAGGTTAAGGGTAGAAGTATGTGTTAGAGTATGGGCTATGGTAAGGGTAAGGGTAGAGTAAGAGTAAGGGTAAGGGTATGTGTAAGCGTATGGTTCATTGTAAGGGTTACAGTAAGGGTTAGGGTAAGGGTAAGTGTTAGGGTAATGGTTAGGGTTAATTTTAGGGTTAGGGTGAGGGAAACGTAAGGGTAAGTATTAGATTACAGCTAAGGTTAAGGTTAAGAGTAAGTGTAAGATTTAGGGTAAGGGTTAGGGTTAATGTAAGGGTCAGGGTAAGGGTTGGGGTAAGGTTTAGGGTAAGGGTTAGGTTAAGGATAAGCGTTAGGGTAAGGGTAAGGTTAATGGTAACCGTAAGTGTAAAGGTAAGGGTTAGGGTAAGGGTAAGAATAAGAGTATGGGTAAGGGTAAGGGTGAGGGTTAGGCTAAGGGTAAGTGTAGCAGAAAGGGTAAGGTTTACTGTAAGGTTTAAGGTTTCGGCTTCGGTTAAGGGTAAGGGTAAGGGTAATTGTATGAGGAATTGCTAGGGTAAGTGTAAGCGTAAGTGTACATGTAAGTGTTGTTGTATGGCTTATGGTAAGGGTAAGGTCAAGGGTAAGGTTTATATTAAGGGTAAGCGTAAGGGTAAGGGATAGAGTAAGGGTAAGGGTAAGGTTAAGGGTAACGGTAAGGTTAAGGGTACAAATATGTGTTAGGGTATGGGTAAGAATTAGGGTAAGTATAAGGGTAAGGGTTAGAGTAAGGGTTAGGGTTAGGGTAAGGTTAAGTGTTAGGGTAATGGTTAGGGTTAGTTTTAGGGTTAAAGTCAGGAAAACGTATGCATAAGTATTAGGTTAATGTTAAGGGTAAGGTTAAGGTTAAGAGTAAGTGTAAGGTTTAGGGTAAGGGTTAGGGTAAGGGTTAGGTTAAGGATAAGTGTTAGGGTAAGGGTAAGGTTAATGGTAACCGTAAGTGTAAAGGTAAGGGTTAGGGTAGAGTAAGAATAAGGGTATGGGTAATGGTAAGGGTGAGGGTTAGGCTACGGGTAAGTGTAAGGTTTAGATTTAGGCTAAGGGTAAGTGTAGCAGAAAGGGTAAGCTTTATGGTAAGGTTTAAGGTTTAGGGTTAGGTTAAGGGTAAGGGGAAGGGGAAGGTAAGGGGAAGGGTTGGAGTAAGGTATAGGGTAAGGGTAAGGTTATGGTTAAAGAGTAAGGGTAAGGAAAAAGTAAAGGTAAGGATTTGGGTAATGGTAAGGGTGAGAAGGGTTAGGGTAAGGGTTACGGTAAGGGTTAGGTAACGCAGTGTACAACCTGGGACGTCACACGCAGAGCTGCCTCTGGCAAGGTGAGTGAGGAACAGATGTAGCAGTTGTGTTGTAGGTCTCACTGTTCCTCTAAGCATCCCCTCTTTGTCTTTTAGAGGTGTTGTAGCTGTTTGAAGAGGGTAGATTGAAGCATCTGCCTCGGGGGCTGGTAAGCGGCAGAGGTAAGGGAGCAGATGAGAGTAACTTACCTAGTTGTGCTGTGTCTTTGGATGCTGCATCGGCCTATGCGTTCCTTTTTCTTTCACAGGTGTCTCGCACAGGCTCAAAGGAGCAAACTGCACTCTGAAGAGCTGTGTAAGAAGAGGGGCTGGTCATGAGCTGGGTTGGAGCAGAACGACCAAGTAGCACAAGGTGACTATGAAAGGTGTCCGTCTTGCTTTGCAGGTGCTGTGGCAGGCTCTCCACAGAAGTGGATAAGGATATGAGATAAGGCCAGAGAGCGACAAGGAGCGGCATGTGCAGGGATGGTTTTGAAGCGCTGCGGTGGCTTACTCTTCTGTTCATCAGGTGCCACAGGCAAGGTGGGTTGTAACATCAGTCGTTATATTTGCATGAAAGCAGTTCACTTGAATGCCACAGTGCATCTGAGTAGGGTGTTCTAGCAGAACAAGCTTGTCTGGCACAGCGGTGCCTGATGGCAGTGTGTTTCCTCAGGTGAAGAGGTGCCTGAAGCCCCATCCTATCTAGCCTGCACACAATTATCTGAGAATGAAAGCTGCTTTCCAGTAATTCAAAAAGCCAAGTTACGTCTCAGCCTTGAGCATCTCGGGCTTTTGGGCTTTTTTTTTTTTTACAGACACTGTAACATTTGGCACCAGCACTAATACTTTTTTTGGCATATGTTTAGCGTTTGGGGCCTGTGTCTGGGATTTGGTCCCTGTCTCGAACCACTGGGGCTTTGTCCTGGGTTTTGGAGCCTGCCTCTAGAGTTCAGGGCCTGTGATTAGGCTTTTGGGGTCTGTGTCTGGGGGCCGATATCTGGGGGCAAGGGGGGAGCTGCTTGTAGACCCTTGGGGCCAGCATTGAGGGGGTTGGGAGCTGACTCTACACCTTTGGGGCCTGCTTCTGGGGGCGGGGGGGGGTTGAGACCAGCATCTGGGGGAGGGGTGGGAGCTCTTTGTATTCCTTTGGAGCCTGTGTCGGGGGGCGGGGGGGGGGGAAGGGGAGGGTTGGTTGGGAGGTGCTTGTACACTGTTGGAGCCTGGGTTGAGGGAGGAGGTTTGGAGCTGCTTCTACACCTTTGGGCCTGGCATCGGGGGTAGGGGGTTGGGTGCTGGTTGTAGGGGCCTGTGTTTGGGGGGGGGGGCTTGGGACCTGCGTCTGGGGGAGGGGTGGGAGCTGCTTGTACACCTTTGGGGCCTGCATGTGTGGGGGGTCAGGGCCTGTGTCTAGCGGGCTGGGAACTGCTTGTACAATGTAGGAATCTGTTTCTGCAGGGTGGCTGGGAGCTGTTTGTACAACTTTGGGGCCAGCATCTGGGGGTGGCTGGGAGCTGCCTGTACACTGTAGGGGCCTGTGTTTGTGAGGGGCTTGGGGGCCTCCCTCGGGGGGGGGGGGGGAGGGTTGGGAGCTGCTTGTATAGGGTAGGGGGCCTGCCTGGCAGGGGTTGGGAGCTGCTTGTAGAATTTGGGTCCCTGTGTCTGGGAAGGGGGTTGGGGCCTGTGTCTCAGGGGTGTTGGGAACTGGTTGTACACCTTTGGGTCCTGTCTCTGGGGGGGAGCTACTTGTACACTTTTGGGGTCTTTATTTGAGGGGGGTTGGGAGTTGCTCATGCATTCTAGGTGCCTCCCTTTTGAAAAGGGTTGGGGCCTGCATCTGTGGGTGGTTGGGAGCTGCTTGTACACTATAGGGGCCATGGTCTTGGAGGGGGGTCTGGGCTGTTTCTACACCTCTGTGGCCTGTGTTTGGGGGGGGGGTGGGTGGGCCTGTGCCTGGGGGAGTTGGGAGGTGCTTGTTCACTCTAGGAGCCTCCATTTGGGGGTCTTTGGGGCCTCCCTTTGAGGGGGAGGGAGTTGGGAGTTGGTTGTACACCTCCGCATCCCATGTCTTGGGGAGGGGGGGGGGGAGTGGGACCGGTCTCTGAAGGGGCGGGTTGTGAGCTGCTTGTACACCTGTGTCGGGGGGGAGGGTAGGGGGGATGGCGGGGGACGGGCCCGGGTCTTGGGCCAGTGTCTGGGTGGAGTCCAGTTCTTGGGAGGGGGTGGTGGGGTAGGAGCTGCTTGTGGGCAGTTGGGGTCTGCATCTGGGTGTGGTTGGTGCCTGCTTCTGTTGGCAGTTTGGGGCCTGCTTGTAGACTTGTGCAGCCTGGGTTTGGGGGCTTTTCTGTAACGTTTGGGGTCTGCATTTTTGCTTTGGGATGCATCTTGAGCTTTTGAGGCCTAGCAGTAGCATTTGGGGCCTGCATCTGGGGCTTTTCTGTAGCATTTTGGTTGCGTATTTGTGATTTGGGGCCTGTATCGTGGGTTTTGCCTTTTTTGTAGTTTCCATCTTTGTGTGTGTGTGTTTCGTTGTTGGTTGTCTGGGGTTAGGGGCAGTTTGGGGTTTGGATTAAGGTCAGTGTCATTAGCGTTAGGGGGTTGATAATAAGGGTTAGGGTTGTGGTTAGAGTTGTTAGGTTTAAGGGGAATAAGGATTTCAGGGTAAGGGGATCAAGGTTGTGGGAATAAAAATGTTGTTTTTGCGCAGTTACATCCTGTAGAGGGAAGGAAGGTGGTATTGAGATATGCTTGCAGTGATAAGACAGCTTAACAGTGTGAAATGAGTTCATCTGATTCGTGTCAATATGGAACAATGCTAGGGCCGCATGATATGATGAAAAGTCTAAGAAAACCAGAGTGGTTAATATATATAGTTCTTGAATCTTGCAAAGGAATGGTCCAGCAATTCCGGTCAATAGAGGATAAGAGAACAAAGGGGTTTCAGAATAACTGCTAACTATTACAACTGTTGCATGGGACACTATGCAAGTGTCTGCCATCCAGCCAAGATGGACAAAGGAGAAGGACAAGAGAAAAGCCTGGGAGGAAGACTACGAGCCTTCAGTACGAGCGGCCCCCAGAGGGACCACCGGAGACTGATAACGCCTGCACCAGTGGGAGGGTTTGGATTCTGGGAACTAATTAGAATAACCCTGCCTTTTGTAGAAGTAGTAATGAATATGTATTAGCCTAGCAGCATAAAAACCAGCCGCCTAATGTAACTTGTGTGTGTCTTGGTGGAGCAGAGACTCCTGGCGCACCCAGCGCTGCTTGCTTACCTCTATTCATTTAATAAATTGTAAATTTCAATTGCAATCCTATTTGGGACCCAGTCATTTATTACAAGTGGGCTCTCGTCCAGGAGGGCTTTGGTTCCTGATTTCTGGTTTGATCTAGGAGAGGCACCCCCACCATTTGGTGGCTGCTGTTTGAGTCAGGTCGGAACTAATGGCATCTTAAACCTGAATAAAGGTAAGCAAAGTTTCTGATTCTTTTTTTCAGCTCCCTTGCCAGCTGCAGCACTATATTTTGCCCATAATTGTGTGTGTGAAGATCCGAACGAAGATGACGGAGTCGTAAGCATTTAAAGCGTATACCGTTCGGTTGGGTGGGGTTCGGTTGCCTGTGTGTGTAAGAGTGTGACTGAGATGGAACTTAGTTCCGAAGCGATTGTGGAGGTCTTCTAACCGCGGTTCCAATCTCCCGCAAGGGACTTGGCCGGTGAAGGACCGAAGGGATTCCTATAGGATTTGTGGGTGTGTGATAGGTCCTCGACCCCCTGCAAGACACTCTTACTAAGGTAACCAAGGGCTATGGGAATTGCCATAGTAAAATTCCTAGATGGGTCAGACAAAATCAAAGACCAGAGACCAGAAGAAAGGGAGCAAATTACCAGTCATACCACCAGAAAGTCCATTAGGAATAACGATTAGAAATTGGAATGATAGTGACCCCAGAAAAGGAAAAAGTAAATTAAAAATGGTCCAGTATTATGTGACAGAATGGCCAAAGGAGCCTTTAAGACTACATGTCTTTTGGCCTGTTTTTGGAACCTTCGAAGACTGGATTTGCCAGGCCTTAAATATCCATGTTAATTCAAAGGAACCTTTTAGCCAGGAAGAAAGTGATTATGCAGGATTATGGATCAAGAGGACTTCACGTCCTTTTCCAGCCTCAATATTTACACTAAAAGCAGGTAAGAAATTTGAAGAACAAGAAGAACATGAAAAAGAAAAAGAAGATAAACGTGAGCCGTTGGATAAGCTACCACCTCCATATCCTAACAATCCACCCCCGGCGGCTCCCCCTCCGGTGGCTGTGGTATCGCCACCAGTACCACCGTTGCCCCAGCTTCCACCACCAACAGCACCAGAATTAGACCGACCTCCGGCCGCATGCAGGAGAAGCAGGACGGAAGTATCTGAGAGGGCTTCTCTATATCCCTTAAGGGAGGTAACTGGTGTATAACTGGTGCGCGTCTTGGTGGAGCAGAGACTCCCGGCGTACCCAGCACTGTTTGCTTACCTCTATTCATTCAGTGAATTGTAAACTTTGATTGTAATCCTATTTGGGACTTTTATTTATTATAACAGACAAGCTTGTAAAACGCAGACAACCAGAATCCTTACAGCAATTAGGTGGAAATCACGGCGTAAGAAACATTACCACCTCAAAGAGTAAAAACCTCAAAAGAAATGTGACTTGTAACAGGCCAGCAGCTGTGTATTTTCTGTGAAGCACCAGCTAGATTATGAACCTTGAATAGCACAGTTAAAGGGGAAACAGGGGAGGGTCGGGAGGGTCCCGGTCCTCGGCAGAAAAAAAAAGTGTATAAACTGTGTATGGAATTA